>NW_006199830.1:556708-562555 GCF_000334495.1 Tupaia belangeri chinensis | reverse complement strand
AAAAATAGAAAAAAAGCAAAAATAAACCCCTAATGGGAAGGACTAAAAAGGGGTTGGCAAAGGCTTGGGAAAGATAAAAATACATTCTTCCTAACATTATCTCTATTTTATCTCTATTTTACATCTTTGGGGAGGAAGTCATTAATGGTCACTTCTTTTTGCAATGGGTATATCTTCCATTGGGCACATCTCCTATTGGTCCAATCTTATTCATGCTTTTCACTTATGGTTTTGCATTTGCTGGGGGAAATTGGAAAATGGCTTTTTTATAATGCATCTAAAGGAAGCGTATAATAAGCTAAGTGTGGAAAAAAATTCATCTTTCATAAGAAGGTATGTAGTAACTAAACATTTAGATGTTTGTTTTGGCTGTTGAAGATATTTTAGTTTCTTCCTAGGTTCTTGTGTATGTATATTTCTGGACCAATGTTTGCCACATTGTCTCAAACCTCAGAGACTGGAGGGGCTTTTGGGAAACACATATTCTCAGGCCTGCATTATCCCACATTAGAGTTCAGGGTATTGGTGGAGGTGGGAGGTTTTTTTTTTAGCATAGAAAGAAAAAAGAATGAAAGAACTAAAGAAAGACAATAAAGTAAAAAAAAAAAACAGGTGAGAGAAAGAGATGGACAAAGGTAGAAAATGAAAACGAGAGAATAAAAGGAAGAAAGGAAGGAAAAAGAGAAAGTGAGGAAATAAGGGAAAATGTAATTCATTAAAAAAACAACAACAAAAAAACTTGCTAAAGTTTTGATAGAGCAAGGCTTTCAAACACAGATAAGATGAGGAAAGTCCATGAAGAGGAAATACCTCATTTTTCACACTATCTTAAGGAAATGTGCTGACCTGGGAGTAAGACAAAGAGCGAACTGTGCTATGAATAACCTGTAAGTGGCCAAGATTACTTACCAGGGAGGAAAAGAAGAAAAAGTATGGCCGAAAGAGTGGATAAATGTGGAGGCCTGCTGCTTACTGCAACATGGTGTTTACTGAGCTAGGAAGGCAAGCAATTCCTTTGAGCAGGTTCTTTTGGTCCACGTGAAAACTGAAGTTGCTCTAGTGGTACCAGTTCATCCCTGGTAAGAGCAAAACTAGCCTCAGTTTCTCTTGGTAGTCATTACTATTGCAATTGTTGGTCCAGTGAGTCACAGAAGCCGGGTTCCCAGCCCTTCTCTTTTTTTGTAGCATTGCCAATGTCTGGGTGTCAGATAACCAGCTGGATCATTGTGAGGTACATATTAGATTCATGAGTCTATATTCTGATGCTGATTGAATGTCAGGTGTCAATTCCTGGGTGAATCAGATTCAGTAAGAGTAGAAGGTCCTGTGGTGTGGCAGAGGTGTAGAGGACAGAAGGAAGAGAGTGGCGAGCTTTGGACTTATCTGCTGACCTATGAACTCAGAGGATGTTAGACAGAAAGCACCTCAGAAATTACAGATAAAGAATCTGAGAATGAGACAATAGCTATTTCTTTTCAAAGGTCTCCTCTCAGAGAGATTTCACAATGGGATTAGAACCTCAGTACCTCTGGCTATTATCCCAGGGCTGTCTCCTCTGTACTGGTTTCTTAGAGCTCAATCAGCATTACATAAATGAAAGACAGAAATTTATTGGTTTGGGTGAGGAAAGATGTAGGAAATGTCTAGAGTTCCATTTCACTAATTCAGACAGTCTAATGGAGAGTCATCTTTGGACTTACATAAAATTGTGAAATTGACCCTAGTTCTCTTTTCTCATGCTCTCGTGGATTTTAATCACCAATAAATGGTAGCATGTTAAAAGCAGGAGCACCCATCTTCCATGTGTCTGAGAAGATTCAGTAAATGTGGAAATGAACATAACAGGCAAACTGAAATTCTCTTTTTTCTTGGTTGAAAAAGAGCCCAAGAATAGTTTCTAAACCTAATTATGACTTCTAAATTTCCAAACCATCACTTAAGCTTATGGTCCTGATAATAAGCTACATGTATTATCAGTGTTAGCTGGAGATATCTGGGAGGGTTTCACTGAGGTCAGACTTGAGAACAAAGATATAAAAAAAAGAGGAATGTTGAGGGGGCTTTAGAGATTATAAGTGGTTTTTTTTTCCTCCTGAGCTAGATAGAGGATACATAGCTATATATTTTGTTATCCTGTATCACCTACAGATATTTCATAACTCCTTTTCATAGCAAAGTTGGATATGTAAATTTTATCCATTCATTTCAAAATAAAAGAGGCAGAAAAAATTTTTAGTGTAAAGACAAAGGGGAGTGATACATAAAGGCCTATGAGAGAATTATTAGTATAAAAGAAGAGAACCCTGATGTGGAGAAAAATGTGAAGGAAGAGATAAGATAGAGGTGAGGACTAACAGGTGAGGATCCATATGTATCATTCAATGTCCTGTCAGGAAAAACAGAAACCATTTTAAGTATTGTAAACATAGAATAGCAAAGTTGGAAATGTAAATTTCAGGCTTTCTACCATGGCTATAAAGAGGAGAGAATATGATAGCAAGTGTGGAGCTAGGGACAAGAGATACTTGGTGACACAGTTCATCCCTTTGACTTTTTTTTTTTTTGGAGAGGTTTCTTTGCTATAGGGCGCGTGAGCTCTCCAGAAAGACAGAGAGAGACAGAGAGACAGAAAGTGAGAAATCACCCCCCAGGGGGGATGACCACGCCGCAATCCCTTCTCCTCCATTCTTCTCTTGGGATCTTGGGCACGCATGCACAGGTGCCTGGCGTGAGTTTAAGCCACCAGGTCCGGGACTCGAACTGTGGTCCACTACATGGGAGTCCAGTGACATAGCCATTATGCTAACTGCTGGTCCCAACCCCTTTGACTTCTAAGTATCCATATTTTTCCCTTCCCTTTCTCTTTTCCTTTATTATTTTTTATTTTTGGAGAAGTTTTTGCTATAGGGTGCGTGCACCTGCCAGAAAGACAGAGAGAGACAGAGCGACAGAAAGCGAGAAATCACCCCCCAGGGGGGGATGGCCATGCTGCAATCCCTTCTCCTCCATTCTTCTCTTGGGATCTTGGGCACATACACACATGCGCCCTGTGTGAGTTCAAACCATCGGGTCTGGGACTTGAACCGCGGTCGACTAAATGGAAGTCCAGCAACATAGCCATTATTCTAACTGCTGGTTCCGCATATTTTTCCCTTTCTGATTGAGGTTAGATTTTCATATAATGATGATAAAAAGATTTTGTTTCTACTGGAAATACTGCAACTAACTACTAATGAAAATTTTCTTATCCTTTCTTGTAAAGCGGATACTCAGAATCATATTGATCAGAGGATCTACACTTAAGGTAGTATTAAGCTAGATATGCCACAATTTCATAGGAATATTTTAAAACCTGAAGACTAAATTGTAAGGCTAATCATCACTCATATTCCTTATACAAATATACAAGGAAAAGAGAGTTGAAAACTGAATGAATTCTGTATGTATGTGTCCGGAAATCAAGGAAGAAAATAATATATACTGTAATTGTTCTTAACTGTGAATGTTACTGTGAATCTATAATTGATCTTTGTAAATCTTTGTTTCTACCCGTTCATTCCATATTTCTTTTGGCATCATCCAAAATCTGTTTGTTCTGGTTCTTCCCCTGTAGGCGAACTCCCATTTCATGTCTGTAAGTCTGAGTCTTTAATAGTCCCGATTTTATTGGGTTGCCGTAGTGTTCGTTTACTATTAGATTTAGATGTAGTCAAAGATGCTGCCGAGTGTCCACTAAGGCCTAGAAATATGCTGTCAGTATTATAGAATCCCTGGGCTCTTAAACTTCCAGCCCGTCTTTTGTTGGCAGAGGGCAACAAACTCTCTGTTCCAGGGTCCCTCACCCTCTTTCTCCTGCCATCCCCACATGTGATAGGTTACTTTTCTTCACTAATTAAACATTTTGAGCTGCGAGTCATTTGTAATGATTTATGGCAGCTGTGCTTTTGCCAATCTTACACAGTATTTTTCTTATTACTTAATTGTTTTAGCAGTGCTTCAGCCATTAGTTTCTGAGTTCTGAAAACAGGAAACAGAAGTCTTCTATTATAGACGCCTGCCTAATTAGCTCAGAGGCTGTCTAATGGGGGCTATTAAAAATGCAAATGAGGTGTGATCAAACAGTGAAAAGTTTGGTCTTGACAGAATATACTAATGCATTTCCCCCCTGCAAAAATCTACCACAATCCTTAGTGTTGATTCCTCCCTCCTTTCCTTACCTTGTGAAATAGCTTTTCCCTGGTGACTGAAATCACCTGGTCTAGACTGCAGTTTAAGATGAGTCTTTAGAGAAACTGTCCTTTTTCCTGCCCCTTTGTCTAAGGCAGCAGTTCTCACTTTGACTTGTATGCATTAGAATCATCTAGAAGACTTGCTAAGATACAGATTTCTGGGTCCACTGTCATAGTTCCCAATTTTATAGGTCTCAGGAATGGCCTGAGAACTTAATTTCTAATAAGTTTCATCTATTGGGAACCCTACTTTGAGATACACTGGCTTAGGGTGTCCCAGTTTCTTGCCTCTACTATGAGTTTAAAGCTTCCTTATTCTTTTTTTCAAACATTTTGTGAGGGAAAATGTGCATTCTCCACAAAGAGAGAAAAAGAGAGCTCCAATCAAGAATGGTCACACTGCCATCTTTTTTCCATTTCTTCCTTCTTTTGGGATCTTGGGCATGTATATATACTCCATGTGGCTTTTGACTGATGCGGTTGACCCTGTGGCATCCAGCGACCTTAATCATCACTCCATGGAGAGCTGGCCCCCAAAGCTTCCTTTTTCTCTTCCTCTCATGCCATCATCCTTGGGGCCTTTTATTTAAAAAGCAATTTAATGTGGCTTAGTTAAACCAGATGAAGATTCATAGTACCAGCTTCTCTGATTCTCTCCTGACCTAAATCAGTGTCATGTGACCACTCTTTGTGATCACATAGTGATCATATTGCTTAGCAATAACAGATGGGTCTATGTTTTGCAAAGGCTGAGACTTACATAATTGAAGAGTTCTCTTTAAGAGAAATAATCAAAAATGAATATAAATTTGAGAGACCCTGAAGTCTCCCAGTTAATTTTCCCTTGTATCCTAGTCTACTGAGCTATCTGATTTTTTGCATATCTCTGTCATTTGATAGTGAGTTCTTTATGGAACTGAACTTGTCTTTTTATAGCCTAATATCTAGTAGAGAGTAGATGCTCAATAGCTACTGTTGACTGAATCTGTTTGTATCATTTTAACATAAACAAACCATGTTGTCTTTCCCTGCCCCATAGGCTCTTCTCCTTTCAGGTTGAAATGCAACTTTTTCTCTTCCCTTGTCACCACTGCTACTCCTTGACCACATTCCCTGCCACCATCTCCACCAGTACATGCTAGAACTTCATCAAACTTTACATTTTGTCCAAGCACTTAAGGCTCTTTCATGCCTCCTTGCATTTGTATTTTCCCCTTCATGACCTGGAGAATTTCTACTTATTCAAATTTCATCTTTTGGAAATGCTCCTTGAGTCATTCAGGCAGAAAGAGTCCTGCAGTTCTTTGTTCAGACATTCTGCAGCATGCATCAGGTCTTTTTACCTGATGCCTCCCTGCTGGGCTGCTGTGGAAAGTTGTGCAGGCTGCAGATAACCTGAATCACTGTTGAGGAAACTCTGCTATCACAGGGCAAGAAGACATACAGAGAAAGGAATTCTTGTAACTAAGATCCCTTTGTGCCCCACCCTCCATGTCTGATCGAGAGTCTGTGTCCTGCCAGATGGTCTGGCTCCTGCTTTTATCTTACTTCTGGCAATGATCTAGGAGTTACACTGTGCTTGCAGGGCATGTTAGCTGCCCCACCCCCCACCCCCGCC
>NW_006199830.1:547381-556459 GCF_000334495.1 Tupaia belangeri chinensis | reverse complement strand
TCCCCCCCCCCCCCCCCCCGCCACAGTGCTTATTCCAGAAGATAGGACCACAGGTGCCTTTGCTCCTTAACCACAGAAGTACTTGCTGTCTTGTGGCCCTCTTGCTACTTACAGCCCATTTAACCCTTTTCTATATTCCAGTGACCCTGATCCTTTAATTCCAATGATCCTTTGGTTAGACAGCACATCTCTACTTAACAGGATTTGTTCTTCTTTGGCTCTGACAGAAATTGTGCATGATAGGAAAGAAGGAAACAGCAATTTAGTGTGTGGGATGTGCAAAGGGAAGTGGTTTGGCATCCATCAAGGGGCAGGAGGGAGGCCACCAGCACCTTCCTGGCTGCTGTCAAGATTCAGTCCTGAACAGTTTGCAAATACAGGATAGTTCTTTAGGACTTGGATTGGGGGCAGGCTGAACATTGACTAGCTTGTGCTTCTATCTCTTTCCCCTTCGCCTTGAGCCACTGTTCAATGCAAGCTTCTTCAGTCTAGTTCACACACTAGAGTTTCCCTCCTGGGCTGCACCTGCATTGCTTTCCTTCATGCCCTCTTCTCCCTGGGCTAACACTGTCCAGAACTGACAGCCCCAGAGGTGTCAGAATATGGCTCCAAGACAAGGCATAATCACAGAGCAGAGGCCCCCTGCTTGCCCTGCTGGAGGACGCTGACAATTACAGACCTCCAAGGCCCAGAGGAATCATCTTCCCCAGTGCTTCCAGGGTGAAAAAGACTAGTTTTGCAACTCTGTCTGGGGCCTTAAGAGTTATTTTTGTCCTTGAAGTCTAATAGTGGGTTATTGGTAATTATAGGAAAAAAATGTAGTGGAAATAAAGGGTTTTTTAAAGTGCTTTTTTTTTCTGCTTCCAATATTATATTTTGAATTTCTTATTCAGTGAGATACAATTCTTGAGATCATGACCTTTAAGATTATAGCAGAAAAAGGCCCCCATGGTCCATCAACCTATGATTTCCACTTTCTTTCTATCTCTCTAAATGGCATAATTTCTCTGGAGACTGCAGAGAAGGGATGTTACCTAAATGTTTGTTTGCAGGGTGCCTTCCATGCATCAAGTTTCCTTGAGGTCAGGGCATGCAGGGGCCTAATAAGTCTCCCTTCTTGGTGGTTTTATTCAGACTGCTTAGAACATTTGCTGTGTCAAGAGTTTTCAGTGGCTCCCTACTTCACATATACTAAAGGCCTCGCTCAGCTTGGCCTTCCATTGCCTTGGCAATTAGCTGGGACATTCTCTCTCAGCCATTGTGTTGTTAGTGCCTTCATTTCTCCAATCACTCCATAAACTTGGTTCACTACATTTTCTTCTACCTGTCACAGCCTCTGAGGACATAAATGGGAAGAGCACAGGCCTTTGTTCTCCAAAGTCCAGAAGATAGATATAAACCCCAACTACAAGGAACAGTGTCTGTGACATTGTCACAGTGGTCTCTTAGCACAGAGCAAAGGCATAAGAAGAAAGAACTCCATTCCACTCATGAGTGGTGCTGGAAGATGGACCATAAGGCTTTGTTGAGGAAGTGGTTTTCCAGTGATACTGCATAAGTATGGAGGGGCCATTACAGCTACAAGCAGATGGGTAATGACCATGGTGCATTCAGTGCTATGGTTTGGGCAGTGGTTTGTCCACCAAAGGTTCATGTTTTAGAATTCGGTCCCCAGTATAATGGCATTGGGAGGTGGTAAGATCTTTTAGAAATGAGGTCTAGTGGGTGGTGATTGAATCATGGAGGAATCACCTTCATGAATGGATTTGGAGTATGTGAGGTCTAGCTCTCATGAGAAGAGGTTAGTTTGCTTAAGAACATGCTATAGAAAGAAGATGACTGATCTAGGTCTCTCTGTTTGCATATACCTGCCATCCTTTCTGCTTCTATTAGCCATGTCCTGAGACTAGTTTGATGCTTACATGATAACTTTGGACATTGCAGCAAGCAGAATTGTGAGTCAAATAAACCTCTGTTTTTAAATAAATTTAAAAAAAAATGCCAGAAGATACATGTATTTTCCAGAGAGAGGGAGACAGAAAGAAGAAGAGAGGGAGAGAGAGAAAGAATACTATCAATGGGTCATGATCATGTCATAATCCCTTCTTCATTTCTCCATTCTGCCAGGATATTGGGTATGCATACCTGTGAGCCTGGTGTTTTTGAAGCTGATAATGCTGGGATTAAAAAAAATTGCTAGAGGGCATGTGTGCTTGCTGGAAAGAGAGTGAGAATGTATATGAGTGAGAGCCACTCCCCCCTGCCTCCAAGGGGGGTGATTATGTTGCAATCCCTTCTCTTTCATTTCTCCTTCTCTTCTATATTTTGGGTACACTTACTCACTGTGTGTGTGTGTGTGTGTGTGTGTGTGTGTGTGTGTGTGTGTATTTGTGTGTGTGTGTTTATTTTATACATTTAATCACTATGCATCACTCTAACCTGTGAAGTGAATTTACTCAACATGAATACACTTTACACCAGTCCAAGCTGATAGGTGAGTTTTTTTTCATGTCATCAGGTCCTGGACTCAAGTCACATAGTTGTCAATGTGGGATCCAGCTGCCTTAACCACAATGTCACTGGATGGCACAAGGGTGGGATTAAAACTGTCGCTAGCCATGTAAGTAAGATCTGACTTTTTTTACCCTCAGACTATAAGGCTGGCCCAAAATTCTGTTCTTTATTAATCCCCTAGTCTCAGGTATTTCTGATAGCAACACAGTAGTGAACTAGAACACTCAGGAACTATAAACCAAACCACAGGTGGCCAGGAAAAGGCTGAATGAGGAATAAAGGCCAGGGTGCATAGTGTAACATATAGGCTAAAGCAGCCATCAATGGATGTCATGTGTGTTTAGTTTAAGGCCTTATATTTGCATAACAAATAGAATACTTAAAGGAGCAGTGTGGCTAGAAAAATTATTTAAAATACGAAAATGATAAATGGCCCAGAAGACATCTAACCAATTAATTCAACTAAGGATATGTAGCCTAAAACTCATCCTCAGGATGAGTTTAATCGCCCCTCCTATGTGTATCATAGAACCTAGGACAGACCTACAAAGGACATTGGTGGTGTTTAGGAGTCCCAAGGGAGCTTTTGATGGGTTAGCAGAGCTTTCTCTCACTCAGAACACTACACAGCTTCTGCCTCCTGCATCTTCCCTCCTGCTCTGATGTCCACTAGTATGGCCATGCCTACTGTCCCACCCATTATGAGCACAATGGATTCAGGGACAGTGTGCAGGCATTCATGTGCTTTAGGCTACAGACCTGAAAAAGGCTATAAGATGACATATATAGGATAAGATACATGTTACTCTAAAAATCATAAATACTTTAACGCTCAGTATTAAAATTGATAAATTTATTATTGAGCTAATCATAAATCTTAGAGAAAGAATCACCAGAATAAGAGAGTTAAGAAACAAAAGTTAGAGGAATCAGCAGATGGTGAAATGGTCATATTGTCAGACTCCCATGTAGTTGACAGCGGTTCAAGTCCTGGACCTGGTGGTTTGGAATTCATGCTGGGCATGTGTGGTGTGTGCCTGAAATCTCAAGAGGAGAACGGAGGAAAAAGGATTGTGGCATTACTGTCTCCAGGGTAGGGGGAGTGGCAGTGTGATTTCTTGCTTTCTATCTCTCAGTTTCTCTCTGTCTCTCTGCCCTATAGAAAAATATTTCTCTAAAAAAGAAGTAACAATAAATAAAAAAGAAACAAAGGTAGACATTGAGGGATGGATAAAAACAAAACAGGGAAACACTAAGAAAGGAAATTAGTCCTGAAAATATAAATATCAGCTTGTACATAATTAAAGCAAAAGCATTAGGTAATGGTCAAAGAGAGTTTATCAGATGTGGAAATCTTGCTTTAAAAAGATTTAGCATAGTCTGAGGAAGTAGAGACAATGTCCCTGCTAGAATCTTTTATTTTGGAGAGGTTTTTGTTATAGGGCATGTGCACTTGCCAGACAGATAAGAGAGACAGAGAGACAGAAAGTGAGAAATCACCCCCCAGGGGAGATGGTCACACCACAATCCCTTCTCTTCTTGGGATCTTGGGCACGCACGCACATGCGCCCGGCGTGAGTTTTAAGCCACTGGGTCTGGGACGCGAACCCCAGTCGACTATGTGGGAGTCCAGTGACATAGCCATTATGCTAATTGCTGGTCCCCCTGCTAGAATCTTTTGAAATCAGCCTAATTGTAAAGAGAAGGAGAGAAATGATACAGAAAATATTTGAGATGTTTGTCAAGAGGAGGTTAAAATACATACTTTATCAATTTTTTTCCTTAAACACAGCACAAGTTCAGAGTAGAACATTTCAAAAATAAAGAAAAATAAGTAGAACAAATCAAAAGTTACCTACAATCCCACAAGCCAGAAGTAACTGCTTCTTTAATTTTTTTTTTCTATAGGAGACCTAACATATTGGAAAAGACTTGACCCTGCAAAAGGCCTGTGAGAGGAGGCAGTTGGAAGGGTAATGGGAAGTAGACCAAAGGGAGAGGCATCTGCCATGAACTCCCTCTTTTCTTATCTAGACTGCGCAGTCTAGAGACAGGTTTTGTGGCAGGTTTCTGTCTGTTCCGATTGAGTACTCAATATAAAAGAGCAGGATGCAATCATTTAATGTTTTTTTTGGAAAGAGAAGGGGGAATGGAAAAGTGATGTGAAGGCTTATTTTTTTAAGTAACAATTCTGTTAAGTTAAAAAAAAAAAACAAAAAACAAAAAAAAAAAAACAAGGGCTAGTAGGTGGCACAGAGGTTAAAGGCAGCTATATTCCACATGGCTGGCTATGCAGCTCGAGTCTCAGATTCTGTGGCTTGAAAAACACATGGGACACATATGTGCATGCCCAAAGTCCCAAGAGGAGACTGGAGGAGAAGGGATTGCAGCATGGCCATCTCCCATTGGGCATGATTTCTCACTTTCCCTATCTATCTCTGTTTCTCTCCAGTGAGTGTCCACACTCTACAGCAATAACTAAACAAACAAACAAATAAACTGGACAACACACAAAGCCACCTGAGAAAAGAAATCTAATGAAGCAACAAAGATGAAAGGAGACCAGAAGGGAAAGGCCTTATTTGTGACTTTCTACCATAGCCTTTGGAAACAGAGAAGGCAAAAGAGAAGGTGGAAGTAGGAGGGGAGAAAGTGATTTAGAAAACATTGAAAAGGTTAGGAGAAAAAGAAAACAGAGAAAGGAACTCCCAGGGAGGAACTCTGCTACAAAAGGGGAGCTGAGACCAATTCTTAGAAAGCAGAAATGTTAGCTGAGTGGCTGGGGTGGGCACACAGCCCCAAGGGAGTTTGAAAGTCAGTTTGCTTATTTCCATGGCTTCCCCATTTGGTTAGCCCACGTTATTTCTCAGATCAAGGGTGTTTACTGAGAGCAGTTGTGGGTTACTAAGGGTCCACTAAAGGGGGCTGAGGGCTGAGGGAAGGATGAGGTTGAATAAAGCACCATTCCTGGAAAGACATGTTTCATGAAGAATGAGGCAAACAGGATTTTTTTGCATCCATACGTGCTTTCTCAGGCCAGAGGTAGTAGTAAGAAATTAAAAAATAAAGAGTTTTTTGAATTTTGTAGACTGTATGCCAGCCATAGTTTTATAGTAACAAAGCAGCAGCACTCTCTAGTGAATCCTTGGGACTCAGAACAGAAAGTATAGAAGTAGGGAATGTGGTAGGTGGGAAATATGGGTTAGATGTGCTTTTGGCTGGATCTTTGAGATAATTATAATGGAGTCTGTTTCTCCCCAACCATGGCTGTCATTCTGAGGATTAAATTATGATGATGATGCCGATTACTGGTAATTATCCCTTTCATTTATTTGGCATTGTCTGTTTTCTAAAGTACCTACATCTATATCCCTCCACAAGAAGCCTATAGGATGGGGAAGGTAGCTGATCCACTCATTTTGAGATGAGGAGTGGACTAAGACCTGCAGTTTCCTTTGACCTAGCTCTCAGAGCTTTATAAGGACACTGGCACCTATCTGTCTCTGGGTATACCTTGCATCTGTTTATGTGGTTCATTAAAAAGTAGGTACTTCTTTTTATATTCCTTCAAAAACCAATTTATTATACTTTAAGTATATAGTATTTGTAAGTTTAAAGTGTATTTCTTCCTCACTTCCTTCATTTCATTTTAACAAACACACACAGACACTGACATACATACTCGGTCATTAACTTAGGATTTTAATATATTTTCCAAATAACAAAAGGCCTGATCACTTTTGTCATGTGATGATCATCAGAAGTTTTGTCAGGCTTGACTCTGCTTTCTGTTTCTTCTGTGAATATAAAGAAGATTTAAGAATAGAATTTAGTATCAGCATAACATTTAGAAAACTGGATCTGAAAGTGTGCATGCAAGGTACCACCTGCATCGCGCCTTGGCTGACTACCGATTATTCTCCATGATCTGGAGCTAATCCCGAGGATTAAGTGAGCATCTGCTCCCCAATGCTGACAGCAGGAAAGGGCCAAGTCATAAACAGAGGGAGTGGATCAGGCCTAGGCAAAGCAGCCAATGTGGAAGGGCTGGGCTTCCTTGAGAACTGTGAAAACTTGACCCTGGCTGCCCTCTTCCTGCCCTCCTACACAGGGTTTCATTCTGCCCTCATCTGGGCTCAAAGCCTCAGTGCAGGGCAGAGTGTTCGGAGGAGCCAGGGTCAAAAGCCCAGAGTCTGTGCCCTGTCTTACTGGGTCTGTGTATCATATGACCTTGGACAGATTGCTGTGGGCACTGGGTTTCAGCTCTCTTATCCATAAAGTGGGGATCATAGCAACAACCAATCTGGAGATTCACTGCACATTAAGTGAGAAATTCTTCTCGAGAAGTCCTAGTGATAATAGCTGCTAGGCTGCACACCATCCTGCCCTTCCTTTCTCCCTGGCTTACTGCTCAAATGCCCCCTCTCAGTATTCCAGTACATATGATTCCACCATGACGTCCTCTGCCACATTGACTGTGCTTTTCGGTAGCCACCTTGTTGTGTTCACATATTGCCCTCTGTTTAATGGATCTGAGTTTGTGAGTTCCTTTTGGGGAGGGTCTGTTTCATGTGTTGAAGTTCCATAGAAACAAATGCATGCATATGCAAGAAAAGGAGGGAAGAACAGAGACAGAAACAAATGAAGGAACTTGAATTTATTTTCATCATTCTCAGTGGTCACACTTTCTCGTTAGACAATACAGTCCTCTGTAGATGCTTCTGAGAGTGCAAACTCAGTGGAAAGTGCTCAATAAGCCAATATCTGGAAGTAGAGAAAGACCCTAATTTGTTGATGTGATCAAAGTAGTGGTAGAAAAGCAGAAGCCCTAAATTCTTTAGGAGGCGGAATGACGCCTATCTCATTGATCAGGCACCACGCAGGTAAGACTGCACCTAGGGCATTTTCCCAAGATCAGCCATCTGTGTGCCCATAGACACTTACAGAAATGGGAAACAGGTAGACAATGTATGGGAAAGGTTGGGTTTGCCAAAAAGGACAAGAATGCCCAGAGGAATAAGAGCTGAGGGAGCCACTACTAAATCCGGTGTCACAGCAGGAGCACTGGCTACAGATCTTTCTTGGACAACTATGGGTCAGCTGCCCATGTGTGTCTTCATTTCACCTGGAAAAGGAAGGGCCATACTGTATGAGCCCAGTGTTTCCTTAGTCCTGACATTCTGAGACTTACTTCAGCCTCTACAGACATTACCACCTCCATGCATACGATAGCAATTGGTGTTTCAATTAATGACGGTGAGTCATGTGGAAGAGATGACAAAAGGTTATTCAGATTTGTTTGCTACAATGCCTCCACATTTAGGGATCCTGAGAGCTGAGGAATTTTGCATGGCTAAATCTTCAAGATAATTAAACTCTACCTACTTACAAATATACAAACTGAGTATCAAACTGAAAACTTAAATATATTGCCTTAGAATTTTTGCATTATATTTAATATTTTGTTCTTATTCTTTTTCTCTCTTTAGTACAAAAAGGATGGCTCTGAGTATCCCAGAATCGTCATTCTGAGGAAGCATACTTGCAGTGCCTAGATATCCTTTGACACTCCCCAGCTCCATCATGGGTTTGGGTTTTCCCCCGCTGATCTCCCCTGATGTTTTCCTCACTCCCTCTACTCTCTGAGGGCGTGAATAGGAACTGGAAAGCACAGTGCTTTTTTTTTTATATAAGGAGTTTTAGGGCCCAGAAGGGAATGGGAAAGTCTTCCAATGAAATAACTGGTCAATAGCAGAGCTAGAAAAGGATCAGCTCTCTTTATCTTGTGAGCTGCAGCCTTAGAAGACTCCTGATGCCTGCTTGCCTAATTTGCAATCCCTTATTTTCCTTCTCAGAGGGTCTCTAAGCCATCCAATTCAAGTTTCAAGGTTGGCTTCTCATAGAATTGATTGATATTGTTACTGATGAAGACTATCCCATCTTTGAATCCACAGTACATCATATTTTATAATTCTTGAGTCCAGAGGGATTCTTTGGTGAGGACTAATAAATTAAAAAACAATCACCTACTATAGCAACCCCAAATCCTGTTCCTGCTTGGGTAACGGAGATGACTGACTTAAATCACATATGAGCACTTTAAACTTTTTTTTTTTTTAATTTCTTTCTCCCCTCTCTCTCTGTCTTTGTCTCTTATCTCTTCCTTATTTTTTTTCTCCTGTTCACCCTCTACCCTTCTTCCTTCCTTCCTTCCTTCTTTCTCATTAAATAGAGATTAATAGCATGCACTTCATTCTGGGTATAAAATATGACTGTGATATCACTCATACACAGCGCTCAGCAGATCTGGAATTCCAAAGACCATTTACTTCCTCAAAGCCCTTTGCTGGCAGTATAAGTGTATACTGTCCTACATGGGTAGTAAAAATTGGTCAACACTGTGTGGCCCAGATAACCAGGCGTCAGACCTAAGTATGATAGGGAAGTTGCTTCTCAAGACTACAAAAAATGTAGTTTACAATGTGAAGTAATGGGTTCTTTCTTTTCTTTTTTTTTGAAGAGGATTTTTTTTTTTTTTGCTATAGGGTGCATGCACTCACCAGA
>NW_006199830.1:497774-547304 GCF_000334495.1 Tupaia belangeri chinensis | reverse complement strand
AGATAAATATATATATATATATATATATATATATATATCTGCTTTGCACTGTGTATCCCTTTTTGTCCACCTCATGTACAAAGGAAGAATATACCTGAAATACCTGGTGATAGGTTGCAGTGACTATAATATATTAACTTAGCTAGACTGAGTTCCATTTCTTGCATGTTTCTGGATAGGAGGACCACAAAAGAGATTCTTAGGGGAAATTTAGAGGACCAGAGACAGTAAGTGGTTAGTATCACACACAGTCACCTTTTGCTGATTCACCATGTTGTAAGGCAAAACCTGGGCTTGTAGCTGCCCTACCTTCTCTTGAATCCTGGGTCATGTGTGTATGTTTAGCTCTGTGACAAAGGGCCATACTCTTTGTAGGACCTCAAAGCCAGAGATATTAAAAACTCACATCAGCTCAGTCCATCCACTCAGTGCTTCAGGTCAACCTGGTACTTCACATCTTGATCTTGCTCCCCATTCTTATGTCATAGTTTAGCCCATGAGGACCTTGGCTGTCTCTCCCTTCCACAAGATCACACTGGTTTATTACAGACATAGTATTACCCTAATTAGACCCAGCAATTAGGAAGTGGCAACTACTCAATATGTATTAGAAAGACACTTCCAAGCTAGTGAGAAACAATTTTTTTTTTTTTTTAAATTCAGGTTTAGGAGGTGATACAGCGATGATACAGATGGGCTCATATGGATTACGCAGATGGATTCACTCCTAGATGTGCATCCTGGGACATCCCTGGGCACGTCCCACAGATGTACACATGCCTGCTATCCTGGCTGGTTGAAACTGGGGGTGGATAGTACATGAGAAGCTTGTTCCGGGTGCCCATCTTCTGTCTTTGTCTGATGAAAGAAATAAACTTTTAAAAAATGAAACAAAAAAACTTGTAGTAATGGTTCCGTGGTTATACATTGTGCTTATGGAGCCAGATTCCATCTAGTTGACTGCAGTTCAAATCCCAGCCCTGGTAGCTTGAAAAATACGTTGGCTTATGTGTATATATACCCCAAATCATGACATAATGGAAAAATGGAGAAAAAAAAGATTGTGGAGTGATTATGCTTCACTGAGCACACACACCCTCTGACAATTGATAAAATAAAAATTATACTCAAAAAATTCTACAAAAATTCAAAAACCTTCTGGCATGAAGAAATTTTTGTGTTGAGTGGTCTGGAGCATGACAAAACAAGTGTTTCAAGGTGAAAGACTAGTTTCTGCCTCTGGTCTCTTCTAACCATTAAGTAAAAGGCATAATGCCTAAGGGAGTTCTTTAGATTTTGGAGGCAACATATACTTCCATTTCATGGCTCCTCTGTCTAATTCATGTACTGAGTGGCATGAAAATCTGCTGATTTGAGTGAGGCTCAGAAGAGAGAAGGCTCTATAGCAGAATGAGGTTGCCACCCAAACTGCTCTGTCATTGGATCATATGATTCATCAGATCCAAAGGTGCCTGAAGTGTCCATGGCAAATGGAGATGTTTGGAATATTTAGCAAGACCCTATAGGTGAATCGCAGGATAAACTCTTAGTATTTTGGAATAAAGCTATATTTTCCTATAACTGGTGTTCCTGTTGAGATACAGATTTTGACTTGCTACTAGGGTCTAAGCAGATAATGAATTCTTGACTGTGGGCCACCAGGTAAGTTGGATTTCCCTTCACAAATTGATGCTGTCTGATCCACCAACTATGTTTGGGCATGCATTAACATTCTCCATTATCAAATAGATATGATATGTATGAAACAGGCTTAATCAGGTTCTAAAGATGCAGCAAATTGCATGAGGAAGTAATTCAGATGCTCGTGATCTCTACTCCTGTTACATTGTCTTCTCTCAACCTATGGCCTCTCTATGACCAGTTAATTGAAGAAGGTTTGTTTTATGATGGTCCTGCATAACATGCGGGCACTGTTAAAAGGTGTATGACTTCCACATGCTATTCCCATTCCAAATGGTCTTGAGAAACAATCATAAAGGGAAACCTTACTAGTGGCAAAACACTGGGCTATGCACAGAAGAAAAGATGGCAGAGTTACTGTCTACACCAATTCAAAGAGTAAGTGATTTGGTGGATGGTCAAAGACTTGGAAAAAATGTGTGTAGGAAACTGGTGACAAGAAGGTCTATGGGACTGAGCGATGTTGGCACAGATGTGGTAAGGACACTGCTGTCAAACACTAGTGGGAAGGCTCAAGGCTTATGCCCCAGATCTACCCTAACATGCCTGGTTTACTTGTGAATAGGCCTGTCATCCTGGTAGATTGCAGGGTTGGGGAGGGTGGACTGTGAGCTGTAGACCCTGTTGGGAGTGCCTTTCTCTCTCTCTCTCTCTTTCTTTTTTTCTCTCTGTCTTTCTCTCAAAGGAAATAAGTAAACTCAAGAAGAATATAGTCTTGGAGAATAGACATATGAATAGAATTCTCTGAATGAACACTCACTGTGAAATATCTGTGCCTCATGTGAATGCCCACCAAAGGGTGATCCCTGCAGAGCAGGATTTTAATAATCACATGCATAGGATGGCCCATTCTGTGAGTTCCAGTCAGCTTCTTTCCCCAGCCACTCCTGTCATTGCCTAATATGTTCATCAACAAAGTGGCCATGGTGGCAGGGACGGAGGGTATACATAGGCTCTGCAACATATACTCTCACTCACCAAGATGACCTGGCAACAGCCACTGCTGAGTGCCCAATCTGCCAGCAGCAGAGACCAACACTAACATGGCACCAATCCCTGGGGTGACCAGCCAGCTACCTGGAGGCAGGTTGATTACATTGGCCTGCTTCCATCGTGGAAAGGATAGTACATTGTTCTTGCTAGAAAAAAGAAATTCTTTATGTGGAATTTCCCTAACTGATACATAGGTTAAGAAAAGTCTAAAAATCAAAAAACAAAAGCCATAAACTTGATGCAATTTGATGCATTTTACCTGTAGACAAGAGCCTGTGGAGAGCTTACTTGCAAAAATTTTATGTACAATTAAAAACAAACAAAAGGATGGTTACCTTATGTCCAAGTCCAAACCATGTCAAAATATTCAAATTATATAAAGTGGGAAAGTAAATCTCCTGAAGTGGTCTAGGTTATACTGCACAAACAGCCTTACACTTCTAATTGCAGAACACAACATGTTTTTCTCTCCACTATCATAGTAGGTTGGCTGGGAGCACTGCTTTAGGGCCCAGGTTGACAAAACAGCCGTCTCTGGATTGTTGCCAGGCATGATAGCAGAAGAAAATACTCATGGGGATCTTATACTTCTGATAAAATGGACGGGCCCAGACTACCTGTCCCCAACACCAAAGGAGGCAGAAAGTTCAATGCTACCAGAGTTAGAGGGGTTTATTTTATTTATTTATTTATTTATTTATTTATTTTGAGAGATAAATTGTCTTTATACCATTAAACACTTTATTTATTTATTTATTTATTTATTTATTTATTTATTTATTTATTTATTTTGGTGAACAGAATTAATGAGTAATTCAGAGGTAAGGAACAAAGACTAACTGGCAAGGTCCCCACAATACTGAGTAATGGTAGCCACTTGTGAAGGGAAAGACAAAGGAAAGACTAGAAGTCAAGATGTAGAATGGGCCATTTAGTTAATAGCAGGTGAGTTATTTGCTGAGTTATTCACTGCTTTCCACCATAGCATCACAAATAAAGTTCAAATCAGTCCCAATCATCATGGAAAAACAAAATTGTGTTCTGTGCATTCTTTAAGAATGCTTGAGCATTTGCATTACATCTACATTTCCATGCCAAATCCCTATACTGATGTTGTGTATGTAGAGGGAGAGTATGTTCAGATCCTTGTTCTGAAAGAGACCTAATAGCTGCAACACAATGAGATCATCACTGGTTTTGTTATCATCATAGTTACCATAATCCCACTGGGCCATATTTACAAGTGAATTAAGTCACAAGAAGTCAAGGGAAAAGCCACAGCCTTGTTGGAGATCATCCACTCATTTAAATCTGTCAGTTGGCTATTTTCAGCTGCATCAGAAGAGAATGTGTTGGGATGACATGCAGCCCTGGATAAGATTGTTTTGAACAATATGAGAAATCAGTGGCATTCAGGCCAAATTAAATCTAATTTACTCTACAAATTGCCAAACTATCAGTCCTATTAAATCTGTTTATTAAAAGGCAGGAAAGTCGGTCTGGGTCGCAAGCAGTGGCTGGGATAATAAGACAAAGATGAAGCCCACTAATGTAGATAAATCATGTTTGATTTCCAAGCCAGAGAGAGCCAATAGGAGTGCTTTCTCCTCATCTCTCCTGTCATCCAGAGGTATCTGAGAGTCAGTCAGAATGTCCCCAGAGTCAGGCCATATTGATTGATTTCCATGGCACTGGAAGGCCCATGTCATTGCCTTCAATCTGAGGTCATTAATAAAAACCAACTTTATTTCTCTCTAGTTATTCATTCTACAGAGTACAATTTAAGCAGGTCTTTATGATTTATGGATGAGTGGGATAAGTAGGGTAGAGTGGCAGATAATGGTGGTGGCATTATCTGCAGTAGGGCTAGGAGGTTGGGAATGGATACTCTTAAATATTGAAGTGTAATTCGGGTGCGTAAGAGTAGCCTTTAGAGGCTAGCAGGTGGCATGGTGGTTAAGGCACTGGACTCCTACATAGAAAACCAGGTTTGAGTCCTGGATCTGTAGGCTTAAAAATCACATCAGGCATGTGTGTGTGGATGCCCAAAATTCCAGGAGAAGAATTGATTGCAGCATGGCCATCCCCTTCAGGGAGAGTGTGATTTCTCACTTTCCCTCTGTCTGTCTCTCTTGCGCATGTGAGCCCATGTGCCCTATGTCAAAAAACTTCAAAACAACAAATAAAAAATGTAGACCTTTATCCCAAAATTACTTTGAGTGGTTCTCAATCTTGCAAAGTCATGTCTGAGCAAACACATAAAACAAGGGAAGAAGGACACTAATAAGGTCTTATTCTTGATAGACTTAGCTTCTTTTGTGGTGCTCATTTGCTTGTAATGCCCTATCATAAGGTCTTCAGTTACTAAATTCTACCTTTTCTTTAAGGTCTCTATCCTAAAATCCCCTGTCCTCTTAAAAAACCCTCCTTTAATATTCCAGTCCTTAGCTTTCCTTCTTTTGAACTTCTGCCCCAGTGAGTATTAGTAGCGCTTGGCTTGACAATTATCATATCCTTCACCACATTGCACTTTGATGAGTCTTTATGAAATATTTCCTTGAAACTTCAAAATAAGCATTCAGTTACTTGCCTAAGATAACACAATTAGTAATTCATGATTGCTCCTAATCTCTCCTTCAATGTTTTATTCCATGAGGTGGTTTGATCTTATTGGGGAGAAACATCATTAAGGGTATAAGATGGAGTGGGCTAGGGACTGGCTTGGGAATACAATGCAAATTGCATTTTGTTTTCTGAGGCTAGAAAAGTCAAGGCCCTTCAGTAGATCTCAGGCAATGGCACCCAGTCAATGCAAGTACACAGGCTATTTTGCAGCTGAACAACTGGAGTCACACATTGAGAGTGTTCCCTTTTATTAAAATTTGGCATTAAAACACTTTCCACAGATACACTTCTGTGCCTTCCACTTTATTCCAGAAAGTATTCAGTTCAATCAGCCTCTATAATGGATGGTTTTCTTAAACTAGATGTAGGGTGAATGAATGAGACTAGAGAGTGACCCTTAAACATACAGCGTAAACTCCAGGTCTTAATTCTATGGGATAAACTTGTAGGCGCTGGTCACCATTTTGTTAAATCTAGTTCTGGGTCCAGGAAACTTCTGGAGGAAAGTTGAGGTGGAAGAAGGGAGGGATGAAAATTGCTCATAGTAATCCAAAGGCTTTATTAGTCTGTAATTAGGAGTGATGGGAAGAAGCCAAGTGAGGGAAAATTTAAGCTGAATTGCAAGAAAAAACGAGTCCC
Source organism: Tupaia belangeri chinensis (assembly GCF_000334495.1). Lineage (NCBI taxonomy): Eukaryota > Metazoa > Chordata > Mammalia > Scandentia > Tupaiidae > Tupaia > Tupaia belangeri. The sequence continues at coordinate 541,346 of NW_006199830.1, read as the reverse complement.
TAACAATGAAGAGTATTCAACTGTGGAGGAGGATGACAGAGACAGAGCAGCGGCAGTCACTCATAATTTCTTTATTGGTAATTTGGTCTCTATATTTTGGATGAAATACATATCTGGGAAGCATGCCAGCCCATGCAAGGGATGCCCTTTAACCGGCATTCAGGGTGATAGCATTAATGGCTCTGGGAGAGGAAAATGAGATAATCTTGAGAACCAGCTAAGAAAGAAGTCTGAAGAACAAGGCATTCTCTTAGATTTGAGTAGTGGTGCTCCATATAGTTTGAGCTACTCAGAGTTGGGAGCTTGCACCCCCCACCCCCCGCCCAAGCAGAAACCGGTTATATCTCATCTTGTTCCCAATATCTCTAGGAAGTGTCTCTTACTACTGTCATACTTAAACTCTGACTGTCAGCAGTCTAGGCAATGAGAAGTTAAAATGTTACTCTAGTACTTGCAATATAGTTTAGAAGGGAAAAATGAGGCAAGGATGGGGTTTCAAAAATAAATTAAAACAACATGCACTACTTAGCCTCACCCTTGTGGTAAGACTTATTTATGAAAACAAATTTTGGTTACTTCTTATTCAGTGTTTTAAATAGCAGGTCATTCTCCCTTTGTTTTCAAATCGAGGTGAATCTTTGTGTTATTTTCGTGTCTTCTATCTCTTCACAGTGCTTCCAAAGACTTCTAAAATCTGTTCTTGACTTGCCTTTGAAGCCATATACTTACTGCTTATGTCTTCTGTTTCAGTTTTCTGATGTGTATAATGCTTACTCAACACGTCATGCACATACCCAAACGTGAACACATGTATATATATACTTATATGTATACACACAAAATTAATCATTAAAATTTTCTTTTAAGTTAACATTTTAAATATTCTAAATATTGTATTCTAAATACAATACAATCTATTGTGTTTCTGGGAACATCATTTAAGGAAATGCTTTTTTAAAATTTGTCTTCAAACTTAATCTATTCCGTGTCCTGCAAACCCATTTCTCACCTCTGCTAAAATTGCACCTGTGTGGCTGGTCACTATGCCGCTTCTACCTGAAATTCATCTTCACCCAATTCATTGTATGAGAAGTTTACTTGTCCTTTAAAACTCAAGTCTAGCATGACTCCTATGAAAGGTCTTTCCCAACCTCCTTAATTTGAAATTCTGAAGCCTACTGAAAACCAAGGATGCTCAATTTACCCCCTTCTCCTATAGGCCTTTGCATTTGTGCCTGATCTTCCTTACCTTCCAATGTACTTTCTCAGAGTTGAGCATAAGGTTTCACTTAGTTTCACAGTCCTCACAGCAACCAGCAGGGCCTTGTTACTCAGTACGTACTCGGAAAGGGTTAGTAACTGGTAGGCAGAAAACAGCGGGAAAGAATTAAAAATCAGAAGGTGAAAGCCAGTAGGTGGTGTGGTGTTAAAGTGGCTCGATTCTTACATGGCTAACTGTGGTATGAGTCCTGGACCTGGTGACTTGAAAACTATGCCAGGTGTTATATCTATATGTCCAAAATCCAGAGAGGAGAATAGAGGAGAAGGGATTGCAGCATGACCATTTCCCCTGGGAGATGATGTCTCCCTTTCTCTCTAAATGCCCCTTTCTCGCTCCTTTCTGGCAAGCATACGTAACCTATTGTAAAAAAACTTAAAAAAAAAAAAAATCAGAAGGTGGCGTTTTCACCATATCACTCTTCTGCTTAGGACAGACTATTTGATCTTTCTTCTGAAGTCTTATTAGGCCTTGTGATTTACCTAAAACTAAATGTACGTTCAATCCATTAGGTCACCACTGGTCTCAGTATTCTTTTCTTTCTTACTTTCTTTTTTTTTTTTGGAGAGATTTTCGCTATAGGGTGCATGCGCTCGACAGACAGAGACAGACAGTAAAGACAGAAGGCGAGAAATCACCCCCGGGGGGATGGTCATGCTGCAATCCCTTCTCCTCCATTCTCCTCTCCGGATTTTGGGCATGCACACACACACGCCGGGCATGAGTTTTTTAAGCCACCGGGTCCGGGCCGCAACCCGCCGTCGACTACGAGGGAGTCCAGCGACATAGCCATTATGCTAACTACTGGTTCCCTCAGTATTCTTTTCTATTCCTACTGAGTTTCTTCTTTTTATCCCACCAAGACTCAAGCTGAATCTTCCACTTAAGAGTGAATGCCTCTTTAGCTCTTCTGGTCTGGTAAAGCCACTGCCTTCTCTAGGAAATCACCCCTGGGGGGGCGGGGGGGATAGACATGCCGCAAACCCTTCTCCTCCATTCTCCTCTCAGGATCTTGGCATGCATGCACATGCACCTGGCGTGAGTTTAACCTACTGGGTCCAGGTCTCCAACTGCAGTCGATTACATGGGAGTCCAACGGCATAGCCATTACTCCAAATGCTGGTTCCATCTAGGAAACTTTTTCTGACCATCCTAGTTTTGAGGAACTCAGATTATCTGAAATATTTTTTTTTTACACTCAATCATGATGTATCTTTGCAATATAGAAAATGAATTTTCCTAGCATGAGTACACTGTATGTTTGTCCAGTCAAAGATATTACCGTACTCATCATCATCAAAAGATAACGTTCCATTTCTGAATTTTTATGATAAATGTAATGAAACTTCACACCACAACACTTAACTACTGGGTTTTCAGGAAAGTCATGACACGTTTTTGCCTAGAAAAACATTAGAAAATCCATCATGACTTTCTTGTGATTTAATATTTTCTGTTCTAAGAATGTCATTTTTGCTTTTCCACCTAGGCTGCAAATTCCAGCTGCTAGTTGGAATCTGACTATTAGTGGTGGACTCTTGACTGAGTAAATAAACCTTCCGTGACTCACTTTCCTCATCTGTAAGTAAGGGATGACAATAGTACATACTTTATAAGATGGAGTGGATATTAAATGAGTTTCTACACCACATAGATCAGTTCTAGGTACACAGAAGCATGGTGTATGTGTATACTTTTAGAGCACAGTTTAAATTGTGGCCTTATTCTCTGTTTTCTCTTATAAGGGTATAGTAGATGTCAGATTCATGCTATGTACTTAATATAGTCCATAACAAACATTTTAAAAAGAATTATTTATTTGGTTTTATTTATTATCATTATTTTTATTTATTTAATTTTTAAATTTGACCAGAGAGAGAGAGGGGGAAAGTAAGAAAGCAAGCCTCCAAGTTCAGGACTAGAACTACAGTCAGCCATGTGGGAGTCCAGTGCCACAACCAGTCTACCACCTGCTGGCCCTGCCATAAATATAATTTACTCAATGTATATTTATGTACGCCTTCTAGGTGTCATCTTATTTCCAAGAAGAGATACAGAAGAGAACAAAAAATTCAGTGCCCTGCTCTGAAAGAACTTACATGTATATATTAAAATTATCTTTCTGCATTCATGAAAGAATTCATGTGCTTGAATGTGTGAGACATCAAGAGAGAGAAAGCGAGCAGAGGAGTATTCTTCACAGGATCTAGCCATGCTGTCATTGCCTTTGTCCAGTCCTTTAGATCATTAGATCTTGGGTGCTGGCATGTGTGCCTAGCATGTTTCAGGCTGACCAGGCTGGACATCCTAATCACGGTCGCCCTGCATGTTATGGCTTCTCTTGAGTGGCACATCATTGCCGTACCACAGAGTCAGCCCAGAATTTAATTTGATTATTATTAGACAAATAATAAGTGAAAATATAATCATATATAATATGCAATATATTACATGCAATTATATTGGCATATATAAATGTAGTACATATATTAATATGGAATATGCAATAATGTGCTTTTTAAAGTATAAAGATAGAATGTGATAATACACAATGTATAGTGATGCAAGTGATTATATATGCTATGAAGAAAAAACAGCCATGTAAAAGGGGATGAAGTGAAAGGTGCCATTTAATGAAGGGTAGTCAGGAAGGACCGATCTAATGAGGTAATATTTGATATAAACAAAAAACCCTCACAGAGGAAGCCACGTGGATTTCTGGGGGAAGAATAGATCAGGCAGAGAGAATTGGAAGTGCAAAATCTCTGAAGTTCAAGAATGTTTTGTTCTATTTGCTTAATGGTAAAGAAGCCAGATAAAACAAAGAGGAAATATAGTAAAAAGTGAGAATAGGACCTAGTTTAGAGTATATAGGGTCTCTAAATTATGATAAAAATTATGAATTTTACTGAGCAGAATGAGAAACTATTAACAGTTTGTTTTGTTTATTTATTACTTCAGAAAAAAATCTCCAGTTTTTTAGAGAGTTTCTTATTTCCATTTTTATTTTTATTAAAAATCATTGTTGGGACCAGCAGTTAGAGTAATGGCTAAGTTGCTGGACTCCCACGTAATCGACTATGGTTCGAGTCCTGGACTCGGTGGCTTAAACTCACACTGGGCGTGTGTGTGTGTGTGCCCAAGATCCCGAGAGGAGAATAGAGGAGAAGGGATTGTGGTGTGGCCATCCCTTCTGGGGGATGATTTCTCACTTTCTGTCTTTCTGGCAAGTGCACGTGCCCTATAGCAAAAACCTCTCCAAAAAAAGAAGAAAAAAAAATCATTGTTATACTATAAGGTACCTGTGCTTACTGGAAAGACAGATGGAAAGAAAGAAAGTGAAAAATCAACCCTCTGGGGGATGGCCATGCCTCAATCCTTTCTTCTCTATTTTCCTCTCAGGATTCTGGGCATGCAAGCATGCAGGCTTGGCGTGAGTTTCAAGCTGTTGGGTCCAGGACTTGAACCACAGTTGACCATGTGGTAGTTCAGCAATGTAACCGTTATATATCATCTGCTGATCCCCCACATCCTAATCTTAATGGTCTAAAGTAATGGCCATTTACTTTATTAGTTCCCCAAATCACTGACCAGTTTAGAAGTTCTAAAGCCATCTGGCAGGTTAGCTATGTGCAAATGATCCTGGATAACCTCATTTGACATCTAGAATTTGGCTAAGAAAAACATGGTGTGAAAAGATTTTTAGAAGCTTGAAAAATGATGACCATTGAAGGTATATAATACTGGCCAAATTATCATTGGTGGTAACTTCAAAGATAGAAAATGTACTAAATGAGGTAGTTCAGATGGCTGGATCCTACATGGACAGTGTGGCTCAAGTCCCAAACCCAGGAGTGTCGGCGTCCACCCCAGGGCTTGGGTCTGGCTGAATCATGATCAGAGGGCTGCTGGTGAGGAAGAGAAAGAGGACGAGAAAGAGAAAGCCCTCCATCTTGCCAGGACCTGGGAATTGGAAAGAATGAGACAAAGGGATAGAGTAGAAATGGACACAGGCAGCCTGAGCCTAGGTAGCCCAAGCAACCTGTGCCGCCCAGAGGAACTGGACGTCTTTATTTATAGTACAAGGAGACATTACACATGTATGTTTCACAACACTTCATAGATTGGTTGCCAGGTTACAGACAATAAGAAGCAGTTAACAGATCTATATGGGCTTAGTCATACTGGGCCAGGTGAATCCCTTGGCGATAATCCCATCAAGAGAAAATCTCATCTTCTTTTCTAATGCAGAGAACTAGCTGTTAGGTGTGGGGAAGGAGCTAAAGAACTTCTCTATAAGGAGTGCACCACACCCAGAGAAGTCTAAAGAACCTTTCAGATGCAGAGCAGGGGTTGGATTTTACTAATTGGGGTCAAGATGTTTCTTGAAGTCCATCAGATGTGCCTGTTGGAACTCCCCTAGTAATTTCCACCCTTGCTCTGTCTGCAGTCAAGGTCAGGGAAAGACAAGTTACAAGGTTCTGCCAAAACCCAAAAGAGCAGGTGGTGTTTGCTCAGAGCATGTCCCTACACCTCAGATGCTCTCTCTTAAATGTGTCCCCACACAGGAGTTTGAAAAACATGCTGGGTATGTGAGTGTGTATGCCCAAAACCCCGAGAGAAGAGTATAGGAGAAGAATTTGCAGTGCAGTCATTCCTCTTGGGGATGCTTTCTCACTTCCCCCCATTTTTCACTCTATATATACAGCACATTTTTAAAAAAAGAAAAAAAAATGTACCAATTGACTTTGTGGATTTGACTCAGGAGATTCACCAGCAGGATTCTAACAGTGTCAAAATTTGCTTCTTTTAACTGTGTATCATAAGACGTAAGGAAGAAACTAGCTAAAGTAATGACTATATTGTTTGTAAGTAAAATTCGGATGAAATGTAGGGAAGACAAAACTTGCAAAGTCAGAAAATAAAATTCTTCTGTATATTTTGTTCTTCAACTGGCCAAGGATTCTCAAAATAAAGAAGAACTTCAGTACAAATCAGAATGTTTATAAAAGTCTTTATTAAGACCTCAGAAAGACTTAAGGCAATGTTTAGTAGAACTTCACATTTAAACAAAAGTGGTATTTAAAGTATTTCAAGGATCCTTTTCCATAGTAGCCTGACACACCCAAATTATGGAGTTGTTTATTTTGAAAAGAATTCTGAATGCGACTTTTGATGCATTTGGTGAACATCAGAAGATTTATATGAAACTCACCAGGTTTTTTAGTTTTTGTTTTAGAATTATTTTATTGAACTTTATGTATTTATTTTAATTTGACTAGAGAGGGATAGAGTGAGTGAGTGAGAGAGACAGAGAGAGAGAGAGAGAGAGAGAGACAGCAAGCCACCAGGTCTAGGACTCGAACCACAGTCAGCCACATGGGAGTCCAGCTCCCTTAACCACCACACCACCTGCCAGTCCCAAAGTCAATAAGTTTTTAGGAGAACTGCATTAGTGAAATTAGTGAAAACCTTGCTGAATGGACTAAAAAGGGCAGAGATCATTCACAATGAAAAGAGAATTATTTGGACTCCCAATTGGACTCCTAAATTCAAAGAACAGGAATCAGTCTAAAAAAAACATTAATATAAAAACACTTGCTAATATTATGGAGAAAAATAGTGTCTCAGAGGGTATAGCTAAGAGCAATAGAGAAAAATGGATGTGAATCACACCCTGAGAACAAAGCTGGACCCAAGTTAAGAAATATTTTCAATTCTAAATGAAATAGTTGTGTCCAGATGGATTTCAGAATTGTCTCAATCTGTTTTAGTCCAAAATTCTCTTTTACATCCCACATCAATCTTTAATTACTGCAATTGCCTCCTCACTGTCTCCCTGCTTTAATCTTGATTTCTCTATAACATGTTCTCCATACAATAAATAGCCTGAGAGATCCTTTTATAACTTGCTAGATCATGCCTCCATTCTGCTTAAATATATATGTATTAGTTATTCATTGCTGTAAAACAAACCATCCCAGATGTAGTGGCTTAAGATATCAACCATTTTATTTATGGGTCAGGCTGGGCTTAGCTGGATGGCTCTTTTGTTATTCTCACTTGGTCTCACTCAACAGCTGTCATTATCTGGAAGAAACCAGAACTAGATAGTTTTAAGTGGCTTCTAACATCCAATGGTTTGTTCTTGTTGTCAACTGGGTCATGTATCTTCCACAAATGATCCTGGGCCTCTTGTAGTGATGTTGATAGCATTACAGGAAAGTAAGCCCCATTTTTCAAGCTTTTCAAGCCTCTACCCATATCATATTTGTTGAAGTAGCATTGGCAGAAAATTACATGTCAAAACCAAGAATAAATCTGGGAGGATACTACAGAAGGGGAGGATCCAGGGACACATGAGATTCGTAGAAGTCTGCCCTCTGGCCTTAGTAATTCATGGCTCTCCCACATAGAAAATAAATTTACTCCTCCTAAGATCTCAAAAGTTTCATTTAATCACAGAATGTGGCTAGAAATTCATGGTATTATGATGAATTAGGTACAGATGACTGTGGGAGTTCTTGGATATATTGTCTCAGGTGTATCCTTGATCCAGAGAACTCTGAATTAACAAGGCTAAAAATTTGCATTTGCCCCCAGAATGCATGCAATAGAGTGGATGCAGAAATGTACACATAAAATCACCACAACCACCACCCCCACAAAAAAAAAAAAAAGGAAAAGACTGGACTACAAAGACTCAACAGAAAGCAAAGGGAGAGATGGGATATCTTGTAGTGTCTATACAAAGTCTTGCTTGATCCTTGAGGAATTTTACCAAAGAGGGAAACATGGTGCAGAGTGATCCTGAGACCATGCAAGAGAAGCAGAGAGACCCATCATGATCAGAGATGAGTTGGTAATAAAGGTTTACCGATGTTAGTGGTAAAATGAAATTTATTTCCCTGCACACATTGGAGCCAGTTTTCCTTAAATATTGGCCATTTTATTCCAGTCCATATTCTTTATGCTTAACTTTATGATGGTACTTGGTATAGGACATAGTGGCTGTCTTGGAAAACAAATGTAATGCCATACTTATAGGCATGCTAGGGGCAAGGCAAAAACTAGAAAGACCATTTTCAAAGCTGAGGAGAGGGTAGGAAGGGGTTCTGTATGTGCAAAACTGAGGGTCTATGAAAAGAGGACTGGGAAGATTCTATCAGGCTCTAGACAAGGCTGTTTCCGTCAGTGATTAATCAAACATGCTCGAGAATCATTCAGAATGAAAGTTACATATGTATAGGTTGGCCATTAACCTTATCCCTTCCAATTTCATGATACTAACTAGCAATTAGAACATCATACATTTATTTCTGCCCCATCCTTTGGGCCCCTTGAAATCACCCTATATTTTAGTCTTTATGGGACATGATAATAGAGCTAAGAATTGCACACCCACCAGATTGTGAAGTTGGGGAACTTTTGGGGGAAAGTCACATGAAGGGCACATTTTTACTGCAGTAACTGACAATTATCTCCAAAGAGGTTTCAAAAACTGCCTCATAAATGTAACATTCCAATCACATCCTGATTGTTTAATGGAGAGATATGAAAATTCAGTTGACAGAGCTGACACTACCAGGAGGGTATTTTCATCTGAAATAAGCACTGCAGACAGCTGGAGAAGAGGGTCCTATGAGCAAACCGCACGCTGGACTCCAGAGGTCTGATCCTGAGCCATAGATTCTCTCACTGGCCCTGCATACATGTGGACCGTGCCACAGCACCTGTTTACATGGACCTGCTTCGCTTATGTTATTTCTGTTAGTCTTACTCATATTTCAAAATTCAGATAAATTGACTCCCCCTTCCTGAAAAACAACCTTTGCTTCTCCAGCCCATTCTTATCTCTTCTTTTTCTAATTCTTGGGGCGTTTGAAACTTAAGCTTCAAAATTAAACTCTGAAGTATAGACCATTCTGTTGGTATCATTACGATTTTAACATCTGTTATGTACTGTTGCTTCAAGTACACAAAGCTCATATCTCAAGTAGAAAGTAGGATAATAAAATAAAAGATCTTACTGAGAATAACTTTGCTGGTAGACATTTCTGACATTTTGTTGGGCTTTTAGGAATGATGTTGGGGCTAGTGTTCTCTTAAATGACATCTGCCACAGGAGCAACTTGCATCTATACATTGTCTTGTGCATGTGTTTGTGAGCATTGGTTTGACTTAATCACTCATTACTCTAGGGAAGTGTTTTGGATTACCCTTTCAAATCTAAATTATATGTTGAATGCATACCAAGGGTGAACTATTGTGCTAAGGTTATTTGTTGGCGAGGAGAGGTAGTCAGGGAAGAGAAGAAATTACAAAAATGAATCAGTAATCTCATTTGAAATTATGACTTATCTGTGACTACTTCAAGTGACTATCTGACACATAGCCATCTCCTCATGGGTGCAGGAGCTCTGAGTGTAGAGACGTGTTTCTTTTTAATTTTTTTTTTTGTGGTCAGAATTTTCATTTTTTTTTATGTATTAAATTTTCCCACAAACATTTACTTTACATATCAAAAAATTTTTGCTCAGGGAACCAACAGTTAGCGTAATGGCTATGTTGCTGGACTCCCATGTAGTCGACAGCAGTTCACGTCCCGGACCCGGTGGCTTAAAACTCACGCCGGGCGTGTGTGTGTGCATGCCCAAGATCCCGAGAGGAAAATGGAGGAGAAGGGATTGTGGCATGACCATCCCCCCTGGGGGATCATTTCTTGCTTTCTGTCTCTCTGTCTCTCTCTGTCTGTCTGGCGAGCGCACATGCCCTATAGCGAAAACTTCTCCAAAAAAAAAATTTTTTGCTCATACTCCATAGTTCTTTTTTTATTTTTTCCTATTCAGAGAGGTTTTTACTATAGGGCGCATGTGCTCGCCAGACAGACAGACAGAGATAGACAGAAAGCGAGTAATCACCACCTAGGGGGGAATGGCCACACTGCAATCCCTTCTCCTCCATTCTCCTCTCGGGATCCGGGGCATGCACGCACTCGCCACTGGGTCCGGGACTCAAACCGTGGTCAACTACATGGGAGTCCAGTGACATAGCCATTTGGCTAACTGCTGGCCCCACGCCATAGTTCTTAACAGTTAATAAACAACTTTCAAAATTTCCAAAAAAACTGAATTTTAAAGATAACTTTCAATATATTTATTATCATTTTGTTTGTGACTCTAACAACAGAGACAGTGTGGATTTAAATATTTTTGAGAAAGTATTTTCATGTCAGCTACTCAAACTGTTGAGAAGCAAACACCCAGCATACAATTCACACATAAACCTTCCCAACTCATTTCTGCCTACTAAGTTTCTGTGGTTTACCATCTACTGGCAAAGATCAGTCTCTTTTTCTTCCTTCAAAGTCTTCCTTGAGGTAATCCTCAGGTTGCTGCTGCTTTTTTGCAATCTCTACTGATATCTAAGGCTTTGCCACCATGAACACACCCAATTTCATTGATCTCAGAAGCTAAAGAGGGTTGGACCTGGTTAGTACTTGGATGGGAGACCTGTTTCTAATGTGAGCATCAGCTCAGTGGTTTTGGTGGTTGGGTCCCATCACAAACTCCCTTGCCTTTTGATGCCATGCATTCAAACATGTGCAGAACAGTTATTTCCAGAGTGATGCTCACAAACAAGTGATGAATAAGATGAGATCCATTGAGGTATGAGAAGAAACTATCAGAACCCATGCTAGTAAAATAATTAAAATTTACCTTTAACAGTAATGAGAGTCCTCTCTCTGTCTTTAAGCCAGACAGCAACACAGTTTGCAACAGACTTATGTCCTGAGGGGAAGGTGAATGCTCCCTAGTGCAGAGTTTTTGGTAGGGCACCGTCATCCTTTTTTACTCCAGATAAGTGGATTCATGAATCATATTATCTTCTTTTAACTAAACCTACCTTCACAGAATAGACAAGTCACTTATAATATTCTTATGTGGAAACTGGAAACAGAAGATGTTCTCAAAACAAGCCCAGGAGAACTGCCTTATTAGGACAAAGTGTAGCCAACCCTTGTCTTCCTCACTTCCACTGCCATGTAAAAATATGGGTAATAGATTACCCAGGGGGTGGGATCAGTCAATGAACAGAGAAGTAAATGCCATTTTGAAAATGGATGGTTAGAAAGTAGATTTCTATTCCTGTGTCATATTATGGGACATGAAGATTAAAATTCTCATATAAGCACATTGAAAATATTAGGAAAAAAATTGAAAGCTGAGTAACATTAAATAAGCTAGGCATTAACTAGAAAAATTACCTTGAATTCTTTTGCTTGAAAGGTATGTGGATTGAAAGTGTGTTCATGTTTACTTACAAGAGCCTATTTTCTCTTCTCCTATGGGTTTTATGTGCTTTCACAGGGTTGCTTTTCCAGTTAAAGCAGTCATGAAAATTAAGAACCAAAATAATCAGTGCCTATCTTTTATTTATTTATTTATTTGAGTGATTTTGCTGTAGAGCGTGTGCACTCTCTGGAAAGACAGAGACAGACAGAAAGTGAAAAATAACCCCCCAGGGGGGATGGCCACATCACAATCCCTTCTCTCTCATTCTCCTTTGGGGATCGTGGGCACACATGCCCAGTATGAGTTTAAGCCACCAGGTCTGGGACTTGAGGTGTGATTGACTACATGAGAGTCCAGCGACATAGCCATTATGCCAACTGCTGGTCCCAATTAGTGCCTATTTTAATTGTTCTATCTTAAGATATAAAACCAAGACTTTCTGAAGTGTGAAGTAAATTCAGACTCATTGCTTTCTTTGAAATTATTATTGTAAGTAATGATTTCAATTTCAGCAAAAAGACTAAAATTAAATTATGTTTACACAATAAAACAAAAATGTAAATATTGGTTATTTTGTTTCTTGTATTTTTAAAACATGTATTTAAATATATGATTTTAATGTAGAATATTAATTTATATTTTTTGTATGATTGTCCATGTGTTTTAAAAAATGAACTTGGTGCTCCATTATATATATTTTTTGCATAAGGGTATATCACTCCAAATATTTGAAAGACACCAGATTTCATTGTTGACATTTATAAAGAATTATAGGACCAATGTGAAATTGCTTTTGAAAGTATTTTATATGGGCATAGTAGTATGGTAAGAGAATGCTATTTATGAAGCAAAGTATGAGGCTACTGGCTGAATGGTCATTTGGAGACAATTATTGGCAAGCAGGTGCCAATAATCTATTTGATTAAGATGGAATCGTTTCATTTTTATAGTGGAATATAATCTAGATTTTTCTCCTCAAGACTCTGCCAATGACTCTGACCTGACTGACCAACTCTTTGCCTCCCAGACAGAGCTGATACTCTTTCACCTTTGACCTTTTCTACTCTCCATTTAAAATGCCCTATCATGTCCTACTGACCTTCTCATTGTACCCAAACCCTACTCATCCTCCGTGACCTAAGTTAGCTTTCTTCTCCTATAGTCTTTCAGGACCACTTTAGCTCACAATTTTCTCTTTCCTTTCTAAACTAATAGCAGTTTCTATCTCTGCCACTCATTTGACAATCAACTATGTAATGCATTGTGACAGCTCTGATATTACATTGTGCCATATCGTTATTTCCCTCTTCTGTTTTTAGTTTTTTATATATTTCCGCACATATTTTGCCTTATAACTGTAACTTCATTCAAACGTCCTTTATGGTAGGGGTCATATTTCCCCTTCTGTTATATTCTTCCTTAATCTGTACTCAGCATGTAATTAGACTTAGAGAAAGGGTTCAATAAATATTAAGTGTTAGATTAAAGGACAGCAGTTTGTTGGATGTTGCATTTCCTCACCTGAAATTAGAATAACAAAATATCTTCATAGGTCAGATAGAAGGATCCAATGAACAATGCATATAAAGTGCAAGGCAGAGTACTTTGATAAATCTTTGCAAATTTATGTTTGCCAGGATTAACTGAATAGTGAAAACTTTCATGTCCCAAAGCTAGATGGTTGTTTTGAAGTAGCAGCTGGACAGGAGAGAATGATTTGAGGCACGCTTCATTCCTTTATTCACTTTTATCAGGCACAATAGATGAGGTTATACATTTTTATTTTAGCGTATTGTCCCCTCTTCTATTAAGTCAGTTGTTATCTGAAATTTTCTTCCTATGGTGAAAAAAAGAGATTATAATATTCTTGACTCATTGATAATTAATGCTAATAGAATGATGTTTCTCTGGCAATTCAATAAACTAACCACTATGGAAAAAGAAAGAGAAAGAAAAGAAATAGACACACCGGCAGTGGCCTTAATCAGACCTGAAATATCCTGCTGACAGATATTTAACTCATTAGTTTGGATTGGCTATTGGTCTGACACCATCACTATAATACAATATGAAGTGCTAATTATCACACAATCCAATGATACAATTTACCAGGACAGGAAAACCTTTTCTTTTTATTGGAAGCTGCCTGCTCTCTCTCTTAAATTTGATCAGCATTTACTTTGATAGAAGAGACAACACCACTGCATTTGCCTTGAGCCCTAACTAATGCAAAGGACAGTTCAGTCTCAATCCATGTTATTTTTCAGATAATTCAGCACATCACAGGGTACTTAAGAGTTTCTATTGGTAATCTAAAAAGACAAAACAAACCTGAGATTCCATATCAGTTCAAATGGGAAGTCGGCTGACTTGGATAATGAGTAGGCAGAGGCCAGGGCCTTCTTCCCTCCATGGCTCTGAATCCATTTGTGTGTGTAGACACTGAAGAGCTGGATATCTATCCCATCCGATTTCCTAAATTAAATGGGCTGGTCAGTTTCAATATTCTTCCCAGGCCCAGATTTCTCAAAAAACAAAGTCAACATTGTTAGCGACTTCCCTGAGAGTGTGAATCCTGCAGTACAGAAACCACCAGTTGCCACCTCGTCAAGGCTACTGTTCTTACATCTACAGAAAAGGAGCAATCACTCCCAAATCTTTATTGAAGAATCAATACCTCTCTCCAGAAATCACTTCATTACTGAGACTTCAGTTAGTCACCAATTCTTTCTATTGACTTAGTCAAAATCCGGTGAGCCCTGAAAGGCATTTCCTTGCCCTTTTGTAGTCTCTTAACTATTGAGAGGCCATTTTTGTACCTGGATGCATCAGTAACTTCAGTCATTTAAGATTTTCTTTGCCAGACCTTCTAAAGCCTGAATTTTCTTTTAGTTCCTCTTTACCTACTTTACCTGGACATCCACATAGACTAAAACCCTCAGTCCATGGGTGGCAGGTGAGGGAGGTGGGGGTACAGAGATGATGTATTAGAAAGAGTGTCTGAGGACAAGAAGAAGGTGAGAATGAACAGAGCTGCAGAGTTGTTTCTGGAATGAGACACCTGAGTTCTAGGCTATCAATCTTGCCTTTTCCAGTAGAACTCCATTTACTTACTTCTACCTTCCTGGAGTTCACAGAATGCAGCAAGAAGAGAATAAAGGCAATGCTATGTTTCAGGGCACAAACCTCTTTAAAAAGTTCACTTTAATTCTATGCAATGGATGAAATATTGAATGACTTGTATAGTATTTTAAAAAGGGATATTAAACAACCATGCAAGACTGTCTGGTGACATTACAGTACCTATCTTCTCATGTGTCAGCAACAAGTAACGCTGAAGGAGGCCTAATTATCATATTCACAGTGGTACAGGTAGTAAAACAGTTATGCTTTGCATTGCTCAGGATGTTCAGAGCTGAAATAGATAAACTATGTGGGAGAGTAGTAATAGGTAATTATTCTCTACTTACATATTCAGCCTCATAATTCTAAATTAAGGTAAGTGGAAAAAGCTTATAAAATATTCAAAGCTCCTTTATCTTTCCTCCTCCCTCTTATTAGAAACTGTGCATGAATTTGCATAGAATAAACTGAGCTCATAAATCAAAGAAGAAACTGCAAGAATGCTCTTTGTAAGTTATAATTTAAGGTTAACTGTAGCACATTTTGCTTACTGTATTATTAATGACTTTCGTTCACTCATGACAAGATTACATATTAAAAATTGTTGGTAGACAAAACTCAGTTCATAATCAATTTGCTTCTTAATGTGAGCAATCTGCGTGCATCCCTACGGCGGAGGCAGGTTTAGCGAGGATAATGGAAGGAGTGCCTTGGGAAGAATGGTTCTCACACCGCTGGGCAACCTCTGGGGTGTGATTGACAGGCAGCTCCAAAAGGGAGTGAAGGGACTGGTGAAGGGCAAACCCTGGCCAGCTCAACCAGGGTTCACGACTGCTCCCTGAGGTCCCAGAGGAGTCTGACTCCACTCTCCCCTTGAGTGGGCCCCCTCTTTCCTTCTCCCTGCAATCCTATATAGTTCCTCATACATTCTAACTACCACTAACTTGTACTTGAAGTCTATAGCCCTTGCAGCCTTATTTATTATTTTTATTTTCATCATCACATTGCTAGAAAAATGTATTTTTTCTTTCTAACATTAAACCCAATTTCCAAATGCTTTCTCACATCAAGTTTTTATTTTAACCAACCCACAATAGGCTTTCATTTCATCCTAACCCTGTCTCTGCAGTTATAGTTTCTGGCTGCCCCTGAACCATCTCCTCAGACCACCTTGAGTGTAGTTTTTATGATAGTACATTTAGATACCAGCTGCCCTCTGATGTAAATAAACCAGGAAGACTTATCCTTCATTCAGTGAGGGAAACAGACACAGACAGAATGTTCCCAGATCATTTTCCTGGAAGTCAGAGCAGATGGGTTTGGTATTATACCGGTGTCTTGTGTTGCAGTCCTGGTTCTGCCTCAGGTGTGTTTTGAAGGAACGATAATCCCTCATTCGTCTACATTCCTCAGTATCTTCTGAATGTATGATGAAACATTTTAAAAAGTTATATTCCAATATTCCATCCCTTTATTTCATTTGTGTTTTTATTCTTAGTATTATAGATTCAGATGAATTGGCATACATTATTTGAGATGTGTTGAAGGTATGTCAGAAGCCTTAAGTACACTGGAAACATTCAAGGTTTCTGCTCATGGGGTGAGGAACCTTTGATGTAGATATAATGACACCTAAACAATTGAGAAAGTGTGCACTACAGACTCTAAAATATCACCAAGGAGGATCAATATGGAGGATGTTTCTTCTTGTATACTAATTTCTAAGGAATTGGACTGATTTCTTACTTTATCCTTCCCAGGCTCAGAAACCCCCAACCTCACATGCAAATACTCCACAAAAATTAGAATTATGCAGAGAGAGAGTTAATGCAAAGCCAGAGTAAGCACACACAACACAAAAAGAGTGTAGTAAGGTGTGGTGTCTGGGCAGCAATGAAAAGAATCAAGATAGAAAATGTGCCTTGGCATGAAGTGGCACAGGGACTTGAGGGTGACATGACTCATCTCAGATGTAAAAAAAAATAAAGGGCATTAATTTAACTTAAATAAAGATGACTATATGAACAAAAGCCACCTTTCTTTTTTTCCTGACTGACCTTTAAAATTGAGAGTCCCTGGGACCAGGAGATAGTTAAGTTGGTTATGTTGCTAGACTCCCACATAATTGACTAAAATTCTAGTCCCAGACCTGGTGGCCTAAAACTCATTACTGGGTGTGTGTGTATGTGCATGTCCAAAATACCAAGAGGAGAATGGAGGTGAAGGGATTGTGGCATGCCCATCCCCTTGGGGCAGTGATTTTTTCGCTTTCTGTGTCTCTGGTGAGCACATGTGCCATATAACAAAAATCTCTCTCTCAAAAAAAAAAAAATTGTGTCCTTAGAGAAGGCATCCTCAGTGTTCTTCCAGCACTCACCTGTTATATGACCTCATTACTCTCCTACTTTGACCCCATCTCTCTTATCCAATGAATCTCACATATCTCAACCTACTCACCAGAGCTGTGGGTTGTACTTTATTTTCTTTCTTTCTTTCTCTCTCTCTCTTTTTTTTTTTTTTTTTGGAAGGTTTTTTTTTATGGGGGGCCTGTGGGCCTGAAAGAGAGACAGAAAGCGAGGAATCACCACCACCACCGGGGGGGATGGCCACACCACAATCCCTTCTCCTCCATTCTCCTCTCAGGATCTTGGGCATGCAAGCACACACATCTGGCATGAGTTTAAGCCACTGGGTCTGGGACTCAAACCACAGTCGACTATGTGGGAGTGCAGCAACATAGCCATTATACCAACTACTGGTCCCTGTTCTTTCAAACACCTCATACCTTTCCACCCTCTCCTTATGTCTCTGTCTGTGCAGTCTACATAGCAGTCCTCAAAAATAGAAAGCCTGGGGCCAGATGGTGGCACAGTGCAAAAAAGCAATGACTCTGTGAGGCTGACCTACATGGAAAGCTTCTGGGTTGGTGTCTGGAGATGTCCATCAGCACACATGTGCATGTAATTTGGGGCTGGGTGAAGCTGGGACTGGGTCAAAGAGTCCAGACCCTATTGTGGGTACTGTCTCTCTTTCTCTCATGAAGAAAATAAATAAACTTAAAAAAATTATGGTGCCCAAACAGAACTCATCTTTCCCATCTAAACCACCCCTGAACTATTGGTTTTTATGCACGATACTGTTATTCACCCAGTTCTCAAACCACCATCCTGGGAGTCTTCCTATGTAAATGCTGAAGGCCCCTGGATCCAGACTCTCACATTTCTATCCAATGTCCTACAAACTGCACTTCCTCATTCTTGACCTGTAAACTTTGCCTTAGCTCAGGTCCTCATCCCGGGGCCACTGTAGTGGAGTCTTCGCCCATTCTCTTGCTGAAGTTATTGGTCCTAGTGGACAATCTATACTGTAGAGTGAGCTTCCTAAAAACAACCTTTGGTTATGCCATTTTCCTTGTTTAAGATTTTTCAGTGGCACTTTGTATGTTAAATTAGGGCTTTTCAGTGCAGTTAAAAATCTTAATGATCTTCCTCATGCCTATCTTTTTCTTATATCCTTCTACTTTTCAACTATAGATTTCCTGAATTCAAATCTTTCTCTCTATTATAATACCTACATTTTAGGCAGTAACTCTTTTAATTTCACATTCAGCCAGAGGCAGGCAGAGAGCTTTTACTTCTGTGATGTTGCTAAAAATGTTAATTTAATTCATTAAAAATGTATTGTGCATCTATTATGAAATTCTAAGAGTTGGGGAAGTTGAGGAGAAAAGACAGTTGAGTAAAAGCAGAGTGGGTAGGAAAATAGAGAAGACTAAGAAGACTTTGAGACTCTCTATAGTAGCCCCCATTTTTTCCCAATAACACAGTAATCAGAAGTCTCAGGGAACGGTCATGCTGAGCAGAGGCCACTCTGCCCTGGCACCAACTGCAATCCTGGATGGTCTTCTCTTCTGCCTTACAGCAGACACTGAGTAATGGATGCCAACTGATTGACAGGCACTTAAGAGCTATTTTCCCAGCTTTGTAAACTCAGAGTTACAATGCCCAGACCCAGTACCTGAAATGTGCTCTTGTTATTGCAGCATTTATTTTTCATATGGTTACATAAGTTTAGTTGAGTTCACCTGTGAGATTGTAGGCTCTAATTTACTAAGGTCATTTTGTCACAAGCCAGAGTTTAATTACTCTATTGCCATGAGGTCCATCAGAGAAAAAGGCTTTTGTGTTAATTAAAGTGAGACATTGTCTTTGTACCATGGGAGACTGTTACACAGAAAACTGGAGGAGAGAAAGATCCCTGCTCTATGCCTCAATGAGTACTTCATATTCCCATTTTAAGTGGAGCATCCCCAGAATGGGGGACAGAGGAATTAAGAAAAAAAGATGATAAAGAAGAAAAAAATGAAAAAAAGAGAATGAGCTTCTACCATTCTGCCACTTGCTAAAGTCAGACAAGACTGTAAATGTTACATTATAGGAATTGCTTAGTAGCTCATTTGAAAGTTACCCCCTCTAAAGTCACAAGATCATTCATAATTAATTATCAATTGATTGATACAGGCATATACCACTGAAGTCCAAAGATCAATATGGATTGAGACAACAGAAAGAGCCCCGAGATAAGAACAGTACTGAAGTGTGAAAGAGGAGGAATGGCACTGGCAAGGGAGGGAGGCAATGGTGTCCTATGTGTGATGTCACTTCAGTTTCTTGATGATCCCGACAGGATGCTATGTACATAGCTACCTGAAGCATAATGTGTAGCACATTTGTCTATGTGTGTATGAATTTATATATGCCTAATTCCATTTCTCTTGTGGATTCTAACAGCTCTGAATGGACACTTTGCTGTGTGTACCTTCCCAGCCCTCTTTCATTATATTTTATATGTAGATGCCAATCCATAATCACACGTTCCTACATATTTCAACCCTAGTTGAGTTCTAAGTAGTAGTCTAATGATATATTTAGTTTATCACTTAAACATGGCCCTTGATGATTCCTTCTTGGAGTGCCTTCATACTTTTTAGCTCTATGATGTTCTATAAGGAAGTATGGAGATTTCTTTAAGCAGTGTGTTACTGATGGGCATTTATGTTGTATTCTATTTTTCTCTGTAGCAAAAAATAGTATCTTGGCACTTACAATTTAAGACAAGGTATATATTTCTCTATAAGGCAAGTTTGTAAAAGTAGGATTAATAATTTTGAAAAAAAAAAAAGCCAATGGGTTCTTTTCCATAATCTCTGTATTTATACCCCACCAAAATATAAAATGGGTGTAGGTGTCCGCTTCTCTACATTGGCGTCTTCTTTCATTTACAAAGTTGATGTGTGAAAATGGTATATCATTACTGTTCTAAAATACATTTTTCTTGGTACAAAGTGAGGTTAAACATCTTTTTATATGATTGTTTCTTTTTATTTTTGTCCATTTTTATTGTTCCAAATAAGCTATTTGTCTCATCTTTATTTCTCATTAATTAGAATTAAATCGGTTTGACTTCCACTGAATTTTTTCCTAACCATCAAATACCTAACCCAAGTAATGTGAAAGTGTTAAGTGAGTTAAATGATCAATTGATCAATATGTATTCACTAGGCAATTAATGCCTCTAGTTTGTGCTGGATATTGCTGGACATATAGCTCTGACTCTTAAGAAGCTTATATGATCTTTCAGGGTGATAATACTCAAACTGTAATCAATTATAGCACCATTGTTTACTAGACCCTAAGGACTACAGCCAGCCAGTGAAGAGAGGGGCTCTGTGTAGACTGAAGTAGCTGGGAAAGACTTACCAAAGGCACTATTCTGCTAACCCTGGAAGAGGTATGTTGGAGGAAGGGAATGCATTTGAGACAGGGAGGAATGCAGCCCTCCTAAAACAGAGATTATGGGTACCTATAGAAGTCCAAGCATTCTTGAGCTTCTGTGAGTACTGCCCCAGCCACATCATATATACAGAGGCCTGCTTCCATGCCCCTTGATAGAGCTTCCGCTTTCACTCCCATTTCGACTGCCTTTGGGATGCTGACAGGGAGTTTGACTTTCAGGATCCAAGTTCAGGAGGACAGATAAGGACAGGGCATATCCCCGCCCTTCTGAGCTCCACTGGATCCCCCAGGAAGCTGCTAGATCTGGGACCTGCCTGATTGCAGCCCCTAAAGCCTCATCATTTTGTCCAGAGGTGCCATTGCTGCAATTACAATCCAAACCCAGAGTCAATTACTCACTGTGTGAATCACCCCCAAAAGATTGCTTTTTCCTTTTCCATTAGTATCACACATAATTGCACTCTGTATGGTTCCTAAACTCTTATTCCTGACTTCAATGTCCATGAGGATCTGGGTTGATTATAAAGTCCCTTCATCTCCTACCACTGACCTCACCGACACTTTCCATGAGTTTTTTTTTTTTTTCACTATTTTCTTCATTAACAATACACCCACCTCCTACCATTAATTATTCAGCTCCTTGTGAGGGAAGAATCACTGTGTTTTCCCTGCTGATTTTTCCATATGTTCATCCTTCCTTCTTTCTTCTTTGTCTCCTTGTTAATGGAGAGTGTTAACGCTCACATACCCTAGAGTTGTAGGGATGGTTGATTTTGATTGCACTGTACTTTCTCTTTTATAGCCACTATCCTTTGCTGACCCCAGCCTTCCCTCCCTCTTAGTCCTCAAGATTACCATGAGCATGACCTCTCTAGGGCTTTCTATTTGAGGCCATTTCGAGCTGTAGCTAACTCCTGCTTTTGCTCTTCCTGCTATTCAGTATGGCTGTCCTATGTATTATCCAGCCCCTGGAGTTTATTAAATGAGATCAACTAAGTTGTCATCAATAATTTAATAGCTGCTAACTACCATAACATGAATTAACAAAGGCAAGAGTCAGGCTTTATCCCCAGAAGCAGCAATGGATAGAAGAATGATAATTAGCTGGAATGGACTGGATCACACACAATGCAGGGTATTGACTAGTTATGTGAAAGAAGAGAGCAAAAGGTCTTCTATTGGGTATCCAAAAAGTGGTAGTGACCTCATTCCATATTTGGGTCTGAAATCATATGTAAAAGGCTTAGTCTGGTAAAAAGACTCATCAGTAGGGAATTTGAATGATAGTTCAAGAAAGCCAACATTTATTAGCTCTTGGAAACATTTCACAGGGAACACATCAACTGAAGAGGTATAGAGTGGGATGAGGTATTTGAAAGGCAGTAAGAGCAGGGACATGAAACAACACAATGAGTAAAATAATCAGACAAACTGGTGAGGATTTAGGCCAGGGCCCAGACCATGGAAACTTAAGCCAAGGTGTAGCTCTTGAGATAGAGCAAGCATGATGGGTGCATAGGGAGGCATAAAGGTGCAGGTGGTATCTATGGGACACTACTTGGTGGTATGACCAAGTCTTCAGTTCCTTACTAGAGAACATGAACCAACACACTCAGTGCTCACCTTATCCAGTGCTGGGATGAATGCAACTCCTCAGAGCAGCTGGATCTGCCAAGGCTGACATACCTGTACTACTATCTAGTCAAAGATGGATTCAAAAAGCATAGTACCTTAACTCGAGCTATGCTTACAAATGAGAAGATCCAGAGGAGTCAAGAATTTAAATATACATTAAAAACTAAGCACTCTCTATATTTGTTGCAATTTCCCTGAGGAACAGACCTAACAAGGGATCATGTTTATTACATCATGTTCAGTTTCAAATCCATATGAGATATCACATGGTCATAGATGAGAAGTATAGCCAGTACTTCCATTGGCTATATAATAATTATGGGGATCAGCAGATGGCATAATGGTTATGTCACTGGACTCCCTCATGGCCTAAAATGGTTCAAGTTCTGGACCCGGAGGCTTGAAACTTATGTCCACACATGTGTGTGCATACCCAAAATCCTGAGAGGAGAATGGAGAAGGAATGGCATGACAGTCCCCCCTGAGGGGTGATTTCTCCCTCTCTGTCCCTTTGTCCCTCTCTGTCTCTCTAGCAAGCACATGTTTCCTATAGCAAAAAAAATCTGTCTCAAATATAAACAGACAAATAAATAACTGTGGTCTGAGTTGGCCAGCCATGGAGAAACTGAGCTTCTTGAAGTCGATACCATTTTCATACTGTACTCTCAGAGTTGTTCACTTAATAGACACATAATCTACACTTTTACAAGGGCAGATGCAGATGGGGTAGCACCTTGATGCCACAGTGATGAATATACTCTTGCTAAAGGATAAAGTTTATCATGAAGAGAAGAGAGAATTGAATATAGACCACATGGAATGCCCATGATAAAGATGTATGGAAGAAAGAATAAAGCATCAACAAATGATATTCATGATGATGGTGATGATGATAAATTTTTTAGCACTTTCCATAAAAATTATAACTGACACTATTGAGCACTTAATTTCAGATACTATGTAACAAACTTTACATACTAATGAGGTTAAACATCTTATGTGATTAGTCCTTTTATGTTCCAACTACTCATAACAGCATCTTAAGTAAATATTATTGTTTCTTTTGTTTATGTAAGGCAATTGAAGTGTAGAGAGGGTAAGTAATTTGCCAAGGCGCACACAAATAATAAGCAACTGGTCTGGATCTAACTTGTGTTTGTCTGATATGAGCTATGCTTAAAATAGGATGGTCCAGAGGACTCAAGAATTTAAATATACATAAATACTAAGCACTCCCTATATTTGTTACCGTTTTCCTGAGGAACAGAACTTATAGGGGATTGCATATATTACATCATGTTCAGTTTCAAATCCATACAAGATATCACATGGTCATAGATTAGAGTTCTAGCCAGTACTTCCATTGACTTACCTGTATGTATAAGATGCCGTTGTCCATAGTGTGAAAGACTGGTATTATAGATTAATCCAGATGCTCAGATGCCTTTTCCAGGAGTAAAAGATCATTGTTTGGATTCTAGTATTTTCTATTCTCCCTCTTTACCAGCATTTTACTTTCAACCAAGAAGCATTCTGTTCTGTCTGCATAAACAATAACCATGTAGCCTCATTTAGGATTTCCCTTTTTGATATCTTTAAAGTGATGCTAAATGTTGTGAAGGATGACACTTACAAATTTTATGATTGTTTTTTCCCTCCATACAACCAACATCTCACTCTAATTTAGCAGGGTTCGTTGTGTTTTGTTTTCCCTAAATTGCCTTCATCAAATCTTTTCAATTTAGTTTTCATAAAAGAAGTAACTATATTTCTTTGCATTCATATTTTATTTGTTACATATTATTTAATTAAAATTCATCATTACAATAAAAAGTCAAAATGGCAAAAATATGTTTGATCATAAATATGACTGACTCTCAGTGAGTATGGAACTCAGGAGCAGGGACAGAGTATACAAGAATACCAGAGAATTGAATTCTAGTCAGATTCTCAGTATGCCCTGGGCATAAAAGAGAGCACCAGTAAAGCATAGGCATGAGATTAAGTATCATCTACTTTTCCTATCCTACTACCTCTTAGCCAGAATAAGGAGAGGACAAGATCATAAAGGATGAGGGTTCAAGGACAGAATGCTGAAAAACTAAGGATGCAGAGCTATTTAAAACATTGCATTTCTATATAGCTATGTGTGTGTATGTGTGCACTTTTCAACGAACATTAAATTTATCTCCTTATGAAGGTAGTTGCAAGGAAAGCGGTGAAGTTAGAGGCTAGATTTAAAACAATTAAGGAATGTCTAAATGGTTCAGCAATTGAGACACATAGGCAAACGGTATTTTTAAAGGAGTTAGGTACTTAGGTAGAAGAGAATGATAGGAAGTTTAATGGAGGCATAAGAGGAGATTGAGAAGATTTTAGTATAGTGAAAACAAAATTATATTTACAGTCTGAAAGTGGCATGCTGGTGGAGAGATATATGGGAAGATGAGGAGGACATAGGATGTATTGAGGTAGTGGTGGTGATGGACAACCAAAGATCATACCAATCTCAGTTCCCTAGGAGTAGAAGTTCTTTTGAGAGAAAGGCAAGGGTATATAAAAATACTAAGGGTAGATTCTACAAATGCTCAAAGGAGAGTGTCTACTCTATAGATTTAGAGATAGTTACAGCATATTTAATGCAATGAGGTTAATGAAATAAAATATATATAGTAATGATATAAGTGAAGAAATAAAAAAAATTATTTAGGTGGATCAAGAAAAACTCATCAGACAAGAATGAGATTGAAATGAGGCCTAAAATATGGAAAGAAAATGTACAGGCAAACTAATTTGGTGGAAATTCCAGGCAGAGGCATGTAGGTACAACTTTGGGAAGATAAAGAATGAAGAGTTCTGACTTGTGGTTTAATATGGCTTCTAAGAAGAGTAAATAGGGTGAAGTGGACAAAGCAGGAATAGGCTCTTTTCTGTCATTATTTTTATTCTTATGGTAAGGTGACTGGATTTTATCTATAGTTTCAGAGGTCCTAAAAAACAAAACAAAACAAAATGCTGGCATTTGTTTTTGAAAATCTGATTCACGTCTATTGCAAAGTTACAGACAGAATGTCTTGAGAGACTTGATAAGTGTTACATTCTTCCCTGCTATTAATTTCAGTCCCTGTTTTGAAGAGGTCTTCCTGTAACAGATTAAAGAGATATGGAGTATTTGAAACATAAAATGGAAGCTCCTTGTTTTATAATTTATCCCTAATCAACATTCCCAAAACATACTTTTATGATATTTTCTAGAAAATCAGGTGCAAGGCATATACAGGGTTAAGATGTACAGGATATCTTCACGTTCAATAAAACAATTTTAATTTTCAGAAAGAAGAAAGGGAAAATAGCAAGGAGGTTTCTGTCTGAGATCCCAAAGCAGAGTTAAAAGGCTGGAAAAAATAAATATGAGCTATGGTCAGAGAAGAATTGCTCTCCTTAACCCAGGCACGAGACAATCAGTCCTAAGGAAGGAAGGGTTTAGTAAGACTTTCTGAGGCTTCTAAGTCTTCTACGAGTTTTCTTTCCTTTTTTTTAAAAACATCGACCAGAAAGCTTTGTTGTCTAGGAAAGGGTAAAAGGATGTCTGGCTGAATTGGAATTGACAAAACTAGGAAACTCAGACAGGGCAGTCTCAGGAGCAGCCTTTAACCACAAAAGAGATATTGAAGGCGATGCAATCGATAGAGCTGGAGCGGACACAGGAGGAAGATGATGAAACCCATCAAATTCGATCACTGGGCAGGAGTGGTCAGTGTCGGCTTCTTCAGGAAAGGGCACTTCATGTCAGCCTCTATTCAGGCGCTTTCACCTCCCCTGCTGATTATGTTCTTAGGATCATCAAGTTTTAGAGCCTGGAGGAAATAAACCATGCTGCCTGGTCCAAACTTTTTTTCTGGGACAGGAATTTTTTTCACTGTGGAGAGATGAGTAGATTTCCAGGACTCACGGGTTACAGAGTTGCCAACTCAACTGCTTAGAGTACTTGGCAAGTATTACTTTACCCTCTGAAGACACATTCGCTTATTCTTCTTTTTTTTTTTTTTTTTTTTCCCTCATTTGTAATTTATTTCCATTTGTAGTAGCTTTCAGCAAATCTGGCTACTATTTCCCTGGAACTTCTCCCATCAAAGATGGAGTCTATTTCTCCATAACTCAGTTCTTGACTTATCTTAACAGAACAGGGAGGATGAGAGACATGCGGAGGGAGGCCCCGACTCTCCCAGTCATCTCGCCATGTCTGAGCCCAGACATGTGTTCAAGAACATCTTCATATCACATGCAGAGAAAGGTGAGGTCAGTTAAGCCCAGCCCTAGTTGCTAACCTCTGTAGTCTTCAGTGAATAGAGAGGCTCAACAATAACAACAGCAAAAAATGTTTTTAAGCTAATAAATATTAGGGTAGTTTACTATGCAACATAAGCTAACTGATATGCCCTTAGAGGATAAACATAGGAAGACTAAAAGAGAAAGAAATACAGAATTTCCTTCTGCTTAGTCTCTTAGGACTGCTCAAGGCCCACCAAAAAGTTTAAGAAAGAAGATTATCCTCTTAAAACAGTCCTATTAAATGATCTGTGAACATCAAGAATTCAACCATAGCATTCAGGAAAAACTCTGGGTAAACTTTGCACTTGGAAAATGTCCATCCAAATGAGAACATAGGGAGATGGTGGTATGTCTGGCATCTAAAGAGAGTGCTCTTGGAAACAAAGGGAAGAGCATACTCTGTTCTCTGTGGTTGGAAGGATTAGGTATAGAGTATGTCTTGGCATCTCTTAGTGTTAGATATTTGAAGCAAAGTGGGATACATATGGCTATAAGACTGATCATATGATTGACCACCCATGTTCTCTCTGGCTCTATTTCTTTCTTATCAAAAAAAATCCCTGGGGCTAGCAGGTAGCATGGTGGTGAAAACACTGGATCCCACATGTCCAAACTGCACAGTTCAAGTCCTGGACCTGACAGCTTGGAAAAACAAAAACAGAAACAAAAACCATGCTTAGTGTGCCTCAAATACCAAAAGGAGAGTAGAGGTGAAGGGATTGTGGCAAGGCCATCCTCCAGGGGGTGATTTTCACTTTCTTTCTGTTTCTCTCTAGGAAGCATACAAGACATACAGCAATTTAAAAATATACCAAAAACAAAACCCTTGGAGTATAATTTAGCTTTTTGGATAATAGTTGTCCACAAGGAGAGAATATGTTTATTCATAAACACTGATATCTCATCTACTTAACAGTTATAATTCTTATTGTAAATTAATGACTTGGGCTTCCTGAGTTGCCAGGATTCTCTCTGTAAGCTTGATCAGTGCATTTGTGGTGCTGCCAGTCTGATTTCAAGACTGCATGCCTAAGGTGCAGAGAATGGTGAATTCACCAAATACACATCTTCCTCTGCTGAGTGTCAACCAGCTCTCTGGCTGGTGATATTTAATCTCATTTGTATCTCTTCTTCAAACTGCAGCAGAGCCCAGGGGGTCCTGATGTCCAGGTCAATGTTTTTTTTTTTTTCCACTTTTCCATGTGGTTATTTATAATACTAGCTAATGTTTCCTATGATCTCACGAGGTTCCAGACATTGCTCTGAGGGCTTCACACGGATTACCTCATCTAAGCCTCACAATGACCTGAGTAGTAATGTTCTTCTCATTTTAAAAATGAGGAAACTGAGAGCCAGAGAGATTTAGTAACTTTTCCAAAGTCACATAGGTATGAAAACAGAACGTGGACTTAGACCAAAGAGGTGAGATTCAGAACACTTGTCTAGGACCACCGAGCAAGATTGTTATCCAATCAGGCATGGTGATTTTTTTCTTTTTTTTTATCCCTTGTCTTTAAGACGAAATCCCAAACATCTCCAAATATATGTCAGATAAAGTCTAAAGTCCTCTATGTGGCTTTCAAAGCTCTCTGTAATCTGATCTCATCTTATTGATAGAACAACTCCCATGTTTCATTTAACTTTAACAATCAATTACTTGAAATGTTTTATATGCCAGACATCAGGCTTTGTGCTGATAGAGAAACAAAGACAAGTAAAAGACTGTAACCTAAGTAGCAGATGAAACACAAATCTGTGGAATATAACTAGTAAAACTGGGCGGAAGTTAAAGAATTTATAGCAGAAGGACTTCACTTCTGAACTGGGGACACTGATGACATAGAGAGGAGATAGGGTATAAGGACACTTTGAGGAGCATTGTGCTAGCCTGAAGAGGAAGGAGAAAACAATTCATTACAGATAAGAACAATATAAACAAAGACAAGATCTTAAAAGAGTCATGGTCATTATGAGGATAGAAAATGGACAAGTATGATAAGAGCAAGGAGTATGATTGTAATTAACGTAGAAAATAGATTGCAGCTAAGTTGTAGACAGGTTAAGAGGTTTAGACTTGAAGTGATAGGTCTGGTCTGGAAATAGAAATTACATATTGTGATTTTTAACTCATTCACAAGGTCTGTTGAAGTCGTCAGAATTGTGGAGATATTCAGTATAGACTGGAGAAAGCAATTGAAGCTAGAATTAATGAATCCTTCAGAACCCTGTCCCTACCTGGCATCCTGGAAAACCTGATGGAAGGTCATGGGATGCCATAAGCATTAACTCCTATTTCCTAAAGTGTACTCTAGGTTTCAGTATTCACTTGAAATTATCCTCTATTATCCAGAGTCATACACTTGGAAAGAGGCGAAGTCTTCAAAAAGTTTATGGAAGATGCATATTATGAAAAAACTATCCATGGATTTCCTTCCTTTTGTACCAAATATCTGAATTCCATTTTTTTCATGGCTTTTTGAAGTCCTCTCATATGTTTCTAATAGGTCCCTCTTTTAAATGTTTGCAAAACTAAACAATATGCTATAGACTGAAACATTGTATAGCACAAAAATATGTTCAGTTTTTATTTAGCTTAGTTTCTCAAGTTAAATTTATGGAATTTCCTTGTTTCCTGTAGTCACTATTATCATCATTTGGGTTAGCGTTTATTTTGTTGAAACTCATAATCTCTCATCTAAGTATAGTCCTTCATGAAATAAGTGCTATCGTGTATCTTCCCCTCTCATTGGGGAACAACAGAGATTATAGTTGGTAAGCTAAACTCTGGCCCTCAGGACTTTGTGACTTTGGATGAATATAGAGTAGAATTAACATTTTCTCATAGATTTAGTAGAGCTGATGACTTCTGACTTCCTTCTTAAGAACATCATAGGAGTGGATTGAGCTGACATGTTGATAGTGTTTTGTATATACATTGAGGTTTTAGTCTGAATACTAACCAGGTGAGGAGTGTGTTAATATTATAACCAGATAATTTCTTTATAAAATTGCTTCCGGACTCAAGTGACCTGACAACTAATGCTTCAGTGTTGGCTCTTAACCATGAATGATCTAGTAAAAGGACAAATTTTAATAAGAAGAAGTTATAGTTTAGCCACCAGTTGCCTTAAAAACTGTCTGTGTGGGAGCTAGCAAATGGTGCAGGAATTACATTGCTGGACTCCCACATGGCCAACTATGGTTTGTGTGCCTGGCCTGGTGGCTTGAAACTCATACTGGGTATGTGTACATGAATGCCCAAGATCCCAGGAGGAGAATGGAGGAGAAGGGACTGTGATGTGGCCATCCCCGTGTGTGTGTGTGTGTGTGTGTGTGTGTGTGTGTGTGTGTGTGATTTCTTACTTTCCCTCTCACTGTCTGAGTGTATGTGCTCTAAGGCAAAAAGCTCAAAGAAAACAAACAAAAAAGATCTGTGTGAAGCAGATGTTGATAGGCAAATTAAAATATGCCATTTTAGCATATCGGTCATTAGTTTGAGCTGGAAGCAATTGAGAAGCATCAGATACAGGAGGACCTCTTTGCCCCACCCTTTTTTGCCTAAAGACAGGGCATAAATGTCCCTTTGTGGAAGTGCCTCCCCATTCTCTATCAAAGGGAGAATAGGTCTTATCACTAGAGATGATGCAGTCTTTGTTAACAAATCAACCCTCTACCTCCCCCCCTCTTTCTAATTACTTTCTCATAATTTACCACCCATAGGAGCCCCAAACCTTTTTCTTTGTCTAGTCACTTACTCACTCTTTATTGTACCTTGCTAAAATGGAACGGAAGCTCCTAGGTGTCATCTATTCTGACATCTGGTTATTAGCTTAGAATTCACCCAATCACTACAGGAGATTGGCCACATGAATTCTTGAGATCGAGAAATCAGGAACCACTATTCTCTGGTCAGTCTAAATACCCAAGGAGACAAGCTTCTCTCCAGAGCTCCAAATAAAGAAAAGTAAGAGTTGGTTTAGGCAGTGACCTAAACTTCTCTTTTAGTTTTATCTCAACAAATTACCTTTAGGCTAATTGCTCAGGAGGCTGGAGAAGAATTAGAAAGGTGGCATTGTACAAAGCAAAAAGAGGGTATTATGGATAAAAGTAGGAAAGGAGCTGATTAGCAAAAAAAAAAAAAAAAAAAAAAAGTCAGGCTGAGGATGTGCAGTAAATCGTTTTTTCTTTGTTGTTGTTTCACTTGGACTGAGAAATCTGCTCATGAATTTGGCAGTGAGATAGTGAACCAACCCCAGGAATGCCAATATGTCAAAAGAAAACCTTTTCCCTTCAGCAAATAAAATATTAAGAGGGCTCAACGAAAGCCAGTGGGAAGTGGCCTGGAGAAGGAGATGAAAAATTAATTTTAATGCATGGGAGACTAAGTAATTCACTTATTTCACAACCTCAATCAATTTTAATATTTTAGTATTTAATGTGAATGTGGTGGCTCTCCAATAATATTTTAAAAGTTGTTTCTCCATTTTTTGGCTTTTGTCCTACTCTCGTCCTTTCTATTTTCTTTGTGTTTTTCTTAGTATCTTGATAGAAAGGTTTCAGTAGATTTCAGATTTACTCAAGGAAAAGAATCTACCATCTTCTAGTCTCACCAGTTTTTAAAGTTATAAGATTATGAAATAGGAAGCAGAGGCAGTTGAGAAGACCCCAAACCAGCTTTTAGACAGGCTGATTTTTGGAGAGGCTCCTAAATCCCTGAGAGCCTCTCAAGTCTTCCGGGACAGGCCATTGTGTGGAGTGCAAAAATGGAGTCATTTAGTCATTAGTTTCTCAGATTTCAGCCCAAGAGGGGAAGCTGTCTGCCTTTCTCCACAATTTAGACACTTATCTTACAAATTCACCAAGCTTGGTGATTTCTGAACAATGCCAGCTGTTAGGGAGCCATTTCCCTGGCATTTTCCCCATAATTTGATTTGAAAGGAAAAGATTAAACGCAGTCCGACCCAGAACTGTCAGCCCAATGCCCTCAAAGCATTTGACAGAAAAAGAAAAAAAAAAGAAAAAAAAACCCACCGTGCAGAATCTTTCAGATGAAGAAATCACCTTTACCTGTGCATTAAGGAGAGAAATAAGGTACATTCCATAGGCCAAATGATGAATGTGGATAGGATGAATGACAGAGGTTTCTCCTCCCAGAAAGACAAATTTAAGTAAAGGCTAACCTAACAGTCCTCTTTAATGAACATATTTTGCATAAGAGTAATTTTAGGAATAGATGTTTTATTGTACTTAAATGAGTATATTAGCATATTAATGATAGTTGTAATAACTGAGTTTTCCAGAATATAGTTATACCTCTTCTAAATCAATAATAAACATTCTGTTTATTGTTCCAAATCTGTAAACATATAGATTTCAGAATTTTTTTTTTTTTTTGGCTTTTGCCCTAGGGTGTGTATACTTGCCAGAGAGAGAGAGAGAGAGAGAGGGGAACATGAGAAATCACTCCCAAGGGGCATGGCTATGCCATCACTCTTACTCTTTCTCCTTCATTCTCCTCTTGGGATTTTGGGTACACGTGCACATGTACCCAGAGTGATTTTCAAGTCGATGGGTCAGGGACTTGAACTGTGATCGGCCATGAAGGAATCCAACACCTTAACCACCACACCACCTTCTGCCTCCCAGAATTTTTACATTTTATGAAATACTTATTTTACTTAACCTTCCCCTTACAAGAATGATTTAAATAATATCACTTGTGTTTCTTTGTTAAAGTCATTGAGTCCTGTAGAGGTTAACCTTAAAAAGTAAAATGGTAAATGCTAGAGCTGGGTTTTGGTTCAGGGCCTTTTCTTATGGTCAAATCTTGGACCCTTATGCATCTTCCCTGCAAAAGGCAATGGAGAAAAGTTTCTAAAGATTCTAATCCAATCATATGGTTTTTACTGATATCAACACTCCTACTTTTTTTAAATTTCATTTTCTTTTATACATTTAATCACATTATTGTTTGGCTTACAAAATGTATATTTCAACAGGTGAATATTTTTCCCTAATACAGTTGATAAAACTACAAAGTATCTTCAACAGATAACACCACATTTCTTTGTGCCATTGGGCAAAGCATTAATGGCCAACACTCCTACTTTTTTAGAATATAAACACTGTCTAAATTTTTCTTGAGCTAGGCCTCATTGCCATCCTGCCCTGGGCTCTTTCTCTGTGTATTGAGGGACACTGGGAAGAGCACAGTTTTTCTCTGCTGATAACACCCTCTTAATTTATGAACAACTCCTAAGTAGTCCTAGTTTCTTTTGATAAATGTGACTATTTAATATAAAAAGTACTTATCCATAAAATAAAATATTCTTTCAGTTTACAAATAATTCAATTATCCTCTTATCATGATGAAGAAAGAGCCAGACATAAACAATAGCTTTCTCAGGGTCACCAGGCTCATTGGTGGCCATGCCAGAGCTGGAACTCAGCCTCCTGTTCCCTAATCTAGTGCTTCTTCCAATATTCCATTGCCTTTGAAAAGGCATTCATGCTTTAACTTTGTATCATTTCTTAGGGTAATGTCACCCATATATGTGTATGTGTGTGTATAATATGTGTATATCTATATCTATATCTATATCTATATCTATCTATCTATCTATCTATCTATCTATCTATATATATAAAATTTACTGTGTACGTTAGCACTTGTATTTTTCTCCCTTCACTATTTTCATTCAATATTTCATATGCTTTCTGTGATTTTGACACTTATTCATTAAAGTTCCTTTATTTTTGCATTCCCAGTTGTGCCTAGGACAAAACATTAAGCCCTCATTAATTATTTAATGATTGATTAATCATCTTTGAGATGAATTTGTATGCATTTATGATTTTAAATTCCCCAGTATGTCATTTTTATTATTTCCTATTTATTTTTTATTGGTAGGCTTCAGTTAAACTGAGAGGTCATCTTGTGGTGCTCAGACATCAAAACCCATACTCCAAGAGCAACTAGGACATCATAGAATTTAGCTTTGTTAATAGCTCATTTGACATTGCACAAAGTTACTAAATCTAAATTTCTATTCTCATATGCCAAAGTTCCTATCAATGACAAAGAAATAATGAAACTGCAATAAATAGCAGAAATGTCTGGCTTAAGACCCTCGAGAGTTTCTTTGTCTTCATTCTGAGTCTTTCAAAGATGGTGTGATAGAGTGGAGACTTGGTGGAAAGGGAGAGACCCATAGAAAGTAGCAACCAATAAAGTATTTAGGAGGTGATATAAAAGAGACAGATATTAAAGAGGGACCCCAGACTTTAATGGGGGTCTGTATTTACTTGGGTTCCTAAGTAGCATAATTTCTTTAAGAAATGCCTAGGGACTAGCAGATGATATAATGGTTATGTCGCTGGACTCCCAGGTAGTTGACTGCTGTTTAAGTCCCAGACCTGCCAGTTTAAACTCACTCTGTCTGTGCATGCCTCAGATCCAGAGAGGAGAATGGAGGAAAAGGGACTGTGGCATGGCCATCCACCCTGGAGGTTGGTTTCTCGCTCTCTGTCTGTCTCTGTCTTTCCAGCAAGCACACATGTCCTATAGCAAAGACCTCTCTTAAAAAAAAAAAAAAAAAAAAAAGAAATGACTACAATTTTCTTTCAGAATGCCCATATATTGAAGGACAGATTAAACAATTTATATAACTATATGGTGAAAATCATCTTACAGTTTATGATTTATGTGTGTGTTTAAGTGTATGTCACACACTCTTTTTTAATTCAGTTCATTGCTTTGTATTTAGCAGCTTACAGTGATTCAAAACTAACAATATGATCTTAAGAGCAGGTAAGAAAGAATACACAAAATAGATTTAAAATGAAGGCAAGAATAAAGCATATATAAAATGCATATGCTATGAAAAAGATACTTTTGACCTAGGTAGGTCAATAGAACTCAAGAGTCAAAACAAAGTGTTCTGATATTTATTAGGCATGTGACTTTGAACAAGTTTGTTTATGTGTTTGGACAAGATTTGGGGTGTGCTGTGTTTCAAAATACTTGTAAAGTGTTGTTTCCCATCCTGTGGGAACTGGCAGTCTGGGTGGGAAGATAAGACTGACTCCATGGAGAAACGATTAGCATATACGTTTGTGAATATATACTCACACGTGTTCCATCTCCCTCAAGCCTTGATCCTTTCTTTTTCACTTCTGATTCAGCCATTCAGCTGCCTGTGCTCCATTCCCACCCATATTATAGAAGATCGCCAATGGTTACAGGGGTGTTCTGTCTTGTCGCTTGTCATTCAAGGAATCCCTTTTATCATTACCTATTAGACAGTGTCTTCACAACATCTTCCTTGGCAGTTACCATCTTTTGTATTATTTTTTTGTTAACTATTTTTCTTTTAACCTAAGTCTTTTCTGTTCCAAATTTTCCCCCCTCCAGGATCCCCCAGACATCTACATCATTCAGAGTCCTCAGTAACATGTTTCTATATCACAGCCTTTGTCATATCTATCACTCTCAATGGCTGCATTTGCTCTCACCTCCTGGGGTTTTACTTTCATTTAACTTTGACACATGTCTTCATTATCTCCTTCAGAGGAACTCCAGGGGCCTAGAAAGAACTGCTGGAAGTGGCTCACACAGTTTCCCAGAGGCAGTAACAATTGGGTGATGCAAATTTTACAGAGGAGAGAGTTGTTATATCTCGAATGAGCACAGCTGTGTGGCACTCTTGATACTCGACTGATGAGAAAGAAGCCAGGGCTGGGCTAGAACAGGCCTGGGAAAAGTTGAGTTGACCCTAATGTTCCCAGTGGAGACAGCTCAGCTTTCAAAGGCTCAGTGTTCAAAAGTGGGAAATAATTCTACCTGTTGGAAACTGGAGTTGGAATCCAAGAGCTCATCATCCAAGAGAACAAAGCTACTGGAATATCCTGGACAGAGACCAGATGTTGATGCAGTGATGAATTCAACACAGATCAGTCTCTTAGAGCTTTCAGAGGTTCAAGATCAGACTCCATCTAAAAAGCTAGGCACAAGAACCCTGCTTTTGGCAACTGTCTGGAAAAGATTCCACATAAGTAGCACTGTGTTCTGTTGCTAAAGAAGTTCCATCTTCATATTTTAGATAACATTTGTGAAATTTACTAAGGCTTTTAGCTATCTAAGATAAGCCATGAGCATAATTCAAATTTTTATTCCGTTTTTTTGAAGTTCATCCTAACAAATATATGTTATTTAATACTTTTATGTTATTGATATTATTGGGAGTTTTTAACGTACATAAGGCTATCTACCTCTATTATAAATGACTTGAAATTATAGTGATTTTGGGATCTCACAATAACTTTTTGTTGTTTTACTGTCCTATATATAATCATAATACATATGTTTGTGTATGTATAAGTATAAATAATAGTGGCATGCACACATTCTTTATTACCTTTCACAGTTTATAAAAATAGATGTGCCCTCAGTTATAAGTCTTTAAACCTTCACAGGTTCATTGCAAGTTAAAATTTTCAGTATGTTATAATTTTCAATAATTTGGGGGGGTACCTTAATGACCAAGAGAAGGCCAGACCATTCAGTGACATGGAGTTTGAGTGTGTTGTCCACAGAGAATCTGTGATAACCCACGTTTTCACTGTCTGTAGACAAATCTAACTGCAGATTCTGTTCCTAGTCTTTGTGGAAATAGACAACATTGAGGAGAAATGTTTTCTTTAATCTGAAAATGATACTGATATGAATTTAAGCAGTATACAATGACTTGGTCATAAGGCTTTGCTTGAGGCTGTAGGATTATGTGTTCTCAGACAATACTGTTAAACTCTTTGAACACTGGTTGACCTTGAGATATGGGGTAAGGACAATTATTTGGGTTCCAATTTCATGTTTGTCTTGGGCTCAAACATTAAGAATTAGAGACCTTCTGAGAGATAAATCACTTAACTGAGAAGAATGTTGTTGTTTTCTCTGTACGCAAGCTGAGATGGGAATAAGATGCCTGGAGTCGGCAATTGAGCAGGAACAGATAAACATACACAATATGAGTGGCAAGAGTAGAACTAAAGAGTGATGCCAAGAATAAATACTGGCTCTCTAAAAAAGATGATGCCAAGAGCCAAGTGGAAAAGTACCAAAATCTGGAAATAAGAAATAGGAGGCTAAATCAGTAAGCTGGGAAAAACATGAGACTCAAAAAGTTAAGAGGAAGGAAGCTATTGTGTAGACTTTCCTTAGAATCTGACTAATGGGCAATAGTTTCTAAAAGTATCTCTTCTCTACTCAATGCCATAGGGCCTCCCTGGAGCCTGGCACATAGAAAGTTCTCTGTGGAACTTCCTAAACATCAGTAGATAGCAAACTTCCCTGGAAGCCTTGTTAGAAAAGTAAGTGCCTACATCCAAAACCTGACATAATAGTTCAAAAGAAAAAAATGGCAACCTTTGTGTGTAAAGGGCCAACAGGAAATGTATGGGCTCTATGGTATGTGTTGCAACTTCTCATCTCTGCTCTATTAGCACAAGAACAGCTAACTATAATACATAGAGAATGGATGTGGCTCTGTCCTAATAAAAATTCTTCATAAGACAGCTAATACAGAAGATTTGGCCTAAGAACCATAGTTAGCTGACTCCTGGTTTAGAACAAAGTCATCCCTTTCCCCCAACATATTCTTAGGAGAGAAATTAGGAAAACATGGGCCTTCAAAATAGAAAGCCAGATGTTTATTTTAATCACCTACTGTTTTGCAGATAATGTCATTATTGATGCTCAATGCTTCTGTGTTTAAATGTTATTGAGGTGGGATGTGCAAAACTATGGTGGCAAATATAGTTTCTTTTGTAAACACTGGGAAAGGATCCTGGTCCTCCATGTAACTCACTCACCTGCCTGCTCCCATTTTGGACATCTTACCTTTAAAAAATCAATTCAATGCATAGCAAAACATATGTTTTCTGATCATGTATTCCAATGTAAAAAAGAGAATAATTGTTCGTATACTCTTGGAGTAACAAGAGAAAATTTCTTTCTGACACTTTAAACACTCCTGAGAAGTTGAGCAGTATTTATAGAGAAGAAAAATGGGTTGAAGACAGAACTGTGGAGATTATTCTAAGTTTATATCCAGTATTAATAGCTGAGTGTGATTGTGATTATTTATAAAGACCTATCCAGTGAGATAGGGGTTATTGCATTCTGGGGTGGAAGAAGAAGAACATAGGTTTCATGTTCAGACTGGGGAGGCTTTGTGTGTGTGTATGTGTGTGTGTGTGTGTGTGTGTGAGAGAGAGAGAGAGAGAGAGAGAGAGAGAATATGATGTAGGGCATGTTTGTATAGGCAATGATGTAATGCATTAAAGAAATGGATAACATTGAAATGAGGTATTTCAAAAGGCATTTTAGTCAAAATCCAGCTTCTCCATTAAGGAATTTACCTATCTTTTACCTCTTAGTGGGGGTATAACCAGTTCATTGATTAGCATTTGCAGTTGCAAGGATTTGGAGTTGCTTCTACATGACTACCCTAGGGAGTTACTATAAGCTCTGTAAAAACTGGTTCCCTATAAGCTGCAGATAAGCTTCTGTGAGCCCCTGGGCTCCCATGGACAAGACTTGGTCAAATGGCAAGAGTGGCAAAGCTGATGTTTGTTTTTGGGGACTCTTAAATCTAATTCTGTGACTTCTCCTCTGTGCCCTTCATGAGCTTCTCCAATTTCATCTTTTCGGTACAGTGGTCCTAGGTTCTGCAAAGACACAACACCAGCCTTTACTTAGCTCTCTCTTTTTACTTTAAATTGAAGCTTAGACCCAGTTTACCTGCCATAGGAGGATATGTGCCCTAAGATGAGACAATAGAACTTGAGTTTGAGAAATGGCTAATTAGATTAACCAATTGAAGATAACATCATTTCCAGTCATATGAATTTTTTTCCCCAGTTAAAACATTTGCATTTATTGGGAGTTTTATCCTCTTTCCTTGTACAGATATACTAATACGAAATTTCATTAGGCCATGGTCTCAGCCACCTCTGCTTGCTGTCACATTTGGAAAGGTTCTGGATAAGAATGTGATAGTTAATTGAATGTCAAGAGACCTGGGTTTTTATCTTGTCCCAGATTACTAAATTAGCTATAAAACTATGTTCCCTTATAAATCTCAGTTTTCTCTCTATATAAAATTATAGTTTGGAATGACATGATTACTGCTTCAAATTGAGGATAAGCTAATTTACACTAAGGTATTAATGACTGACAGTGTCTTAATTTGTTAGTTATCCAGTTATGGTGGAATTTTGAAAGCCCTTAGACCCCAAAGGTTCTACAGCATACTCATTTTGAACCTCATTGACAAGGCAGAGAGCTTCCCAGTTTCCTTCAAATTATATCATGTAGGCTGCAGTTGCAATTGAGGCAGACAGAAAAATGGCCAGAAAATTGTTTTTGTTAAGGATAGATGCTATGATTTCTGTGAGTAGAAAAGAACTTTGGACAGGGCATAATCAGGCATGCTTTCCATGCCAAGATTTGGAGAAGTAGGGTGGTCTTTTTGAGTGTAAATACCCTAAAAGATTTTAAAACAAAAAACTTGTGCCTACTTGGTTTTGGCATGTACGCATCACTGCTTTGAATATTCAATAAGAACATTGATCTATATTCTCTTTCCTCCTGCTCCATAGCCCCACAGCCCCCTATCTCATTTAAAAGGTTTATTTTTTTTAAAACTAAACTGTCACGCTTAGTTATAGTTCCTATTGCAAACTTAAAATGATCTTCGTGGTTTCATCTCTAGTTCATTCTCCTCTATAAATTGCTTACCCTATGAGGGTGGGAACAATTTTTCTCTTATTTTGCATATAGCATCAGACTGTAAATCTTCCGTATCTGATAGGACCCTTTGCTCGCATGACATTTATTTCCTCTTAGATGACGGGTAGATTTGTTAATGTACAATTCAAACCATTACAGTTGATATTACTATTCAACAGAACCACCACCACTCTGTCGTTGGCACTCTAGACGTCAGGGCTAGAGAATGAAGTGAAGTCCTCATCCTCCCAGAATCCACATTCTGGCAGAGACTGGCAGATGCTAACAACAGCAACAACAGTCAGGTCATGAAGTGTGTTCTGGAGAGGAATGAAGCAGGGAAAACTAAATGCTAGAGAAAGAAGCTCCAGAGGAGGATACTGTTTTGATGAGGAGGCCAGAGAAGACAGTTCGGGAAAGGGTATATTTGATCAGACTTCTTCCACACCCGATTCCTGAACAGTAATTACCTTCTTCCCTATACCGATGCTTACTTTCCAGAGTCATTCTGGTGAAAATGTAAACCTGTTTGGGTAGATAGTATGTTCTTGGCTGTTGAGAGCTGCCTGGACTCTCCTCTTAGCACTCGGTTTGAACCTCCTCCTCTGTCCAAGAGCCCTCCCTGGTATTCACAGTTGGTTTTCACTCCTTGTAGATCACATTTATGCAAGTTTGTCTCGTTACTAAAATTATTTTTGTAATCTTCACATTGACACTTGTGGCATTTTTTTTTTTTGAGAGGTTTTTTCGCTATAGGGCGCGTGCGCTCGCCAGACAGACAGAGAGAGACATAGAGACAGAAAGCGAGAAATCACCCCCCAGGGGGGGTGGTCACGCCGCAATCCCTTCTCCTCCATTCTCCTCTCGGGATCTTGGGCACGTACGCACATGCGCCCGGCGTGAGTTTTAAGCCACCGGGTCCGGGACGCGAACCACGGTCGACTACGTGGGAGTCCAGCGACATAGCCATTACGCTAACTGCTGGTTCCCGCTTGTGGCATTTTTGTGGTCACTGGGTGACATGCACTTGCACAAGCAGTAACAATATTAAGTCACTCCATGTGCACATTCCCAGCTGAGGCCACACAGGTGATTCTCTCCCTCCTTGTTCCAGCTCTTATACTGTAAGCAGCTGTCTTTTTTATCATCTATTTTGCAGAATAATTTTCATAGTTTTGTTCATTTTATGCATTTTGCACTTTTTATTAGTGATTTAATTATTTACAATGGACCCCAAGTATAATATTGAATTGCTGTAGAGTTATTCTCAGCAAGCAGAGCAAAGAGGCTGAGGAGTGCCTTAGGGGGAAAAAAATTACATGCTTTATCCAGGCATCAGTTAGAGCGCTTGTTGGCTGTGAGTCCAATGTTAATGTATCAATAATATATATTAAATAAGGTATCTTCAAACAGAAACATACTTAAAAAAAGATTATGTATTGATTAGTTGATAATACTTTTGTGACCAGAGACTCATAGGAACATAACACTGTTTTTATCTTAGGAGCACTGGTTCAGGGTTTTTGCTAATTTAGTTCTAATGTAGTGTCTTGGTGACTTTATAGATCTTCATACAGCTCGAAATAATGAGAGTCAACGGTATCTTCCTGTTCTTGCCTTGATTTACTTTGAGGTGTATCTTATTAGAGTGCTCAATTATATTTCTAATTAGTACTGTACTGTATTTGCTCTTGAGCTC
The DNA here is from genome assembly GCF_000334495.1 of Tupaia belangeri chinensis. Taxonomy (NCBI): domain Eukaryota; kingdom Metazoa; phylum Chordata; class Mammalia; order Scandentia; family Tupaiidae; genus Tupaia; species Tupaia belangeri. The sequence goes on along the minus strand of NW_006199830.1, from coordinate 500,398 downwards.
TTCTCTAATTGTCACATGCATCTTTTCGATCCATCACTTCAGCCAGCTCTCAATACCCAAACAGGTTTGCATTTTCACCAGAATGATTCTGAAAAGTAAGCATTTGGAAGCCCATTTTGGCAGATTGAAACCTTTTGGCCCAGAGAAATTAGGTGTTTTTCCCAAGGTCACAGTGAAAATAAAGCCGAAGAGCTTACGTTGGCTCCCATATCTGTGTGACTCTGAAGCTTTACGTCTTGCACAGTTCTCGGTGCCTGATAGAAACTCAGCGAGCTAAAATGAGTGTTATACAAAGAAGACAAAAGGAGGGAGGGGAAGTCAAGGACAATACATGCTTTGTGTTGGTTGGTAGCAAAGCTATTTTTCTCTCTGGAAGAAAGAGATGAAAGTTCTGATATTCAAATGCTCACCCACCAGGCACCCTTCAGAATTCCCATCCATCAGCTGGCAAATGGACACATTTTAACGAGCACAATCTCAACCAAGCAAGTTCTGGCAACAAAATATGCCTCCACTAATGATATTCAATTGTTCTAAGAAGACAAAATGGTCTGAAGTGTAATGAGATGCCAAACACACAAACGCACAAAACAGGCTGCTCATATTTAAGTCCTTATGTTTCTTGAAGTGAAAACTCATTTTAAGAAGATTATGGTGCATATATTATAAAATGGGATGATATTCCACAGTCATGCCCCACTGGGGCATTGACTGTATTAAAAAAAATGAAAACAAAACCAACAACAATATTTTGTTCTCACACAAGTACTCTGCTAGTAGGACATGTGACATGGTAGTCATTTATTTGGGTTATTTTTGTTTCAGGCTTCCTAGATGCATTCAGCCTTTTGATGAGCAGTGTGTTCAGAGGATTTTTCAGCCTGGCTTCTGAGGGTGAGAATACTCTAGAATTAAGGGGCAGAGAATCAGGGCTGTGGAATAAGATTGTAATTGAGGAGGTAAGGTGAAAGAGAAGAAAGAGAGGAATTTTGAGTTCCAGCGATACTTTTGCTACCACCTTCTACTTAAAATAAAGCAGTATCTACGGAGACTGTAGCCAGATTTCTGTCCTTGACCAAGTGCTATTCGATGTATTTATCAGTGGCAAAGATCTATGATTTCAAACATCTTATTATAAGCAGAAGTCTTTGTTCTGATAAAAGTCTCTTTAAGAAATGTAAACAAATAGGACATCTCAAGCAGAAATTATATGGTTGAAGTGAGTGGGATATTTTCCAAAGAACTTGGGTCTCCCTTCTCCTCCTTCCCCTTTTGGTTAGTAACGGTCCTTGAAGAGGCTTCTGGAAACTCCCAAGACCTCAAGAAACTATATGAAATTCATAGATTCAGATGAAGCAAGATATTTAAATGTTCAGGAATGAGGAATAGTATGGGAATCAGGACATATATGTCATTCAGAGAAATAAAAACATTCTACCTGTTTCAAGAAGATTATAAATGGGGTTAGGCAGGTAACCTAGAAATTAATAAATATAAGAAATGCCCAGATTTCAATTCAAAAGGACTGTTGTTATGCCCACTAATGGAAGCATCCCTTCTTTGGGAACTATGCACTCTAGATCAGTATAGCTCAAAGGTGATGGAATGGGGAGCAACAATTTGAGTGGTTCACTAGATAGAATAGTGAGGGGAGCATGCCCACTCCTGCCTCTTCATTTCCAAATCATGCATTATGGATATGGAAGAAATAGTACCATGTGGGACCAGCAAATGGAACAATGGTTATGTTGCTGGGCTCCCACATAGTTGACTATAGTTCACATCCCAGACTGGGCAGCTTAAAACTCATGCTGGGCATGTGTGCATGTGTACCTAAGATCCTGAGAGAAAAGTGGAGGAGAAGGGGTTGTGGTATGGACTTCCCCCCTGGGGGATGATTTAAGAGACAAGGCCATAATTGATGGGACAAAGAAATGGTTGATTATCTATTAAAGATAACTTTCTAGTAAGGTGAACTAGACTGGTGAGAAATGTACATATGTTGGAATATTCACTTTGTAAGCTACGTAATGTGATTGAATGTATAAAAGAAATAGAAATTAAAAAAAATTCTCCCTTGAGGGGAAAAAATCCCTTTAGAAAAACAAAAGGAAATAGTATCACATGTTGGCCAATAGTTCAAAACATGCAACACATTCTGAAGGTAAGTTTTCAAGTGGTCATTTCATCATTTTATGTTAACCAGCTGCTTCTAGGGGAAGGACTATATGGCATACCATTAGTGGATGTCATGAAATTAGTCCATTGCTGCACTTTCATATTTACATGGGTTGTTTGGTTGGAATATCTATTGTGTAATATACCATGATGATTAATAAAGCATGTCATTGATCCGTGGGTGGTGGTACTGACAAAAAATTTTGAATAAGGAAAGAAATCCTTAGCGGAATACATTTCTGTTCTAATACAGGCATATTGCTGCTCCCAATATTGTAGCAAAGGATCTAATCTAACTGCCATCAGGTGGCTGAGATGATGCCCTTGAGAAACGATGACCCATCAGTGCCTGCTAGAATGTTAAGCACTCAGCAGTGACAGAAGAAGGTTATTTTAGTGAGTCAAGAGCTCATGCTGTTGCCTTACATGTAACTTTCCATTCCTGC
>NW_006199830.1:474450-497743 GCF_000334495.1 Tupaia belangeri chinensis | reverse complement strand
CATGGTTATTTGAATGATAGTCTTTTGAATAAACACCAGGGTGGCTGGACAAAGAGGCTGGTTAACATCTACAGGATCATCTTGTCTACCTACTATTTGGGAATTTCCTCTGCCCTGAGTATCTTTTTGGTAATCAATTAGGATAGAACAAATGTGTCCTCTCTTACTTTGTGTGGAGCGCCCCCGCCCATCGCCCTCAGCGCCTATTTCAAAATGGTGCTCAACGGAAGCCGGCTGAGCGCTCAAAGCAGTAAACAGCTTTAAGGAAGTAGGGCAGTGGGGAGCGTGGAGAGCACGGGAACACCGCATGCAACCAATCCTCTTTCGAAGACTGGCTTCCATGCTCGTGACCAATGGGCCAATTGGTCAGGGGCCCTTTATAAGGCCCTGGGGCGGCGAAGAGAGGAGGAAGAAGACTGTACAGAGCCTGGGGTAAATAAAGTGCTGTAGAGAAGACCATCTCTGGGTCGTTTGTAAAGCGACAACTTTGCCCATCCTGGGAGAGTCATCACATGAATTTCTCCTAAAATTCTTATAATTAATACTTGAATTGTTTTTCTTTCTATACATCTGACCTTTAACCAAAAGTTTATAGCTTATAAATCAGCATATAGTCCACACTTCTGATGCTATTTCCACCAATGCAAAGTAAATAACCATATACAGAATATTGTTTAAAGGTAGACCCAATGGGAAGACCTCCTTTCTGGTATAGTCCTGATTATGGTTGACTGGTGACACTTGTGTTTGGTAACACATTCTCATATAAAACTATTTGTGAGCTAGGTCTGAGTTCTGCCTTTTTTTGTAAGCAGATCATTAAGATAACCCCACAAGGACACAGGAGTTGGTTAAAGAAGTGATGGAGAGGGCTAGCAGTTGGTGTAATGGCCATGTCGCTGGACTCCCACGTAGTTGACTGCAGTTTGAGTCCTGGACCTAGTGGCTTAAACTCACACTGGGCGTGTGTGCATGCGTGCCCAAGATCCCAAGAGGGGAATGGAGAAGGGATTGTGGCATGGCCATCCTCCCTGGGGGGTGATTTCTCGCTTTCTGTCTCTCTGTCTGTCTATCTGTCTTTCTGGCAAGCACATGTGCCCTATAGCAAAAACCTCTCCAAAAAAATAAAAATGAAAATAAGTGATGGAGGTAGTGCTGTAGAGGTAGGGTAGATGCTGAGGTTCTGCTTGTATACTTTACTTGTGCCTTTAGGCCCTTCTACTTTTTTGCATCATTTTCAACTTCTTTTTTGAGATTTTCATAGTTTTCCTTATAGTTTCGTGGGTTAGATTTAATCCTAGGAATCTTATACTTTTTGTGGCTATGATAAATGGGATTATGTTCTTTAGTTCTACCTCAGTCTGCTTGTTGTCTGTGTATAGAAATGGTATCGATTTTTGGATGTTGGTTTTGTATCCTGCTACTTTACTATACTCCTTTATTACTTCCAGGAGTTTTTTCATGGATATCCTTGGGTCTTCTGTGTATACAATCATGTCATCTGCAAATAGAGATAATTTCACCAAATAGAGATAATTTCAGATCTTCTTTCTCTATTTGAATGCCTTTTATTTGATTCTCTTTTCTGATTGCATTGGCTAGGACTTCTAGCACTATATTGAAAAGGAGTGGAGAAAGTGGGTAGCTTTGTCTTGCACTAGTTTTTAGTGGGAAAGCTTTTAGCTTTCCCTATTCAATATGATGTTAGCTATGGGCTTTTCATAAATAGTTTTTATTGTGCCAATTTTGCTGAGAATCTTATTCATGAAGGGGTGTTGTATTTTATCAAATGCTTTTTTTCCTGTATCAATTGATAAAATCATTTTTTAAATCTTTCATTCTGTTAATAAATCCCTTCTAGTATAAAACACTTCCCCCTGATGAAGAAGCACTATTGCACACCCCTATGTTAGTGATTCAGTGAATAAGAAAATACCAAGCTTATGATGTAATTTAGGTTTCTAGGTCATATTTTAGTTTAATTTTATTATAGGATGCATGTGCTCACTGGAGAGAGAGACATAGAGAAAGAGAGAAAGAGATTAAGAAATCACCCCCAGCGGGCTGGCCACGACACAATCTTTTCTCCTCCATTTTTCCTCTTGGGATTCTGGGCATGCAAATATGCTTAACCCCAGCATGGTTCTCAAGGGTCTAGTTTTGGGACTAGAACCATGCAGTTGGCCGTGTGGGATCCAGCCGCCTTAACCTCTATCCCATGTCTAGCTGATTAGGTCAATTTTAGGCCAGATCTCTACCAGGGCCCAGTATTAATCTAGGAAAATTCCTCCCAGAGTCTAATAGTATCTTCAGAATGTTACATTATTTTCCTCCAAAATCTCGGTGATCTACAATCTGAATTCCAGAGATTCTATTCAGCATTTCTAGTTGCCATAGTTATTCAGTGCTCTACTGGAGAGGCTGAATATAATGCCTAAGTGGTAGAGTGACATCCATTATAACCTGGATCAGGTTCAAAACAACCTAAAAGGCTTTCAGCTAGTCAGGAAATGCATTGGGACAGCACCCTCCAGTGAAGTATATGTTACCTTCAAAATTCAAGGAAGCCAAACATACATTGTGCTTATTTCTTAATGGTGGGCTTTATAAGGGGAACTTCAATGGACTCTTAGAAATGTCTTCAAGGTGTCAGGTCCTTTTTTAATGGCTTTTATTTCCTAATATCGGGTACACTTGAATATTACTTAGTTAACTAAGGTTGTTGCTACTTTCTAGTTATCAAGTCCAGTCAGCACGCTTCCATCAATGTAGTGGACCTACATAATGTTCTGCTGGGTTACAATAGGATCAAAGTCCTTGCTGGCTAAGTTACTGCAGAGATCAGGAGAGTTCATATGGCTCTGGAGCAAGTCAGTTTAAGAGTATTGCTACTCTGTGAGGTAAAAGCTTCCTACTTCATGTGGTCTTCAGTTATTGGGATATATAGAGAAAAAATACTAATATATAAATAGTTGCAGCTCAGATGCTAGAGAATTTTTGCTTTGTTCAAAGAAAGATAGCCGTATCTAGAATATCATCTGCCACATGGTTGTTTTCCAACTCGTAGCATCGCTAGCATTGTGTAAAAGGCTACTTACGTTGTGGTATGACAGAACTCACAACTTCTGCAAATATCAAGTCTCTTGGTGTCAAATACTATATCAGCTGTGATCTAATCAAGATCATTGAAGAGACATATACTCTTCCAGAGATGCTGCCAGAAGCAGAGAAACATCAAGTAAGAATTTCTTCTCTTCTCTTCTGATCTTTAACTAATATCTCCTATGGGAAAAGCTAATAGGAAACTGGTTGAAAAAGGAAACTGAGATGTTTAATTTATAGACACACAGTCTCAGTATTACAGAGAAGAAAGAAACATCAATGTGAGGCTATAAGTTACTATTAAGTAACTGACACATTAACTCTTTGTATCATAAATTGATACTCAGAATAGACTTTATTAGATGGTTGTGTTCTGTGTGCCATAGAAGTGTCTCTGCTTTTTCTGATGGCATATTATACACAGAGAAAGGGAATAGTAAAATTAATGAATATGTTTGGGAAGACTGTGGTACAATGGGAAGTCTATAATGCATGTCTTGGAAACTTTGCATCTTTCCTCCAAAACAGGCTGTTAGAACCATGCCGAACTGAAATAACATGGTGTTAATAACATAAAAGGGCATGAGGTGGTTAAGATTAGAAACTTATCAGTACAAATATCATAGCCAGGAAAGGGAGTGGGGCATGTGAGAAGTCATGGATTGCTATCAGTTTATTAAAAAGACACGATGTTTTAGGTGATTGCCTACTCAATAGGAACCATTAGGATGTTGTGGCTTAATACAAAGCACATTCAGGCAAAGACTCCATTTGTGAAGTAGAACATCCATACCACATAAGACATTAGGCCTCCCATATCTTACCCATCAGTGGGTTTCATGTAAGAGCAAGATTTATACACATAGGTCAGAGACAGGAGAATTCTAAAAAAAAAAAAGTCTAGAAAACATCTAAATTTTGCTTACTGTATGATAAAATTGAAAGCAAGTTGAGGAAAGACTGGGATTCACTTACATTTATTCACATATTTACCCTTTTTATTGTACCTCATCTGTTCATTTTTGAGTCCATATTTAATAATTTTTCTTCTCCAGAACTCCTTTTTATATATCCTTTAGTGCAGGTGTTCATTAACAGTTATCTCAATTTTTGTTTGATTAGACATTTCTTTTACTTTCTTTCTTTCTTTTTTTTTTTGGAGAGGTTTTTGCTATAGGGCGTGTGTGCTCCTCCTCAGACAGGCAGAGAGAGACATAGAGACAGAAAGCGAGAAATCCCCCCAGGGGGGATGGCCACGCCTCAATCCCTTCTCCTCCATTCTCCTCTTGGGATCTTGGGCACACACGCACATGCACCGGGCGTGAGTTTTAAGCCACCGGGTCCGGGACGTGAACTGCAGTCGACTATGTGGGAGTCCAGCGACATAGACATTACGCTAACTGCTGGTTCCCTTACTTTCATTTTTGAAGGACATTTTGATTCAGTTTAGAATTCTGTATATTTTCTTTTGGGTACTTGAAGGATATCTTTGTATTATTTATTATCCAACTTCTGTATGTTCTAAGAAGTCTGTTCACTCTTATTGTTTCTCATTCAAAGGTAATGTCTTTAGTCTGACTTTTTAGTATTTTGTTTTTGTTTTTCAAAGGTTTTGCTATGATATATGCATAAGTATTTTCTCTGTAATTTTCTTGCTTCAAGTTTTTTATAACTTTGGAAACATTCTTAGAATTATCTTTTTATGTTTCTTTTACCTCTTTTCGTTTTGTTTTCCTTTATGGGCTATAACTACCCACATATTAAACTTTTTCATTATGATACATTTCTCATTCTCTAATATTTTCATTCACTTCTCTCTTTAATAATTTTCTACTAATTTATCTACTAATTTTCTACTGATCTGTTCATTTCAAATTCAGCAACAGTAATCCAGTTACTGCTATGCTCATCTGTTGAGATCTTAGTTTCAGATATTATAATTGTCAATTCTAGAATTCCAATTTGGTTCTTCCACATTGTTTCCAGTTCTATGGTGAATTGCTCCATTCTGTCATCTATTTTTCTGAACATATCATAGTTATTTGAATGTCCTCTGTCTGATAACTCTCATATCTGGAATAATCATGGTGCTATTAATATAGTAGATTTTTTCATTGGTCCAGTTTCTTAGAATGTCTGGAAACTTTATTGAATGATGGACTGTTTTTATATTAAAAACAAACACACCAAAACTTGTAGAGGCTCTGGATAAGGTTATCTTTCCCCAAGAAGATGACTCTTCTCCTTTTTTTTTTTTTTTTTAAGAGGTTTTTGCTATAGGGCATGTGTGCTCACCAGACAGACAGAGAGAGACAGAAAGCAAGAAATCACCCCCCAGCGGGGATGGCCACGCCGCAATCCCTTCTCCTCCATTCTCCTCTCAGGATCTTGGGCATGCACGCACATGCGCCCGGCGTGAGTTTTAAGCCACTGGGTCCAGGACGTGAACTGTGGTCCACTACGTGGGAGTTCAGAGACATAGTCATTACACTAACTGCTGGTCCCAATGACCCTTCTTTTTTGACAGGTATTATAAGCCAGAGCCCATTACCTCAAATTAATAATCAGTTGAGCTGACTCAGAGCTGGAGTTCACAATTTTTAAATCTTGCCATAAAGCTCATTTGTTCCTCTTCTCATTGTAGTTCTCCAGCATTTGCCACTGAGATTATGCGACGATCACCAGGGAACCTAGAAATGTTATAAACTCTAGTTTTCCTCCACACAAGTATGAGACTGCTGTGTGCTCTACCAATCTTTTTAGCTATTCTCTGCTCATCAGTTGCAAGTAAGAATGTCAGCCTCACTTTCTCCACCTTAATTTTTTCAAGGACCCTAGCTCTTTAGCCCTAGCTGCCTTGACAGGTCTATGCTCATACATAGGCTTTCTAGGACTGTGAGGTTTGTCTCCCCTTTAACTATAGTTGTATTTTGAGGCTGTCAACCCTCACTACATAAAATTCGGTGAATTTCCTGAGTTCCCCTTTTGACTGAGATCTGGGTCCCTCATGTTTCAGCCGTTTGAATATCTATGAATTGTCAACATTTTATCTAGCTTTTTGGGTTGCATTTAGAAAAAAAAAATCCTCTTCTGTAAGCTACTCTTTCATAACCAGATGTGGAAACTTGTGTGAGGCTATTTTAAGCAGATACATAGGGAGGGTAGTGGCAATAGTGTAAGCCTGTTTGGGACCAGATATTTCTGTGGGAGGACAAAATATGAAAGGAATAGTTTGACTCTACTCATGTTTTTCTGTCTTCCATTGTATTGAGAAGACTGCCTTTACCCTGCATTTGATTGCTGAGACCTCTGATATAGGGTCATCAAAAGGAAAACATGAATATGTAAAGCCATATGCTTCTGGGAATCATATTGGTTCTTTTTAATCTATTGAGGTTTTCTATTTGTTTGTTTGTTTATTTAAGACAAGGTATCACATTGGCATGATCTTCCTGCCTCAAACTCTCAGCTGGCATAAGAGTTCATGCTACTAAGCCAGGCCTCTAGGTAGGACTGGGAATCAAACCCAGGCCTTCCATGTGGTCCCAGCCTGGAGAGTACAAAATCTTAGCTATATGTGCCATAATGGCTTGGCTGAGATTGTCTGATGGGTTGGCACATTTTCACATTTTTGTAAAAGTTTAATTAATACTTGAGAGAAATGTGTGCTTCGTGGATTGTTGCTTACAAAACCCTGCAGATAGCTATTAGTCCGAGTTTGTTAATTATATTGATTTTAACTTTCCAATTCTTGGTTTCAGTTATCTGTTGGTTCTGTAAATAATTGAAAAGTCTAAATTGAACTCTACTATCTTTATTTTTCATGTTGTCTCACTCTTTATATATGGCTCTTTAACAACATTCTCTCACTTAAAATGATGTCTGTGTCTCCTACCCCATAAGACCAATGCTCCAGTGAGCTTTCACTTGGTCCCATTACCCCAACTTATATCATATTGACTTTATCAAGTCTTTCAATTTCAGCCTTTTTTTTTTTTTTGGAGAGGCTTTTGCTATAGGGCGTGTGCGCTTGCCAGACAGAGAGAGACAGAGAGACAGAAAGCAATAAATCACCCCCCCCCAGGGGGGATGGTCATGCCGCAATCCATTCTCCTCTTTTCTCCTCTTGGGATCTTGGGCACGCATGCACACATGCCCGGCATGAGTTTAAGCCGCTGGGACTCGAACCCTTGTTGACTACGTGGGAGTCCAGCGACATAGCCATTACGCTAACTGCTGGTCACTCAATTTGAGTCTTATATAAATATATTTGTTTACTTTTTGCTCTAGTCAATTTGAAAAGCAACAACCCCCATTACCAAAATATTCCATACATATTCACATTGTATACAATATGTTATAGTATATACATACATATTCATAATCTAAAATCTGTATATATTCTATATTTAACATGTATCATATAGAGGGTGTGTGTGTGTGTGTGAATGTGCATGCATGCTCACACCCCTGTGTGATATCACCTGGATTAATCTTCTCTGTTACTTAAATTTTTCATCCCAAATTATTTTCCATATGACAGTTTCTGTAGTATATGTAGTATCTGTAGTTTCTGACAGTTTCAGTTTCAAAACTTCTTAAGATTTATTAGCCTAATAATATTTTAAATATATATCTACAATATGGAATACCATTCACCTATAAAGAACAGGGAGACTGTTATTTGATACAAAGTGGACAAATACAGAGTGAAGTAAGCCAGACTATGAAAGACAAACACTGTATATCCCTGCTCAATGTATACTGAATGTTTGCACTCTATAACAGAAATAGAAAGATTTGAAGATGTAATAGTAGAGAAGATAAGTGTAGAGACCAAAGGCTGTGTGATAGGGAGGTAGGTGGGAGGGAGGTAGATGAGAGGGAGGAGGGAATAGGTAGAAGGGGCTCAGAAAAAAAATAAAAAACAGACAAAAGAATGTAAGGTTCTTTGTTGAAAATGATGTATATGGTAATATTCTTGATTTAATTACTGCACACTGCGTGTATGCATTGAAAAACCATATTGTATGCCACAAAGATGTACAACAATTAAGTCAAACTAAGTTATAAAATAAAATTTGAAAGAAGATTTATTTTTCTAATACTATTTTAAATATCTTCATATTTTTAAAATATAATGTTTTTGATATTTGAATTTTAATTTAGGTGGATAGAAATTCTAGCTTTAAAATTATTTCCTTATTGACATTTCTGACTTTTATGGCAAGAAAGATTGAGCTACATAAATGTTAGTGTAGAATAAATTGGAAATCAAATTTGGAATTAGCAGTTGGCATAATGGCTATGTCACTGGACCCCCATGTAGTCGACTGTGGTTCAAGCCCCAGACCCAGTGACTTAAACTCACACTGAGCATTTGTGCATGTGTGCCCAAGATCCCTAGAGGACAAAAAAGGAGAAGGGATTGTGGCACGGTCATCTCCCCTGGGGCGGGGGCTTGATTTCTCACTTTCTGTCTCTCTCTCTTTGTCTTTCTAGTAAACACACAGACACTATAAAAAAAAAAAAAAAAAAAAAAAAGAGAGAGAGAGAGAATAAATTGGAAAAAGTTTAAAGATAAAATTTCTTAAAGAAAACATGGAAATAATCTTGATGCTCCAGGCTCCAGTCTTTAACATAAGCTGGGTGCTGAAAGACAGGCATTGTATGTCCTTGCTTATATATACCAAATGTCTGTACTCCATGGTGGAAACTGAAAGATTAGAAGGTATAATATCAGGGAGGCCAACAGTAGATACTAGAGACAGTATAGAATGCGTTGGGTTTTATGGGGTGGTTAACAGTGGGTGGGAAGGATGGGATCAGGAAAAATAAGCAAAACATTTAATAGACACAAAAATGGAAAATTATCTGACGATAATAAGGTACATGGTAATGTCTTTGACTTGAGTAATATGTACCGTATTCATGCTGGGATAAAAACATGTTGTACACTGAAAGATATACAGTGCTTAAATATACATAAAAATAAATTAAACATAGAGAAATGTTTCCTAACATAGAGTGAGTAAAGCTTCATTTATTAAAAAAAGTCATGAGACTTGAATAATTTGATAAAATGTATCCCTCCATGAGTCTAATACATGTCTATACTATTAGATATTGATCAATATTCTGCTTTATGAAAGACATTTTTAAGTGTATGAAGAAGTAACCTACAAACTAAGAGATTCACAATTCTTTTATTAAAGAAAAATTACTTGTATCTAGAATACATAAAGAGCTCAAATAATCCAAGAAGAAAAGTAACCCAATTAGAGGTGTGCAGAGAATTTGAAAAGATATTTCAAAAAACATATGAGTGGCCAATAAGCATACTAAATGGGGCTTAACATCCTTAGTCATTAGAGACATAAAAATTTATGTCATAGTTAGATAGCACTACAAACCCATTAGAATGATACTATGGTTTGAATGTGTCTCCCAAATATTCATGTGTTAAAATTTGGTGAACCATTGTAACAGTATTAAGAGGATGGAAAGTTAATTCCATTATATAGTGTTAAGAGGTAGGGTCTTTGGGAAATGATTAAGATTGGATAAAGTTATCAGGGTGAGGCCCCCATGATTGAATCCTGGTGAATTTTTAAAGAGAGGGACTGATACACACAGACTCAGATGTGTGCCCTCTCGCCTTCTCACCATCTGATGTTCTGTGCTGCCTTGATGTTCTACAGTAAGTCTCTACCAACAAGAATCCTTCATCAAATGTGACCTTTTGGCCATGAACCTTCAAATCCATGAGCAAAATGATCTTCTATTCTTTATAAATTACCCAGTGTGGTCTTCGGTTGGCAATGACAGAAAACTGAACTAAAACAAATAGCTAATTAAAGAAAGTTGAGGTCAGCCTTGGTGGTCCAGTGGTAACAATGCTGAGGTGATATGGGAAGTCCCCTGGTTCATGATTCAAGGTCTTCCTGTGCATGGTAAGCACACACATGCCCTGATCATGGCTGTCTGAGACTGAGGAGAGAATTACGATGTGAAGACCCTGTTAAAGGTCACTGTCTCTCATCTGAATCTCTCACTCATGAGATAAATAAATAATAAATATAGTTTTAAAAAGTTAGTAATAACTAGTTTTGGTGAAAAATTAGGAATGATGGGAAATTTTATGTATTATGAAAAATGTAAAATGATACACAATTCTGGACAATAGTGCAGTTTCTTATGAAGTTATACATTTACCATATGACTTCAGTTTCAATCCTTGGTATTTTTCCAAAAGAAATGAAAGCATATATCTACCCAAAGACTTGCACCTGAGCTTTATTCATTAATGGGTAAATGGACACAAAATTATGGTATGTTTATTCAATGGACTTATACTTCATAATAAAATGCACAGACTCACAATTAATGTAACAATATATCTGAATTTCAAAAGTATGCTAAACAAAAAAAGCCAATCATAAAACACTTACATGCTTGTATTTATTATAAAATCTAAGAAAGGTAAATTGAAATTTTAGTGATACAAAGCAGATTAGAAGATGTCTGAAATGAGGGATGGGGAATGAGAATTGATTAGGAAGAGACACAAGAAAAATTTTGGGATTATAGACTGTTTTGTATCTTAATTATCATAGTGGTTACATGGAGGCATGCATTTGTCAAAACTCAGTGTACTAATAACTGGTGCATTTTATATTACATAACTTTACCTTAATAAAGTTGGCTTAAATAACAGGTTTTTTGACATACCAATCCAATTTTTAAAATTTTTTTAATGTAAGAATGTAATGATATATATGAAGCTTTATTTCATCATTCATATGAGAGAGAAATCTGGAAACAACATATATGATTAACAATAATAGTGTTTCAGTTAATTTTGGTACATTTGTAATATCTATTAATTAAAAACGATGAAGAAGACATGTACTAATATATATGCAAACATACTAGGAACAGTTTTACATTCATTATTTAATTTCAGCTTTACAATAATAGCATGCGAATAAGACCGGAAGAGCCAAGGGAACTACAGTTTTGAGGGAGAAAGTGAGTGTTCAAAAACACATGGGTTCTGGGACCAGCAGTTAGTGTAATGGCTATGTTGCTGGACTCCCATGTAGTCGACCGCGGTTTGAGTCCCGGACCCGGTGGCTTAAACTCACGCCAGGCATGTGTGCATGCATGCCCAAGATACCGAGAGGAGAATGGAGGAGAAGGGACTGTGGTGTGGACATCCACCCTGGAGTGTGATTTCTCACTTTCTGTCTTTCTGTATCTCTCTGTCTTTCTGGTGAGTGTAGGCACCCTATAGCAAAAATCTCTCCAAAAAAAAAAAAAAAAAAAAACATGGATAGTGAGTATTCTTTAGATGTGGTGTAGATGGCATCCTTCTCTGCCTTGCTGTCTCTCTTGTTAAACACATAAGCTACATTTGTCATGTCCGAATCTGATTGTGTTTCCTTGAAGTGACAGAGTGCTGACAGAGAGTAGTTAAGAGAAGAAGAAAGTAGTTAAAGAGAAGATCTTGTTTATGGTAGGTGAATGCACTGGATTTTATTCATCACTTTGGAGATTTAAAATGCAATAGGAATCAGATAAGAAATAAGATCCAAAGCTATAATGTGTATGAATGGCACCATAATTGACATACATTAAGTCATAATTTTTATCTTAATTGACAGACATTAAGTGATAATTTTGACCAAGTCAGAATGTGCCTTCTATCTCTAATCTGACGCCATTTCTCCTTAGGGACTATAGGGGTCAATGGCAGTAATTCAGAGAACTAAATTAGGTCTGACCTATGGCAATATTTATCAGAAGGTCATTCTTTACTCATGTATCATTCTTCTTCCATCCATCGCCTCTCTTTTAATCTCATCTTCTCTCCACTCTTCATCATCAAATGTACTGATCTAATGCCCTTGTATTTCTTTAGGATTTATCAGTCAGTATTTGTGCAATGTGTGTGTGTTGTGTGTGACAAGATAGAGGTGTCAGAGATTGAATGTACACACCACACCTCCAGTTATCATCTATTGCAGCCTTTGAGGATCCTGAATTTTTATAATTTTATATTTCTATAAATTTTTCAAAAATATTTTATTGAAAATTTTGGGACCAGACAGATTTTTGAATTTTAGATAATGTTGTATATATATTCAGGGAGCATAATGGTAGGTTTGAGTCTGTTTTTGCTGCCAAGTGAGCTCAAGTCAGTTTCCAGTAGTTGTATGTCATAGTTGTACATAAGAATTATGGGCCACATGTAGCTTTCCAGGAGAGAATTCTGGGCCTTTCATCATGGAAGCTGTAGTCTCTTCTTTCTTATCTGGCTCTGATTGTCCCTTTATTCATTCCCCAGTTCCATATATCTGCTTGAGAACGTCCTCTGGGATTTGGATATGTGTGTGCATGTGTGTGTGTGTGTGTGTGTGTGTGTTTGTGTCTGTGACTTTATCAAAATATAAAACAAGTATCTTAAAAATACACTATTTTAAATATGGTTTCTTAGTATTAAGTATGTGCAATTATGAAGTTACTACCACTCTCAAGAATTAGAACACTTATATAACCTCAAAAAGTTTCTTTTGCATCATTGCAGTCAATTCCCATTCCTACCCCAGCCTCAGGCCAAGCAATTACTCTTTTGTGTCTGGCTTCTTTTACTTGGCTTAATGTTTTGAGATGTATCCATGTCACTGTGTGGATCAGTATTTTGTTCTTTTTTTATTGCTGGGCACATTTCTAAATGTGTATCGGCTAGTGAATGGATCAAGAATAGGTGCCACATCTTTACAATAAAATACTATTTGGCAGGAAAAAAAATATTGTATGTTTAACCTCTTACCTAGCTTCCTAGCCTCTCAATTCTGATCAGCAGGATTGCTTCCTCCATGACTTTTACATAATCCTAAGCCTACAGCTCCTAGTTGGCCAAGTGGCCCTAGACAAAACACACACTAGAGAACTTCGGAAGTCTAACTTCCCTTCCATAACCTCATGCTATAAATCCAGCTACACAGTCACATAACAAATACATTCTAATGATTATAAGTTGGCCACTCTGAGTCTGGATCATAGCATGTTTCCTGTGGGCTCAGGTGGGTCTTTGCTTACTAGATGGAATGTAGAGGTTCAGAGGTATAAAGAGAGGAACTATAGCTGGGTAGGAAGTCTAGGGAGAGCTCTTGGGCATTAGTCAAACTGAAGCCCTTATTCTATTGCATTTGAGCCCAAATCTTTTACTAGCCTCCAGGAAAAGAGACTCTTGCTCTGATTATCCCTATATTCTGATTGTCCCTTATGTGAAGAGAATCACATTTAAGATTTTTTGCTTGGGTAGTAGCAGTGACATTCATGCCTAGAAGAACCAGAAATAGAATGGAGGAAAACCAGGAGGGCATGTCAGAGTTCTACAGGAGAGACATTATACTCACCTGAGTCCAAAGGCACCATACTGTTTATGAGTTCATTTCGTCTTCATGACCAGCATAGGCTGAGTGACAGGATGTCCTATCCATGAAAAGGGCCATTCAGCATCCAGTGAAAATGTTTGTCCTACAAAGCAGGACCTTAGTAAGTTCTAAGGATTCTATGAAGACTCTGAGACTACATACATTATTGATTACATACTTCATGGCAGCAGCAGCGCTGAAGAGGGTAGGATATAGGAATGATAGGAGACAGGGATTTTGTAGCAATTTTTCAATCTGTTTCATTTGACATTTGCATTTGACTTTTTAGTTGCTACTTCATTTTCTTGCTTTAGAAAATTATTTAACTTTTCTATGTCTAATTTTACTCATCAGCAATATGGAAATAATAATATATTATCTCATAGGATTATTGTGAAGATTAAATTAGTTAACACATGTAATACTCTTAGAATGGTAACTCTGGAGGCTTGTATCTTTTTTTTTTTTTTTTTTTTTTAGAGTTTTTTGCTATATGGTATGTGTGCTCACCAGGAAAAGAGACAAACAAAGAGACAGAAAGAGAAAAATCAACCCCCAGGGGGTATGGCCATGCCACAATCCCTTCTCCTCCATTCTTCTCTCAGGATCTTGGGCATGCATGCACATGTGCCTGGCGTGAGTTTAAGCCATGGGGTCCGGGACTCAAACCCTGGTTGACTACATGGGAGTCCAGCGACATAGCCATTATGCCAACTGCTAGTCCCAAGGCTTATAATGCCTAAATAAAATGTAGCTACTGTTACCCAATATTATTTTTCTGTAAAGGGACTATTTTCCCGAGCCTCTGGATTATGTAGGTTACAAACAAAACAAAATATGTTTAGCCTTATGATATAAATCTATGTATTGTGGACAGAATTGTGTATCTATGGGTTATGCAGACTGGGATATGGAAGTGAGGCTGAGAGTAAGGAGGACAACTTCCCCTCTTCTGTTGCAGGACTTTAAGATGTTAGAGAAGAGTGAGTACTTCAAAGAGGGGGATGATATCCAAAAACTTCTATTGAAGAGATGGTCGTATAGGAGATATGGCCTATCTAGTCTAGACATTTTCATATTGCATAACCAACACCAAGAGGTTTTTCTATTCTAAATCTCTTCTATAACCTTAAAGACTGGGACAGAAAAATTAAACTCATACAGCTTGGTCTTAGCCATTGCTAAAAGAAGGCTCTATTTTCTCCAGATGATGTAGTCCAAGCACAGCAGTGGTCACCTACAGGACCCAGTGATGGTTTGGTGAGAGGTGATACAAAGGGAGAACCTAGAGTTGTATTATGAAGCAGCAGCTTGCCTGAGGTGACCAATGGTGGGACAGATAGTATGCACTCCTTGAAAATTACCAGAGTTCCTTAGGGAGGAATACCCAGTAAGATATTGGACGACCTGTGAATTCATACGAGATGGTGATTCAATCATTAAACATATTTTCATGAAATGTACAAACCTAGAAGACATTAGGAGTTGAGGGCAATGAAAACTCTTGTGCCCCAAATGATGGCATTCAGAGGAATGACTTAGACTACTGTTGCTGGTTTCCAAAGGAACTTCTCCCATATTGCAATTACTCCTTAGGCAGAGGAAATAGAGGTACCAGTAGATTGCCCTGCCCTGTTGAATGACTTTTCTCTTTTACTCTCCAGAGTTCCCACTTCACTAGGCAACATATGGCTTCAACATTTATTTCCCATCAGTTGGTTAAAATCCAGTGGTGGGATGGTCTAGTGCATTAACCATGAGCTTAGTTACACTGTATCATTCATTGTAGGGTTTTCCAGAGCTCTACCTGCCACGCTGAAGGTATTACCTTAAAAACCCAGTAGATGGCAGGGCCGGAGCCACTGGATTCCATCACTGTGAACAGTTCTTAGAATGGACCAATCCAGCAAAACTCTTTAGTATGAACTGGGAAAGGTATTCAAAGTCTCTGGTCCTCAGAACTTATCAGACGAATTTGTGTGGTGTGTGAATGTGAGCTTGGGAGCTTATAGTTGAAGGTTCAGCCTTCTCTTGAAATAACATTGAAAATTTCTTCTTCTGGGGACTAGCAGTTAGTGTGATGCTTATATTACTGGACTCCTATGTAATTGACCATGATTCGAGTCCAGATCTTGAGGCTCAAAACTCACATTGGGCATGAGTGCATTTGTGCCCCAAATCCCAAGACAAGACTGAAGGAGAAGAGATTGTGGCATGGTCATTCATCCCTTGGGGGGGTGATTTCTTGCTCTTTGTCTCTCTGGTGAGCGCATGTGCTCTACAGCAAAAATCTCTCTTAAACAAACAAACAAACAAAAACAATTCTTCTGTTTCCCTGCACACATGTCTGCATTGAGAACAGGGAGAGATTAACTTAGTCTTCCCCTGTATTAATTTGGGATGTGAAACATGGTTGCTACCAGTTGGTATGGGGATACTTAGAGTGATCAGAAAGGCCAATTCAAAGATAGGTGCCCAGAAAATTTTCAGAGGAGAACTTGTTGCAAATTTTCTAATCACAAGGGAGAGACAGGTTCTTAGTTTTTTAAATACAAAAGGAGATACATGTCTGCTTCTAAGACCCAGGCATGCTGATTTGGGAGCAGAGGAAAGCCAAGAAACTATGTTCAAGTCTAAGGAGATACATGTCTGCTTCTAAGACCCAGGTGTGCTGATTTGGGAGCAGGGGAAAGCCAAGAGACTATGTTCAGGTCAGGCAAGCTGCCACTCTCTGCTCTCATGAAATGAAGGCACATACCTGTGGGACCTGGGCATTTCAGTGACCCACAGTATCACAGCTATCAAGCTTATCAAAGAGGTATAGGAGACCACATTGAAAGTTCTCAGCTGAGTGCTGTATTCCTATTGGTACTTTCCATTGACTGATTGAAGACCCAGATCCTCTGCTTCACCAAGGAGTTCTGTCAAAGGCATTGCCTAAACCCCACCCAGGTTCCCACTCTACTTGTCCTTCTCTGTCCTAGAACTCCAAATAAGTGTTCTACCTATTATGAAGTGTTTCTTGGATCAAGAGTGTAGGAACTTCTCCAGCATTGAGGGGAAACACTACTCAGATGTCATGATATGCAACACCCATATTTCTGCCTCTCTGGAAGGGTGTAGGAACACAAAAGCTCAGACAGAAAGTCTCCTTTTATCTCTGTTTCCTTTGCTTCATCTTCCTCCATGATTATTATTCGTGAGTCATCTGACAACCTTTCTTGTCTGATTCTAGTAGGCTTTGTGCCTGATCTGGCCTGAGTAATGACATTTCAGATATATCTAGTATGCTCACCCTGACTTGCCATTGCACACCATCTCCTTACCCATGAAGAGATTCAGGAAAATTTTATTCTTTAGGTGTCTGAGGCTCAGATTGCTGAGAACTCCCACAGAGCTCTCTGAGGGGAGCCCACCTATTACCTGACAAAATAGAGGGAATGAGAACAGAGAGGGAGGTGGAATAATGCTGCAGGGGCTGGATAGAGTGCTCATGTTTGCATGGAGAAGGAAGTCACCTTATGCTCTGCCATCAGGAGCGCTGGCACTATGCCCCAGCTAATGCCTGAGATGCGAATTGTCACAGTTTCATACTCTTGTCTTTTTACTTCTAACCTTGTTCTTTTTACATATACATTGCTTCAGTCATCAGAAATGTATTAAAATACTTTTATGTAGAAAGGTCTGTACTAGGTGCAAAAAATATTTATAAAGGACATATTTTGAACAGAAGGAGCTCACAGTCTAGTAAGAAGTAAGCTTTTTAAACTTAGAAATAAGAATTAAAGCAATATATGCTATGGACTTTCTCATCAGTTGTTCAAAGGGTCAATATAACTTAAAACATTAATTCTATTGGCAGAAATCAGGGTAAGCTATAAAGGAATTAGCCTTGAGTTGAGAGTCAAAGAATGGTAAGGAGTTCTCTAGGTGAACATGGGCAGTGGAAGGGTCAGAGGGAAGTCATTCAGGGAAGAAGGAGCAAACAATGAACACCAAGATGGTAAAACAACAGGCGTTGTGATGAATCCCTGGAACGTCAGAGGTCTGTGATGCAGCCTGTGATTTCTGGTATTATGACTGTTGATATCATGGATGCTAAAGAGGATTATGGTGGTGAATTTTAGACATCGATTTGTCTAGGCCCCAAAGTGCCTGGATATTTGGTTAAACATTATTTCTGGTTGTATCTGGGGGGTTATGGGTGAGATTACACTTGAATAGGTGGACTGAGTAAAGCAAATGGCTCTCCCCAATGCAGGTAAGCCCCATTCAATCAAATTAGGTCCCAAATAGGGCACAAAGTCTGGATAAAGGAGAATTCACATTCTCTCTCCAATTGTCTGAGGCTGAGACATCAGTCTTCTCCTGTCTTTGGACTGAGACTTGGACTGAAAGTCTACCATTGGCTTTCCCAGGTCTCCAGCAACCAATTTCAGACCTTGGGGCTTCTCAGCCTGGATAATTTTGCAATTCCTATCTATCTTCCATCTATCTATCATCTCTGTGTCTATCATATTTGTGTCTATCATCTTTGTTATTGATTTTTGTTTTACTGGTGAGACCTGACTTAGACAAGGACACTGAGTGTCTTAGTGCTGAGCTGCTATAACAAAATACCACTACCTAGTTGGGTTTATGTTACAGAAGTTTATTTACTCACACTTTTGGAGGCTGGGAAGTTCCATATCAATGGGCCTACAAATTCTCTTTCTGGTGAGGGTTTTTTTTCATGACTTGTAGATAGCAACCTTCTTGCCATGTGCTCCTATGGTTTTTCTTCAGTGCAGGTACATGGGGCAGGAGGCAGACAGTGGGGAAAGAGAAAAAGAAAGAGATAGGGGAAGTTTTCCATTGTCTTTTCTTATAAACATTGTCATTAGATCAGGACTTCACCTTTATGATCTCATTTAATGTTAATTACATCCTTAGAGGCCTTATCTCCAAATACAGCCACACTGGTGGTTAGGAATTTAAGAAATGAATTTTAGGGAGACGCAATTCAATCTATAAGAATGATTAGGGTGGTGCAAGTCTCCACAACTGAACCTAGGACAGGTGAAAGACTTTGAGTCTCATACTAAAGAACTTTAATGTTTATCTTGTAAATTATTGGAGTTATTGAAAGATTTTAACTTCAAAAAAGAAATAATCCAATTTATGTTGGACAGCTCACTCTTTTTGTGAAATGAATGTCGAATAGCCATCCCTGGAATATCTGTGCACATCTGTCAATGAAAATTTTACGACTAGTTAAAAAAATTACTACTTATAACTTTTCAGGGAGCTAGGGCAGAAAGAAACTATTGCTAGAATCTTGATGATCTGAGGGGGCCTCAAAAAGTTTATGGAAATGCAGATTACAAAAAAATTATTACGCATGGACTTCAAAATTTTTTGCACCAGAATAAACTCATACTTTAATTTCATTTTTCTGTAAACATTTTGAAGTCTTTTTGTATTTTGGCACTTACATGGTTCATGGAGTTGGATCATGAAAAATAATTTGTGGCCCTTTCATGCTGCACCATTTAGTGAGCATCCCCATGTTGCTCAATTAACCTGTCTAGGGTCTTTTCTGTGGTCTTGATACTATGAGATCACCCCAACTCAATACATTGCTGACGCAATTTTTGGTAGAATCTGGTTCTCTTTCACTTTAGATAATAAGACAGGCGGGTGGGCTAGAGGTGTAAATAAGGATTGGCATTTGGAATTTTCACTTTGCTTTGATAAATCCCATATGTACAGTGTTCTAGGCAGTGGCAAACATAAGCAAATTCCTACCAGCAGTGTACACTGGGGATAGTTTTATTATTTAATATTGTTTATTTATTATTCACATATTTATTTATTATATATAACTTCCATTCTAGGAATTGGGCTACAGAATAAGATATTAAGACTCACTATTCAGCAAAGTAGTCTTGGGCTGATTGAATTGTCTGTCAAATTGCCATTTAGTTGAAGATGTGAGAAGGTTTTTTTGTTGTTGTTCGCTTTTTGACAAGAACCAGGTGAATAGTGAGTAATACTACAACATATTTACACATCATGTGTCTTGAAAAATAGTTGGATTGAAATAGATCACCACTCATTCAAATACAGTAGTGTATAAATGCCCATATTGAACTGATAGACATGAATCTCATTATTTAAAAATGTACAAATATAGGAAAAACAGACCAGAACCTAGAGTAAAAATACTAAAGGCAAAAGAATATAAAAATATAATTGCATATTAATAGAAAGATAAGACTTTTGAAAATAATTTACTATGAGAGAATAATATGGGGTTTAAAAACAGAATTGGGGCCAGCAGGTAGCATGGTGTTTATAGTGCTGGACTCCCACATGGTCAACATTGGAGTCCCAGACCCAGTGGCTTGAAACTCACATTGGGAATGTGTTCCTGCATACCCGAAATCCCTAGAGGAGAATGGAGGAGAAGGAATTGTGGCATGGCCATCCCTCTTGGGGGGGCTTATTTCTCAATGTTTCCTTTCTCTGTCTCTGTCTCTCTTTCTCTCTGGCAAGCACACACAACACTATGGCAAAAAGCTAAAACACAAAACAAAAAAAACTACACAAATCCAAAAACAAAACAAAAAGGACTACAAGATGAAATAAATTGACACTTTTGAGAGAACAAGGATTAAGTTTAGAGTGAAGTACTGAATTCAAAATCATAATATATGAGAGTTTTCAGTTTATCCTATGGGTAATGTGGAATCATAAACATCTAAAGATGTCTGTCTCAATATTAATTTCTAAAGATGGTATTGCAGTTTAACTCTTTTTTTTTATCAAATAGTAAATTCTCTTATAATATCCTATATTTGAATATCATATAATCATACATGATTATATTCTTCTTGTTTTGAGAGTTATGCAATTACCTTGATATTTTTGCACCATTAAATGTGAAAAAATACCTTATTTTCTCTCCTCTTATCCTTTTTGGACTCCTTTTAGCAGTCTGAAAATCAGCTTTCATTTTGACTGCTGCTTAACAGAATTTGATTAAAAAAAGTAAACTAATTACAGCGGAAATGCAGCCCTGCGAAGCTTTAAGAAAAACACATTATTTTGTTTTAGGGTTCAGTTACTATACATTCATTTATCATCTTTATAAGCGATATGCAGGCGATGATGAATAGGCCCTGGCTTTGAATCAGGAAATGTAAATTATCATCTTTTTTTCTTTCTTTCTTTTTTTCTTTTTGTAAATAGTGAATACTAGTAAATTTGAAGCTAACTGATATGCCAAGAACTCAACGATGATGTCATGCTGTGGAAGCTGTGCAAAGACTACCTGTTGGCCAGTCTGAACTAAGGAGAGCTCTTGGTCCAGATGATGTGCAAGCTGACCAGGATAGGGCAGTGTCTCCTGGATGGGCTAGTTGGTGTGAAGGAGCACTCATAAGACGTAGTCTGCTCCACTACTGCTCTGTATTTGAACATCCCTCATGCTAAGGAGCCTTTGCTCTTGGAAAAGTAGCAAGTGTGTTCTTTTGGCATTTCCTCCTCTGGGTCTTACCTTATAGCCATAGGGCTTTGCCTTCTCCCATTCTCCATCCAAACAGTATTGTCCTTCAAGAGCTGCTCATGTTTTAGGCTCACTGAAAAACCTTCCTTGACTGCCTAGACAACAATAAAATCTACTTAGAATACTACAAATCTTTAACAAAAGATGAGAAATAGGGTTGACTTGCAAATAAGAAGCTCAATTTTTCAGGATTGACATAATAAGATTTTTTTTTTAATTCTTTGGTTTGTTTTTTAGTTTTTGCAGTAGGGTGCATATGCTCACCAGAGAGAGACAGAAAGAGACAGAGAGAGAGAAAGTGAGAAATCACTCCCTTGGGGGGGAAAACCAAGTCTCAATTCTTTCTTCTCTGCTCCTCACAGGATTTTGGGCATGCATGCACACGTGCCCAGCATGATTTTGAAGTCATTAAGTTGAGACTTGAACTACAGTTGACCTTGTGGAAGTCCAGCATGTTAACTGCTATTCCACCTGCTTGCCCTCATAATAGATTTTAATGTTAGGGTAGTATTTGGATAGGGAGAGAAAATGAAAAGGCATATCCTTGATAAGATAAAGAAAGGTCAACTGTAGATCAGTTGGATAAAGAGAGATCAATTCTTTTTTTTTTTTTTTGAGAGATTTTCGCTATAGGGCGCATGTGCTCGACAGACAGACAGTGAGAGACCGAGAGAAAGAAAGCAAGAAATCACCCCCAGGGAGGATGGTCACGCCACAATCCCTTCTCCTCCATTCTCCTCTCGGGATCTTGGGCATGCACGCACACGCGCCCGGCGTGAGTTTCAAGCCACCGGGTCCGGGATGCGAACAGCGGTCGACTACGTGGGAGTCCAGCGACATAGTCATTACGCTAACTGCTGGTCCCAGGAGAGATCAATTCTGAATGATGATGATTATTGTAAATATAGAGCGGGAAGGATGTTAAGCAAGATGAAACCGAGGATACTCACCTCAAGATAATCTCAAGTTTACATTACACTTTTCATTTAGTATAGAAAAATATCAGTTGAAAAAAATTAGTAATAGAAATGTTAGGTTTATTAGTGTGGAAAGTTATGAATACTCATTTTCATTTTCAGGGATTTTGTAATATTATCATTAACTTACATGTAGAATGTTTGTTATTCACATGTGTTGTGCAAATTAAAATCCGCTGTTTACTTATGTTTGGGTGGCATTTATGGATAAAGACATTAGCCACAGATCCTATTCACAGATAAAGTTATATTTACAACATTAATTTCCATATTCTTGATAATTTATGCCTTTTTAAAATGTATGCTGTGATTTTACACATAGTCTGTTTTCTTTTTCAAAAACAAAACTCAAGTATGTCTACTCACTAGAGCATCAGGGTATTATTTGTGGACCTCTTTTTCTTAATTTCATGAATTCTGTTTCTTCTCACAGTCATTCCTTTTCAGTCATTTTTATTATACCTTCTCTCTTACTGCTGAGGCGATGATTAGTCATGTTGGCCTTGGAAAAATAAATAAAGTGAAGGATACTATGATGCTCTGTCACTTTAAAATGTAGTTCATTTCCATCAACATATTAAAAGTCTAAATATTTTATTGTCTGGGCACAATCTCATTTTTATTGCCCCAATCACAGCTCATTGGCCAGGATGTGCTGGGCAGAAGAATGAGTTGGTCAGATAATGGCTTCCCTGCTGCTAAAATTAACTAATTGTTAAAGTAATAACCATGGACCCTCATGGCCTATTTTAATCGTCAGTGGCAATCTGGGAAATTATTTTGCTGCTTTCATTTCAGTAAGTCCTTCTATTGGCCATTTGTACCCCTCTCTATCCTCTTAAATGTCCTCTGGATGAGAAATATTTCAATGTGAGTCTGCAGGGAGCTCTGACCAGTTCTGCCAATTGTGATTGGAACCTATTGTTTCTCCTGTGAATAGGGAAGCACATCCTGCAGATCTGGGTATTGGGGTTCCAGGGGTGGCCATCTATCTATTTCACTGAACTTTTCTTCCAGCCGGATCTTCCTTCCTCTGTAAGTTGTGACTCTCGCACAAATTCGTTTCAGATATTCTTACGTTCATGCTCTCCATGATCTCGCCTTTTCTCTTACCAGACAGCTCACCTCTCCATGATCATCTCTCTTTACCGTAAAGATCTTGCTAGCAGTTCGTCCACTACATTTCTCAGGACAGTATCGTTTTCAACATTGACCGCTCTTTC
>NW_006199830.1:354565-473721 GCF_000334495.1 Tupaia belangeri chinensis | reverse complement strand
TCTTTCCCTGATGTCCCAATCTGCACTACTGCTGCAATACATTTTACCATGGTTTTGAATTTCACATTCTTCTTTTTCTTATTTATTATTTGTTGTTTCATGTGTACACAGTCTTTAGATTCTCAGGTAGGTCATAAAGTTACCCAGAAAAAGTTCTGTATTTTTCTTGTACCCCTTAGCATAAGGAGTTTTATGTTAAATATATTGCAGATGCCTAGTAAACACACAAATTGAATTAAGTTATATGTGGAGATTTCAAAGTTGTACTTGCTATACAAATGTCTTATGGGATATCTTATATCTCTCATACCCATCAAGAAAGAGGCAAGTTCAATAGACTTCTTTATTGAGACTAAGTTTTAATGAGTTTTGTTATAAACATATCACTAATATAGACCCATAGTTTGGAAATACCTTAGGATTGAATTTTGACAGGTCTCAGTAAAGACATAGCTAAACTTCATACTGAAGAAACTTAATTTTCAAAGAAGTTGGGTATGAGGCAGAGTTATGGTGTAAACATGTTGAAAAGAGATGGCAGGCCAGCCAGTCTATTTAAGAGCTTCATTTATAACACCTGTATTAACTACACTTTAGCTATTTATTCACTGGAATAAATATGTAATGCCTCTGCTACATAGTTGTACTACTTGCAGAAGTATTTTTTAATAAGGCTTTATATCCATTTGACATAGTCACTAGTTCACACAGTTCTCATTGTATTTCTTTCTTTCATTTTTTTTTTAGAGGTTGTTGCTATAGACTGTGTATGCTTGTCAGAAAGACAGAGAGAGACAGAGAGACAGAAAGCAAAAAATGACCCCCTAGAGGGGATGGCCACGCCACAATCCTTTCCCCTCCATTCTCCTTTCGGGATCTTGGGCATGCATGCACACGCATCTGGCATGAGTTTAAGCCACCGTGTGAGTTTAAACTACTGGGTCTAGGACTTGAACTGCAATCGACTACATGGGAGTCCAGCAACATAGCTATTACACCAACTGCTGGTCCCAGCCCTCATTGTATTATTGTGACAGTATTTTACACTTGTTGGCATATGACTTCTGAAAGTTGTTATGCATATTCATGATAATACTATGTGGAGGGTCAGCAGGTGACATGGCGGTTAAGGCACAAGATTCTCACATGGCAGACCATGATTTGAGTCTTAATGTGACAACTTACTTTCTCTCTCTTTCTTTCTTTTTCTTTTTGTCTGGTGAATGCCCTATACCCAAATTTTAGAATAATAATAATAAATAAAATTTAAAAAGAGTACTAAATGGATACTTTTTAGCTACTTTAATGAAATAAAGTCAAGATAAAGAGACTATAGACAGTTTATTGATATAGGATTCTAGGTCAGTCAAGGCATAGTCTGTTAAGGTGTGAAAAAAATTGGGGGATTATAGGTTTTCATCTTTTGTGTTGGTAATAGTGAACCCAAAGAATAGTCACATTCTAGGTTAACAACAGATTCTAGTCGAGGTTGGTTCAACCATATTAAGAAGTCCAGAATCTGTTAATTGCCACATTTCTCACATATTACAGGACTTAGAGCTCAAGTATTAAATGAGAGTTTGGATTAAAAGAATCTTCTTGCAGTCCTAGCAATTGATAAATTATAATCCCCTTTGTATGAGGATCCATTTACAATTCTGAAGACTAAATTAATGTTTGGATTTAGTTTTAGAAAATGCTTTTGAAAAACTCCCTCAAAAATCATGTTAACTGTCACCATCCATTGTTAGTGGACTCAGACAAACTGAGATTTGTACCCTGACTCCTCCACTTGCCAGCACCATTTGCTTGGGAATATAACCATAGTATCTACCAACTTCATTTTGTCATAGCATAATCACAGAAGTGATTGCTTTTTATGATCTGATGTAGTAAGAGATAGGAACAAAAGATGATAATTATTCATAAATGAAGAATCAATGGTTATTGAATGATTCTCCCAAAAGCCTAAGGTAAGTCTATTTGTGTGTAGAATTTTTTATATTTATTTTGGTTGTTCAGCCGTCTTTTTTTTTTTTTTTTAAACTCAGGTTTCATATAGGTTAAAAACAGTTGAGAAGGAAGAAAAACAATTTTCTATACATTCTGTTTTGTACGTGTTCATGTAGGGAGGTAGAGACTAAGAGCAGGAAGTTTGGAGTCAGTCAGAATTACTTTCGACCTCAGAATTACTTTCAACCTCATTTGCTAGGTGCGTAATCTTGAAATTCTTAGCAACCCCTCTAAGCCTGGGGTTATTCATGTTAAACATGGGATGACAGATCTAGCTCCTTCATAGGGCTGTTATGGGGATTCTATACTACAATGCATTTAGCATAGTGCATTACACACAAGAACAATAGGTATTAATTAATGCTAGATATTATTCCCATATTATTACTGAGGACTGCTCAAACAATCAACACTGGTACATAGCAGGCACTTAAAAAGAATGTGTTCAGTGAGGTAGCACGCCACCCTGAAAGACTTGATCAGATAAACACAGAGCACTGGGTGTTGGAGAAAAGAGAAAAGCTACTCCTTGCTCCAGGGTTTATGATGATAAGTAGCTCTCCAGGAAGAATTATGACTTGCCCTCCTACTGGATCTCAGAACTCTGTGGGAGCTTTAGGGGTATAGGAAGGGGAAGAGAATAGGATCAGTTCAGGGATTTCAGCCTCACTGGGATAAAAAAAAAAAAAGAAAGAAAAAAAACGAACAAGTTCTTTGTGTCCAGAAATAAGGTCCTATGCTATTGAGATCATAAATACAGAACCTATCCTGAGATGCCTTCACTGTAAATAAACTCCTAACCAAAGTCCTCTTCAGCATCTAAAACCTTGATGACAGTCATCTAGAATTCAAAGAACACTGCTCAGAAATTCTAAGTCAATGGCACTAGGAGATGCATAATAGTTGCATTGCTGGACTCCCACCTAGTCGACCATAGTTTGAGTTCTGGACCTGGCAGCTTAAAACTCACACTGGGTGCATGTGCATATATGCCCAAAATCCTGAGAGGAGAATAAAGGAGAAAAGGATTGTGGTATGGCCATCCACCTTGGTGGGGTGATTTCTTGGTTCCTCTCTTTCTGTCTCTCTGGTGAGCATGCATGCCCTATAGCAAAAATCTCTCTTAAAAAAAAAATATATTCTAGGGGAAAGGAGACTTTTAGATTAGAAAAAGAAAATGTCTATATGTGCTAGTATATTATATTCCTTTTTTAAGGTGTTGCTCAAACATTTCTTACTTTAGGAGTTCCAAGTAGATTATTCTTATTTCTGACCCACAAGTTCCTGCCACACTGATTGATTTTTGGCATCTGACCCATCTCTACAACAGCTGAGCCAGAGTTGTTATTTTTAAGTCCATATTTGTTTCTCACCTTGGTGGTAAATTCCATAAGAATACAGACTGGTATCTTTTCCCCGTGTGTCCAGCCCTTTTCAGGGTGATATATTCCTGGTACTCCATTTCAGCACATGATAAGATTGTTTAAAACAAGTAAACAAGCTGAAAAAGGAAATCTTGTGAAATATGTGCTAAACCATCAATGGTGTTTTCTACTCCTTGAAGGTAAAGCTCACTTTGGGAGTTGGGGGGGGGTAGGTGGCCCATCTGGTCCTGTGACATTTTTCTGGAAATATCATCAAAATGGAAGTGAGAAATGTGCTTTGAATTGAACAGTCATGATCCCCTCTCATATCGGAAAGGAAGATTGTGATAGTAATGAACATAAATCAAGGCTGGGCTTGTCCTGCTTGGATTGAAGCAAAACAGGTTTTTCTTTTTAAAAACATCTGCCATAAGGGGATTTAAATCGGGAACTCCTGTTTTTAGAAAAATCTCTATTTCCTTACAGGATGTTGGCTTTGATCACTAATCCCTGGAAAATGTTTTAGGAGCAACTCCAACTGGCAGAAGTACTGAGAGTGGGCGTGGGCAGGTGTGGGGAAAGAAATGCAGAGTGGGGGGCCACACTCTTCCCTAAGCTGATGCGTTATTTTAAAATAAGCCAACTCCCAGAGGCTCTTGGAGCTAATGATTTCCTCTGATTTTTTTTCCAGCAATGTAGTGTGAATACAACTTTAGAAAATGTTTCTTCTGCAGGTCAGCATTTTGCTGTTCCCCCATCTTCCTGGCCAATGGCATTAATGTGCGTTTGTCAATACTGAATTTCATTTGCTGCATAGCAGTTTCGAATCATGTTGCATTTTCCTTGCCTCTCAAACTGGAGTTCCTGCTTCTCCCCAGCTTTGTGTTGTCAGCAAAATATAACGCGTTTACAATCGGTCTCTTGATCTAAGGTAATTACCTCCAGGAGAAATAGCGAGGGTAAGAACCTAACAAGAGAAGCCTTGTGTTGTCTTGCAGTGGGCTGCTGTCCTGAAAGTGTATCACACTTGTCAAATTGGTTCAAATTAAATTGACACGGTGCTCTTCCAGGCATCACCACGTTATTATACATCTCAGAACCTTTTGGGCAGTAAGTGCCTTGAGAGTTAAAAAAAATGAATGTGCAAAGGAAAGAGACTCAAAGGAACCAGCAACAAGGACAGTGAGGAACTCCATGAGGACATGGCAAAACTGGCTACAAGAATGCAGAAGGGTATAATACTATGGGAGATCAGTTTTGGTCTTCTCTCAGCAATTTCTAGTTCCTGCCACTGTGACAGAGGTGTCCCCAGGCTTTAGCATGAGGCCTAGAAACCTTTTTGCTTTTCTTTTTTCTGCCTCTGGCTTCATTTATTTATTTATTGTAGCATTTATGAGCAGTGTCCAGGGAAGCTGCTGGGTCCAACAGCATCAGCCCCAGCCTGAAGGGAGACAGGGTAATTCTAATCCTAGCCTTTCCCTGATGAGCCTGGTGACCTTGGCCAAGTCATTTAACCTCAACACACTGGGGCCGTCATTTATAACCAAGCAGGGGAGTGAATGAGGCCTAGATCACCTCGCCAGGGTGTCAGGAGGAATAACTAATTAATGATTGTAAAGCACTTTGCAAACAGAAAGTGCTGTACAAAATGCTTAATATTAATAATAAAATGCATTCACTGCAAGCCTCTAGGCGTATGTACAGAAATAACGACAGCAATTAAAGTAACACGCTAACAAAACTCATTAACCCCCAAACCTCCTTCTGACTGTACTTGGCTGTTGTAGTTGCATTGCTTTCTAAAAACTGCAGGTGGTACAAGGAGGAAGGCTGCAGTGGAGGGCATCAGAGGTCTCTCCCTCACTTCCTAGGCAGACGAGCATGTCACCTGTTCCGAGAGCCAATACTAGAAAGCCCCCACCTCCATTCAGCCTCCTCTGCTTTCTCCATCTGTACCAACTTCATCTCTCCATGCTCAAACTCCCACTGCCTATACTCTGATTTACTCTAAATGAGTCTTCTCTACTTTGTGCTTTTTATTTCTTTCCGTGTGTGCCTTTTCTCTGCCTAAATATAAGCTCCTTGAAGGCAGAGTCTCTCCCTTGTATTCTAACTCCCCTTCCTAAAAGACGATAGGGCATGGGTATGCACCTATGTGATCTGATGACCAAACAGCAGGCACAAATATTGTTTGTCTTTCTATTTTCTCTTCATAGTAATGAGTGACTACTCTGGAAAAACAAAAAAACCCAAAAAACCAGCCACTTTCCTTGTCTCTCTTCTTGTTTTCTTTAGTAAGATCACTATTGTTTCCTTTCAACTTTTAAACATCATCTCACCCTGTCCAGAGGGCTGGTCCATGTCAGAATTTTTGTGCTGTAAAGGCACATTTTACAGAAAGTAAAAGTGGTATGCAAACCATATTCTTGAGGTACTGTGAGTTAAAATTTAATCTGATTTTGCCTTAAGTAAAATATTGTAATATAGGGTTGTAATGTGGACTTCTAGGTTGATAAGCCAAATAGTTTTTAGAAACAGTGACCGTATATACTTAAAGGAATGTACTTTAATTTATATATCTAAATATATCATATTTATCCAATGTTACAAGCAAAAAAGGGAAAAATCAGATATCCTATTCAATTCAGTTGTTTAAAGTGTTGGGTTGTCGGGCAAGTCATGACATATTTCTGCATAGAAAAAGACATCATGACTTTCCTGATGACCCAGTAGATTCCCAGGAAAGGAGATTCTTAGGCAGTAAGAAAGAGTATTGATTCTTAGAAGAAATAGCCAAGTAACTCCTGGACAGGGTAATTGTCCTGTGAAAAGACAGGGCCAGCTAAGCCATGGTACCTCTGACATGAATGTCTGCTTAGGGGAGGGAGGAAAGCAGGAGGGACGGGAAGACACTAGCTGCACCTGAACTCAGTGTGGAGTGACTCCTCAGTGTTCAGAGGAAGATGTAGTTAAAAACCAAAGGAGAGCATGAAGAGTGGGAGAGTGGGTCTCGAGATCCAGCCTGGCCGAGGCTATGGTGAAGAATACTCTTGCTTTTCAGTAGCCACTCCCCACTTCCTGTGTGGAGAGTAGAGAGTGATCGTGGACATCAGTTTGGGAGATTGTGGGTCTGAAGATGACTTCAGAAAAAAAAAATCCTAAAATTACAAGAAAAAGCAACAAACGATATCGAGGAAGCACAAACCTCTATTTCACAGGCCAAATCAAAAACACTCTGACTAGGAAATTGATATTCTGCCTCAAAGACAGTTTCCTGAAAGTTAGGCACTGCTTATGGGAGAGGTGGCAGAGGGGGAGAGAACGTCAGTGCATATTATAAGATCCAGTTCTGCCACCAGTTTGTGATGTGACCTTGAGTAAGTCACTTCATGTCTGTCAGCCTATATATATATATATATGTATATATATGTGTGTGTGTGTGTGTGTGTGTGTGCATGTGTATTTAACTATAAGGCAAAGCATCTGAGTTAGACAATCTGTAAAACACTTTCCATTTCTTTTTTTTTTTTTTGGAGATATTTTTTTTTTCGCTATAGGGCGCGTGTGCTCACCAGACAGAGAGACATAGAGACAGAAAGCGAGAAATCACCCCCCAGGGGGGATGGTCACACTGCAATCCCTTCTCCTCCATTCTCCTCCCAGGATCTTGGACACACATGCACACACACCTGGCATGATTTTCAAGCCACTGGGTCTGGGACTCGAACCGTGGTCAACTACGTGGGAGTCCAGCAACATAGCTATTATGCTAACTGCTGGTTCCCAACACTTTCCATTTCTGATATATGATGAAACCCATGATATGGAATGTCCAAAAGATGTTATACACATTTACTCAATGGCTAAGAAGTTGACTTAAATGATATTATAACTTCATTGATGCTTTTGAGTTTACTATCATATACAACTTTAGCATTTCATCCCAGTGGTCTACAGTGATCATCATTAAAAATCCAGAAACTCTGCGTGAGTAGCTCTAACATAAGTACTAAAAGAATGACCCTATCCTTGCTCTTGAGGAAATGACAGTCCAATTGGGGAGTCACATTAATGCATTAAAAATTACAAAAGAGGGACCAGCAGATGGTTAAAGGCACTGGACTCCCACATGGACAATTGTGGTTCGAGTTCTGGACCTGGCAGCTTGAAACTCACTCTAGGTGTGTGTGTGTGTGTGTGCGCGTGTGTATGCACGTGCCCAAAATCCCATGAGGAGAATGGAAGAGAAGGGATTGTGGCATGACCATCCCCCTAGGGGGTGATTTCTCACTTTTTCTCTGTCTCTCTAGCAAGTGCACATGTCCATAGCAAAAATATCTCTCAAAAAATAGAAAAAAAAAAAAGGGTAAGAGATGTTACTAGATTCTTGTTGTGCTCGGTTGTCAAATGAGAGCTATAGACCATGAGTGCTTTGAGTTTAAAAGTTTAAAGAAGCATGAGTTTCTTGTTGGCTAAATGACTAGAGGCAAGAAGGTGTAAACTACTACATTCTTCCCAGTAGCCCTTTCCCGTATGCTTATTTCTGCTGGGTAATAGATAACCAACCACACCCAAATACACACATATCCCAGGCTGTGGTCTAAAGCTCTGACATAGCAGAACTCTCAGTGAACCACTGTTAGCTATTAGTAGATACAATGGAGCAGAGCTATGAAAGAGGTTCAAATCCAAAGCCACCATTTTAGTGGGTTACAATCCAGGAGAACTAACCTAAAATTAAGTACTTGTAAAGTGACAGAGCAACCACTAAGCCTGAATTCTTGAGTCTTAGATCCAAGTCCTCATTCTGCCAAGTACTAGAACTTTGTACTTGGAAAAGTCACTTACACTATTTGAGTCTAAAGTTAGACCTAAGGATTGTTCATAACATTCTAATACACTGATTATAAGTAGTAAAGTTGGAGGAAGAGTAGGAAAGTCAGGGATTACGGGATGATGCTGGGTGAACAGAAATAGTGGGCAGAGGTAAAAGAAGGTTCAAACAAGAGTGGCTGTTGGCGTTGAGCACAGGGATTGTTGGATTGCTGAACAGCTGGGATGGCCTTTCTAAAATGTCTCCTAGTCTTCAGAAATCTAGTTTCTTCATCTTTGTACCTTACATTTTCAGTAAACACATTAACAAAGTAACTGTTATTACACTGTGCGTGAGTAATGGGTGCAACAATGACCAAAGAATTTATGGCCCAAGCTAGGAAACTTCTGAGTGTAAAAAGGGTATGACTAGTAATGATAATGGATGATAGTTGAAAGCAGTCTTATTTCTGGGGAGCTGGGCATATAACCCTCCACCATAAAACACTACTCTTTCTCCTTGATATATCAGCAACTCTTCTGCTTCCCAAATTAGGAAGTTGTATCCATGTTCTCTCACCAGACACTGAGGATTTTGTTTAAGCAAACAATCCAACAAACAAACAAAAAGTTACCTTTTATAGAACAAAGAATCTCTAGGAAAGAGTCAAAGAATGATAAATGTCAGAAATTGAAGCTTATAGTGCTATTTGGAAGAAGGAGGAGAAACCGGATAAATATATATGCACATATGCAAGATGGAGAGTTTATGTACACATGCTTCTCAACCTAAGTTCTACAATTTAGTGGTCCTAAAGTATGGTGTTTGTATGTGTATGTCTATGTGCATGTGAAAGTGTGATTATCTGTCACTTCCTAAGGAAATG
The DNA here is from genome assembly GCF_000334495.1 of Tupaia belangeri chinensis. NCBI lineage: Eukaryota > Metazoa > Chordata > Mammalia > Scandentia > Tupaiidae > Tupaia > Tupaia belangeri. The sequence continues at coordinate 464,645 of NW_006199830.1, read as the reverse complement.
CCATTCTTGGACTGCAGAGAGAAAGGAAAGGAAGAGAGGAAAGCACTGGAGAGGAGGGGTGGGGAGGAGAGTTGAAGATGCATATGTAATTTAAAATTATAACCTAACAAATGCAAAACAGGAAGGGAACAGCATTTTAAAGAGGCCAGTAGATAGCATCAGCTCATTAGTGGTTCCATTACAGTGTACATTGGTTTGCTTTCTCTCCTAGCACAAAAATATAAAAAAAGTGATATATGTGCATGTGGGTATGGAGGAAGTAAATTAAATAAACATAGCACAAGTTATTTTAGGATATTCTGAGCATTGACTCTCATCCTTGAAGGTAATAGTGAGAATTATGAAATGTTTCAGTCTTTGAAATTAGCTATTGCATTTTGAATGTAATTGGATTCCCAAGCATCCCTATGACAGGTAAGGAGTGGAAAAGGGTCATAATGAAAGAAGTGGAGCTCTTTCCACTAGTTGGATGAGATGACAGGAGAATCTACGCTGCTGATATAGTATGGCTGTCGACAATTGGAGAACTTTATTTCCATTTGGAAATGATTAAGGTCTTATTGCTCCTGTCTTAGATATGAAAGACTTAAAATACCTCCATTCAATGTAACTAGGTTTGAGTGACAAATCTAGGCATGTAGTTAGCAAAGTTCATTGGAAAGGAGAGGGGGACACTGAATTTCAGGGAAGTTGAACCATAAGAATTGAGTACCTTGATTGAATGTGATAGCTCTTAATGGGAAATTGTACTGAGATGGCAAAAATAAAAAAAAAATGCAATAAGACTTGGTGAAAAGGATCAAACTCAAATTCAGTTTTTGAAAAATCTCTGAATTAATCTTGCCCATTTGATGCAGTTAATAGCAGAAATCATTTTGCATGAGAAAAGGAAATGTCAGAAATACTAGAGTGGGATTTTAGAGATGGAATTAGAAAGGGCAACAGGGGAAAGCTAATTTGCTTTTCTGCTTCAAAATATTCCCAGAAATCATATATTACAGTCTATTTGCTTCTCTTTTATTAATGGTGGAGTAGCATTTCTTAGGATTTCTGGGTGGCTCTGAGAGGAGCTTGGATTGCAAGCGCTGAATTGAGTAAGAGAGCTAATGTTCCATGTTATCTAAAGGTCCACATGGACAGGCTGGAAGGTGGAATGAGAGGTGCTGGGCCTGTCCATGGAGGTCAGCTGTCGTCATAGGCTCTTGAAAGATGGACCATCCAAAGAAAGGGAAGTCATAGCATAAGGAGTTTGGAATTACAGAAGAATATTGAAAACCTTCTAGGCATGCCAAGAGTTATCCTTGAGAAGGGTGTCAAGGGACAGATCCCTGGTAGTAATTATGACCTGAGTCCTTATCTATGGCATATTATAATACCTGCCAATAAGCAATTCTTAATCCCTTTGACCAAGTTCTGTTCTCCTCTTCCCAGCAGAATTCACTTTTTAAACTTAATATCTTTAAATGAGGCATCCAGACTTCAGTTGTAGCAGATACCACCACCAACTATTGTCCGATATTAGACATGCTTCCTGGATTTATATTAACTGTCACATTCTGAACTCCTGTTAGACAACATGCAAGAAAGACTTATTTGTTTGAAAGGCCCTGAAGAACTCCCCTCCCCACTTCATTCATGATAATTTTCTGAAAAGCGAGAAGGGCAAAGGCCCAGAGTGAGTCACTGAAGGTGCATATGGTATTCATTCTGCAATGAACAAATATGGAACAGGAGAAAAAGTGACAGTCGCACCATTTGCATTTGGTATGTAAATTCAAGATACATATTGATTTACATGTATAATTTAGTAACCAAAAAAAAAAAAAAGAAAAAAAAAAAAAAAGAACGAAACCTAGATAGCTAAGTAAACATGAATAACCACCCCTAGCTAAAGGCTGGGCTCCTGGTGGTGTTTGTAAATGGTGCTGTGTGGTGGTGCATCTCAGCATGCAAATGTATACAAACTTAAAACTGTTGCTAGGTTAAACAACACCTTCCCCAGGAAGCATAGCAGATTTAGCAGCTTGTGCTTTATGCATTAGTCTCCAGGGCAGAAGGCCCTTTTCTTTGCCTCACAGCAAGGGCAAGACATAGGATCCCTTTCTGTTCTTTCCTTGTTGAATCTACCTTCAAGCTGACACAGACCAACATTTCTAAACACCTTTTTCCTGTTTCCATTTTCATGCATGAAGAATTTGATCATATGTTTCTCTATAACCTCCAGAGAGAGATCCAAGTGCCTTCATTGGCTCCATCTTTATTCAAACTCATTTCCTATTTTTCACCAAGTTCCCCTGCACTTCCAGTTCCTGAAATGGTCCCTACACAGAGAATTGTCCATGGTGCTCCCAATACTACTGCACTATTATCTCGTATCATCCAAGAGAATACCTTTCTCTCAACCATCAAAATTCTACTCATGTCACAAGCTCACTTTGTCATTGATCGCCTCTGTGAAGCCTATGCGATAGTTGTAGCTATGCTAATGTCTCCTTTCCAGGACCAGCCAAGGCACTGTGGTCCCAAGCTGTACTCTCAGTCTCAGCCATACACAGCTGCATGAGGCTCTCTAATAATTTCCTAAGTGTCCTCAACCACAGAGAAAGTTCCCTGAGGAAAGAGACCTCATCCCCTCTCTTCAATAGACTCTATTCAGCATAAAGATGGACATAGATGATACAAGTACATAGTGCTGGACTGAATTTAAAAAAAAATTCCCAATTTTCACCCTTTGTACACTGTACCATGAGGTAAAGTCTGAAATAGGAAACCTTAGTGACTAGAGTTGAAAAAGGGTTAGCAAAGTAATGTAGTGAGTATAAGACATACATTAGGGGATGATTCAGGGCTTTCTTTTTGTTCCTCTGCTATGCTGCTTGTCATGAGGGCCAAGCTCTTGTCCATAATAAACAGCAACATGTGCATTCTGTAATCCAGGGTCTCTGAACCTTTACACTCCCACACTTTGGGCAATAAAGTTCTTTGTTATGTGGACGTTGTCCTGTGTATTGCAGGATCAGCATCTCTTTCCATAACACCTGCATTGAGATACAGTGCTATAATCAAAAGTTAAAATTCTTAAAACATCTGTATCACTTTAGTGGGTTAAACAAAGCCCTATGATATCTTAGTAATTAGTAAAATTCTTTTTTCATATAGCTCATTTATTGTTAACATATTTTTAGAGTATATGTGCCCTTCACTATCATTATTTTAAGCGACTTGAAATATCAACTCATTTCATTCTTATAGCCACGAGTTAGGCTTTGTAATCATTCTCATTTTGTAAATGGAGAGCCATGGCCCAGAGAGGCTAAGAAATTTATCCACAGCCACCTAGCTAGTAAGTGAGACGGTTGGGATCCAAACCTAGATGCTTTGGCTCTGAAGCCTGTGTTTAACCACCATACCTTTCACAAATCGAAAATCAGTCTCCTCTGAATTCATTAATTTGAATGCTGAACAGGAATATTTTATAAATTTTCACCATTTCAGGGTTACCTAACCTGAAGATTAAGCACAACCCTTATTATTTGTTTTAAATATCCAGAGCTTGCTTTTCCTTGACAACTTGCTCCTGTGTGAGTCTTTTCTCACGGCTGGGACTTGAACACAGCCTGCACCAGATGCAAGGTTGTGTAGGACTGTGCATCAGAGATCAGGTGTATGCTTTAGAAGCTGTGGAAAATATTCAGTCTGTCATACCTGAGTTAATCCCTCAGTTCTCTGTACCCTTGGGGAAAGCCCAAAACTGATTGCTGTTTTGTATTTTCAGCCGTTTTATATTGTCAGGCTATTCCCCAGCTCAAAATCTCTAGTGGGTCTTTACTTCCCACTGCACTGACTCTAAACTCTTTTGACAAGATGTCAAGACCTTTCATTATCCCACTATTCCCCACACAGTCCATCTGCTTGGTATGGGTCAGCCTCCTCCCTTCCCATTCTAACTTCCATATGTCCAGGTAGTACACATGTTCTTTAAAGGCACAGCACAAGTTCAACTTCTTTTGTGAACTTTCTCTGCCTATCATTGAAACCCTCTGGGTTTCAATTCACATTTATTTTCCTCTGGGGTAGTATCTCCTACGTATTTATAGTACATGCATGTTATGATCAAGAGAAACGCTTCAGTGAAAGCACTGAAGACTGTCAAAACACTGTGGGCCCTATTGTCTTTCTCTTGATCATAATATACATACAATTTACTCTTTTAGTATCGATATCGTGTGCTGTATAAGTCTATTTGTGAGGATTAAACCTTGTATTCTGTGTTTTTCACATGAAGGGGGCCTTGTCTTTCTACCCTCGCTCAAGTGGAAGTGATACTGCCACAGAAATCCTCCAGTTGCTGAGTTGTAGTTCCATTGGCAGGAAGCAGCAAAATACTAGTTAATAGTCACCCAAGAAAATACAGTTTCTGAGAGAAGGAAAAGAAGAGAGTTCTAAATCATCATGATGCAATGGCTTAAATTGCAAAGGAAATGAAGACTATAAATATTTATGCTACTGTTGTGAAAACACGAACAAACACCAATAGATTGACCTTAGTGTGGTTTATATTGGGTGACAATATCAGAGATATGTGGGGATATATCATTAGGCTGAGGTAGATTTGGGAGTCTGAGAGGCTTTTAGCACTGGAAGTCACACTTGTGAGATGCTTCATTATTATTATTTTTTAAATTTTTAAATTTTTGCTACAGGGTGTGTGTGTTTGCCAAACAGAGCAAGAGAGAGAAGAAAAGTGAGAAATCACACTCCCTTCCCCACAATCCCTTCTTCTCCATTCTCCTCTTGGGGTTTTGGGCACATGCATATACATTCCTAGATTACTTTTCTAGTCACTGTAACCAGAACTTGAACCATATAGTCAGCCATGTGGGACCTGGCATCTTAACCTCCATGCCATCTGCTGGCTCCAAGATATGATATATTTATTAAAAAATTGATTTTGCATTGGAGTGTTTATTTTCCATGATGATGATTGTGATAGTAATGTTTTCAGTGTCCATAGTATTTTGAAAGTTTCCAGTGCTTTACTACAGTGTTTCTCTTGGTCATAGTTACATATAACATACATAGAACAAGTGATATTGGTTCAGGTTTATAAAACTATTGGAGTCCCAAAGAGTTAAAGGAATATTCTTGAGCAAATCCCAAGATCTTTTTAAATGATAAGACTTCCTATATGTCCTTTAAATTACTTGGTTTTAGAATTCACAAGATACAGGTGAGAGGAACCCCAAAAGCTATAACACACTTTAGCTTATAACATAGGAATGGATAATATCATAGGAAATTTTAATATGAAATTAGAGCTGGTCCATAATAACCAATCAATTACAAAGCAATAAATAAATTTTGAATGTCTTACGTGCTAGGCATGGTGAGGAAATAGCTTCTTACAGCATCTTAATGTTTTAGGAATAATTCTAGAAAAAAACAATGTTAAAGCCAAATGGATATTACAGTATTTTTGCTCTATTGTTTTTACGATGTTCTTGTATATTAGAAGTATATAATCGGGAACCAGCAGTTAGCATAATGGCTATGTCCCTGGACTCCCACGTAGTCGACCGCGGTTCGCGTCCTGGACCCAGTGGCTTAAAACTCACACCAGGCGCGTGTGCGTGTGTGCCCAAGACCCCGAGAGGAGAATGGAGGAGAAGGGATTGCGGCGTGACCATCTCCCCTAGGGGGTGATTTCTCGCTTTCTGTCTCTTATGTTTCTCTCTGTCTGTCTGGCGAGCACACGCGCCCTATAGTGAAAACCTCTCAAAAAAAAAAAATATATATAATCAAGTACTGCCCAATTTTATTTTTCATTTTTTCATGGATGATGGAACTCATGTATATTCTGGATAGCCTGGTTCATTAGCTATTTAATTCCATATTGACATCTTTCTGAAAAATTCTGGTTTTCTTATGCTTGGCAGAAATATCTTAACCTGTTCAGTTACAACTAACCTGTCTGTCCCTGTACCCCACAATGACATTTTTGTTAATAAAGTCTTTGTTAATGAGTTTTGACACATTGTTAGTCATCAGTGGATACACCATTCACTTCCTTAGTTCATGTAATTTTGTATTAATCACAACCTCCTAGGATTTCCTGAATTCCAATACTTTGCTTTTTGACAAATCCAGTGAGGTGAGATAGGCCGATTTCTCTTTCTCTGAGACACCATCAGTTGGTCCTTCCTCCGTCCTGCCGGCACACTTACTTTTTATAAATCTGTGGGAGAGTATTTGTGTTAACAAATGGAGCTGGTAAGACGTCACTCACTTCTAACTTTTCTTTTAGAAATAAATTCATGTTACTAGAGCTGATGTCTACCATGGTCAAGGTAATCTGCCATAGTTTAGGTGAATTAATTAAAAGAAAAAATTAAAAAAAAAAAAAAAAAAAAAAAAAAAAAAAAAAAAGAACGAAACCTAGATAGCTAAGTAAACATGAATAACCACCCCTAGCTAAAGGCTGGGCTCCTGGTGGTGTTTGTAAATGGTGCTGTGTGGTGGTGCATCTCAGCATGCAAATGTATACAAACTTAAAACTGTTGCTAGGTTAAACAACACCTTCCCCAGGAAGCATAGCAGATTTAGCAGCTTGTGCTTTATGCATTAGTCTCCAGGGCAGAAGGCCCTTTTCTTTGCCTCACAGCAAGGGCAAGACATAGGATCCCTTTCTGTTCTTTCCTTGTTGAATCTACCTTCAAGCTGACACAGACCAACATTTCTAAACACCTTTTTCCTGTTTCCATTTTCATGCATGAAGAATTTGATCATATGTTTCTCTATAACCTCCAGAGAGAGATCCAAGTGCCTTCATTGGCTCCATCTTTATTCAAACTCATTTCCTATTTTTCACCAAGTTCCCCTGCACTTCCAGTTCCTGAAATGGTCCCTACACAGAGAATTGTCCATGGTGCTCCCAATACTACTGCACTATTATCTCGTATCATCCAAGAGAATACCTTTCTCTCAACCATCAAAATTCTACTCATGTCACAAGCTCACTTTGTCATTGATCGCCTCTGTGAAGCCTATGCGATAGTTGTAGCTATGCTAATGTCTCCTTTCCAGGACCAGCCAAGGCACTGTGGTCCCAAGCTGTACTCTCAGTCTCAGCCATACACAGCTGCATGAGGCTCTCTAATAATTTCCTAAGTGTCCTCAACCACAGAGAAAGTTCCCTGAGGAAAGAGACCTCATCCCCTCTCTTCAATAGACTCTATTCAGCATAAAGATGGACATAGATGATACAAGTACATAGTGCTGGACTGAATTTAAAAAAAAATTCCCAATTTTCACCCTTTGTACACTGTACCATGAGGTAAAGTCTGAAATAGGAAACCTTAGTGACTAGAGTTGAAAAAGGGTTAGCAAAGTAATGTAGTGAGTATAAGACATACATTAGGGGATGATTCAGGGCTTTCTTTTTGTTCCTCTGCTATGCTGCTTGTCATGAGGGCCAAGCTCTTGTCCATAATAAACAGCAACATGTGCATTCTGTAATCCAGGGTCTCTGAACCTTTACACTCCCACACTTTGGGCAATAAAGTTCTTTGTTATGTGGACGTTGTCCTGTGTATTGCAGGATCAGCATCTCTTTCCATAACACCTGCATTGAGATACAGTGCTATAATCAAAAGTTAAAATTCTTAAAACATCTGTATCACTTTAGTGGGTTAAACAAAGCCCTATGATATCTTAGTAATTAGTAAAATTCTTTTTTCATATAGCTCATTTATTGTTAACATATTTTTAGAGTATATGTGCCCTTCACTATCATTATTTTAAGCGACTTGAAATATCAACTCATTTCATTCTTATAGCCACGAGTTAGGCTTTGTAATCATTCTCATTTTGTAAATGGAGAGCCATGGCCCAGAGAGGCTAAGAAATTTATCCACAGCCACCTAGCTAGTAAGTGAGACGGTTGGGATCCAAACCTAGATGCTTTGGCTCTGAAGCCTGTGTTTAACCACCATACCTTTCACAAATCGAAAATCAGTCTCCTCTGAATTCATTAATTTGAATGCTGAACAGGAATATTTTATAAATTTTCACCATTTCAGGGTTACCTAACCTGAAGATTAAGCACAACCCTTATTATTTGTTTTAAATATCCAGAGCTTGCTTTTCCTTGACAACTTGCTCCTGTGTGAGTCTTTTCTCACGGCTGGGACTTGAACACAGCCTGCACCAGATGCAAGGTTGTGTAGGACTGTGCATCAGAGATCAGGTGTATGCTTTAGAAGCTGTGGAAAATATTCAGTCTGTCATACCTGAGTTAATCCCTCAGTTCTCTGTACCCTTGGGGAAAGCCCAAAACTGATTGCTGTTTTGTATTTTCAGCCGTTTTATATTGTCAGGCTATTCCCCAGCTCAAAATCTCTAGTGGGTCTTTACTTCCCACTGCACTGACTCTAAACTCTTTTGACAAGATGTCAAGACCTTTCATTATCCCACTATTCCCCACACAGTCCATCTGCTTGGTATGGGTCAGCCTCCTCCCTTCCCATTCTAACTTCCATATGTCCAGGTAGTACACATGTTCTTTAAAGGCACAGCACAAGTTCAACTTCTTTTGTGAACTTTCTCTGCCTATCATTGAAACCCTCTGGGTTTCAATTCACATTTATTTTCCTCTGGGGTAGTATCTCCTACGTATTTATAGTACATGCATGTTATGATCAAGAGAAACGCTTCAGTGAAAGCACTGAAGACTGTCAAAACACTGTGGGCCCTATTGTCTTTCTCTTGATCATAATATACATACAATTTACTCTTTTAGTATCGATATCGTGTGCTGTATAAGTCTATTTGTGAGGATTAAACCTTGTATTCTGTGTTTTTCACATGAAGGGGGCCTTGTCTTTCTACCCTCGCTCAAGTGGAAGTGATACTGCCACAGAAATCCTCCAGTTGCTGAGTTGTAGTTCCATTGGCAGGAAGCAGCAAAATACTAGTTAATAGTCACCCAAGAAAATACAGTTTCTGAGAGAAGGAAAAGAAGAGAGTTCTAAATCATCATGATGCAATGGCTTAAATTGCAAAGGAAATGAAGACTATAAATATTTATGCTACTGTTGTGAAAACACGAACAAACACCAATAGATTGACCTTAGTGTGGTTTATATTGGGTGACAATATCAGAGATATGTGGGGATATATCATTAGGCTGAGGTAGATTTGGGAGTCTGAGAGGCTTTTAGCACTGGAAGTCACACTTGTGAGATGCTTCATTATTATTATTTTTTAAATTTTTAAATTTTTGCTACAGGGTGTGTGTGTTTGCCAAACAGAGCAAGAGAGAGAAGAAAAGTGAGAAATCACACTCCCTTCCCCACAATCCCTTCTTCTCCATTCTCCTCTTGGGGTTTTGGGCACATGCATATACATTCCTAGATTACTTTTCTAGTCACTGTAACCAGAACTTGAACCATATAGTCAGCCATGTGGGACCTGGCATCTTAACCTCCATGCCATCTGCTGGCTCCAAGATATGATATATTTATTAAAAAATTGATTTTGCATTGGAGTGTTTATTTTCCATGATGATGATTGTGATAGTAATGTTTTCAGTGTCCATAGTATTTTGAAAGTTTCCAGTGCTTTACTACAGTGTTTCTCTTGGTCATAGTTACATATAACATACATAGAACAAGTGATATTGGTTCAGGTTTATAAAACTATTGGAGTCCCAAAGAGTTAAAGGAATATTCTTGAGCAAATCCCAAGATCTTTTTAAATGATAAGACTTCCTATATGTCCTTTAAATTACTTGGTTTTAGAATTCACAAGATACAGGTGAGAGGAACCCCAAAAGCTATAACACACTTTAGCTTATAACATAGGAATGGATAATATCATAGGAAATTTTAATATGAAATTAGAGCTGGTCCATAATAACCAATCAATTACAAAGCAATAAATAAATTTTGAATGTCTTACGTGCTAGGCATGGTGAGGAAATAGCTTCTTACAGCATCTTAATGTTTTAGGAATAATTCTAGAAAAAAACAATGTTAAAGCCAAATGGATATTACAGTATTTTTGCTCTATTGTTTTTACGATGTTCTTGTATATTAGAAGTATATAATCGGGAACCAGCAGTTAGCATAATGGCTATGTCCCTGGACTCCCACGTAGTCGACCGCGGTTCGCGTCCTGGACCCAGTGGCTTAAAACTCACACCAGGCGCGTGTGCGTGTGTGCCCAAGACCCCGAGAGGAGAATGGAGGAGAAGGGATTGCGGCGTGACCATCTCCCCTAGGGGGTGATTTCTCGCTTTCTGTCTCTTATGTTTCTCTCTGTCTGTCTGGCGAGCACACGCGCCCTATAGTGAAAACCTCTCAAAAAAAAAAAATATATATAATCAAGTACTGCCCAATTTTATTTTTCATTTTTTCATGGATGATGGAACTCATGTATATTCTGGATAGCCTGGTTCATTAGCTATTTAATTCCATATTGACATCTTTCTGAAAAATTCTGGTTTTCTTATGCTTGGCAGAAATATCTTAACCTGTTCAGTTACAACTAACCTGTCTGTCCCTGTACCCCACAATGACATTTTTGTTAATAAAGTCTTTGTTAATGAGTTTTGACACATTGTTAGTCATCAGTGGATACACCATTCACTTCCTTAGTTCATGTAATTTTGTATTAATCACAACCTCCTAGGATTTCCTGAATTCCAATACTTTGCTTTTTGACAAATCCAGTGAGGTGAGATAGGCCGATTTCTCTTTCTCTGAGACACCATCAGTTGGTCCTTCCTCCGTCCTGCCGGCACACTTACTTTTTATAAATCTGTGGGAGAGTATTTGTGTTAACAAATGGAGCTGGTAAGACGTCACTCACTTCTAACTTTTCTTTTAGAAATAAATTCATGTTACTAGAGCTGATGTCTACCATGGTCAAGGTAATCTGCCATAGTTTAGGTGAACTTCTAAAATGTCCTCTAAGAAAAGATTCTATGCAAGAAAAAATAATGTAAGGTATGCAGCAAATGAAATATGCTTTGTGTCTTATTCCTATGGGATGATATTTCCTCATTAGACTCAGTATGCATGTCACCATCAACATGAATTTGCCAGACGTGACCATCATAGCTTTGGAGCAGGGAGATCATGCAGTAGGGACATGCACGTGACTGCTATTGCTATTCAAATTCTTGCTCCATCACAAAAGTCTCATTTCTTGAATTGGAAGGAACGAGATTATCAAAATATTCATTTATTGATTTAAAAATATATAAAAACTTATAGAGTTATAAAATTATACAAAATTATAAGACATATTTTGAATATTATCTTTAAAATTCAGTATTTTTTTTTTTTTTGGAGAGGTTTTTGCTATAGGGCGCGTGCGCTCGCCAGACAGACAGAGAGAGACGCTATGTCCCTGGACTCCCACGTAGTCGACCGCGGTTCGCGTCCTGGACCCAGTGGCTTAAAACTCACACCAGGCGCGTGTGCGTGTGTGCCCAAGACCCCGAGAGGAGAATGGAGGAGAAGGGATTGCGGCGTGACCATCTCCCCTAGGGGGTGATTTCTCGCTTTCTGTCTCTTATGTTTCTCTCTGTCTGTCTGGCGAGCACACGCGCCCTATAGTGAAAACCTCTCAAAAAAAAAAAATATATATAATCAAGTACTGCCCAATTTTATTTTTCATTTTTTCATGGATGATGGAACTCATGTATATTCTGGATAGCCTGGTTCATTAGCTATTTAATTCCATATTGACATCTTTCTGAAAAATTCTGGTTTTCTTATGCTTGGCAGAAATATCTTAACCTGTTCAGTTACAACTAACCTGTCTGTCCCTGTACCCCACAATGACATTTTTGTTAATAAAGTCTTTGTTAATGAGTTTTGACACATTGTTAGTCATCAGTGGATACACCATTCACTTCCTTAGTTCATGTAATTTTGTATTAATCACAACCTCCTAGGATTTCCTGAATTCCAATACTTTGCTTTTTGACAAATCCAGTGAGGTGAGATAGGCCGATTTCTCTTTCTCTGAGACACCATCAGTTGGTCCTTCCTCCGTCCTGCCGGCACACTTACTTTTTATAAATCTGTGGGAGAGTATTTGTGTTAACAAATGGAGCTGGTAAGACGTCACTCACTTCTAACTTTTCTTTTAGAAATAAATTCATGTTACTAGAGCTGATGTCTACCATGGTCAAGGTAATCTGCCATAGTTTAGGTGAACTTCTAAAATGTCCTCTAAGAAAAGATTCTATGCAAGAAAAAATAATGTAAGGTATGCAGCAAATGAAATATGCTTTGTGTCTTATTCCTATGGGATGATATTTCCTCATTAGACTCAGTATGCATGTCACCATCAACATGAATTTGCCAGACGTGACCATCATAGCTTTGGAGCAGGGAGATCATGCAGTAGGGACATGCACGTGACTGCTATTGCTATTCAAATTCTTGCTCCATCACAAAAGTCTCATTTCTTGAATTGGAAGGAACGAGATTATCAAAATATTCATTTATTGATTTAAAAATATATAAAAACTTATAGAGTTATAAAATTATACAAAATTATAAGACATATTTTGAATATTATCTTTAAAATTCAGTATTTTTTTTTTTTTGGAGAGGTTTTTGCTATAGGGCGCGTGCGCTCGCCAGACAGACAGAGAGAGACATAGAGACAGAAAGTGAGAAATCACCCCCCAGGGGGGATGGTCACACCGCAATCCCTTCTCCTCCATTCTCCTCTCGGGATCTTGGGCATGCACGCACACGCGCCCGGCGTGAGTTTTAAGCCACCAGGTCCGAGATGCAAACCACGGTCGACTACATGGGAGTCCAGCGACATAGCCATTACGCTAACTGCTGGTTCCCAGTATTTTCAAATTTTGAAAGTTGTTTGTAAACTGTCAAGAATTATGGAGTATGAGCTAAAATTTTTTGCTATGTAAAGTAAATGTTTGTAGAAAAATGTAAAAATAAATAAATGAAAGAAAATAAAAACTTATGTGAGAAAGGCATCTATGGGGAAGAGAATGATTGTATGTGTGTTTGAGACAGGGTTTTATTATGTCTGGATGTTACTGCCTCAGCCTCCTGAGTAACCGAGAACATAGGAATGCACCCCTGTGCCTAGCTTTTAGAGTGGTCTAGGAATCAAACCTTGGGCTTTTCAGATGGATTCAGTCTGCCAATCAGCAGCATCCATCACATGATAGCATGACTGCTACAGGAAATAGAGTGACCCTTAATGCCAAGTCCAAGTTCTCAGAGCTTTCTAACTAACAGGCCAAGGCAAATGGTAGGAATCACAAGTTTCTACTAGGCGAATGTTAAAGATTTAGAATCACAATTGTGGGGACAGGTCTTTCTTGATAGGAAGGGGAGAGTTCACTGTCAAGCAGCTCAATCTGGAAATTTGGAAGGGACTAGCAAATTTCACATTGGCTTGCTTGTATTTTAACCCATGCTAATTATGTAATATCTATATCTGTATGTTTATATTAATAACAAAAAATGGAAGGAAGAGTTCAACCTTTGTTACCATGAGACCATGGCATATAATTGTTCTTTTTAACTTAGTGGGTGTGTGTCTTCTGTCCATTTTTCAGGGTTTTTTTTGTGAATATTGTTTTTGGAGTCTGGGGAAAATGATTGAAAATATTTTTCTTGAAGAAATGGCAAGTGATACCTGGGGCTACGTATTAGGAAAAGACAAGGCTGATGCATTTTAGGATACTGAATCTGAGCAACTTGGTAAAGTAGTTGGGTCACGAATGAGGGAGTCTTCAAAAAATTCATGGGAAGTGCATAGTACAGAAAAAATAGCATACATTCTAAAATTTTCACACCAAAATAGCTTGTTCTTTAATTCCATTTTCCACAGTTTGTTTAATGTCCCCTCATATATCCATGTAAAAATAGTTTTTTCTTGTTCATTTCAGTTCACTTCTATGTGCCCAGAACTGCACAAAATACTCTGGAGCTAACTAAAAAGTAATTTTTACATTCACAGTAAACTTCTGGAGAAGAGACAGACACACAGTGGAGATGGTACTGTATTGAGCAATGTCGCACGTTTTAACATTGTGGAGAAGCTGGAAACAGGGCAAAATAGAAGCTGCAAACAGGGCAAAATAGCTGTGTTCTAGGTGATAATCTTGTTCCAGGAAAATCTCACCATTATTTACCATATTGGGACTTCATTATCCTTTCATTCATACACATGTTAAGTAAATAATCAATGGAGGTCTATCAGGCACAATCTTAAAACCAAGGCTGCAAGAACATGATGGAAATGATATTTACTCTTCCAGATCACAGTTGGTTCATGGCTTCATTGGTCATCACTATCACTGAATTTCTACTGGCCCAAGGTAGATTAGAATCCCTCAGTCTGGAAGATAATCCTCCATATAAACTTCTGCAAATGGTTAAGTAATACTGAAACCCAGTATCTCTTTTCCTCAGAGCTAAGGACAATTTCCCTTTGCTACATTCTTTAGGGTTGAGGTACAGCAGATGCCTTAGAAAATCTATGGAAAACAAGACAAACTGTATTAATAGAATATAGTTCATAAAACCCTGGAAACCAACCCCAAAATCTTTATGGTAGTGCTCCAGCCAGAGTCTTCTCAGCAACTCCATCATGTACTGTACTCAGATGATCTCCTACAAAAGAAAGTACCTTAAGCTAGCTGGCAGCATGGTGGTTGAGATGGATTTCACCCAGCTGCTTGAAAAACATGTCCGGCATATGTGCTTAAGTCCCGTTACTGAAATAAAGGAGAAGGGATTGTGATGTTACCATCCCCATTGGGGGTGCTTTCTCTCTCTCTTTTATTTGTCTTTTTCCAACAAGCACACATACCCTCTAGTAAATTAAAAACAAACAAACAAACAAAAGAAAAAGAAAAAGAAAACATGTTCTGCTATACACTCATATTAAGAGAACCAAGAGCAGGACTGGCAGTTGATGTGGTGGTTAAGGTTGCTAGACTCCCACATGGCCAACTGTGGTTTGATTCCCAGACCTGGTGGCTTGTTCTATCTCTCCTGCTCTGGTCAAATTAAAATAAATAAATAAAGTTAAATAAAATAACTCTTTTGGAAAAAAAAAAAAGAACCAAGAGCTAATCTTATAGAATGATGTCCTTCAAGAAAAGAAACAGTTGATATAGGAATTATATTCAATTTGATTCAACAGAGATTGACTAAACTCTTTCTGTACGGTGGTTATACAGAAGATCTGAAGATGGATGAAATTATCCCTTCTTTAGGGAATTACCGGGGACACTGGTTACAAATAATCTTGAACCATTGAATACAAGAGTAGCACCTTGTATAGTATGTGGCACCTAAGTCTTTTCAGTAAACATCATTGGATCAAGTAATGCAGAATATATAACATGTTAAAAGCATGGTCTGAACAAACATCCCCGGTTATTAAGAAAATGGAGATATTACATTTGTTTGAAAGGGGCATTGAGAGGACCCAGGAAGAGTCTTGTGATATTGTGAGGAACACGGAGAAGGAGAGATGGAATGGAGAAAAATTAATGTCAGAGAGAAGGGTGTCTCAGAAGATGGGATGTTCTGACCAACAGGACATGTGTCAAAGACAAGAGAAGCAAACCAGAGAGATAGGCTAGGCCACACTGTGGAGGGCCTTTAGCACCAATGGAGAAATGTCTAAGGTGAAGATGATAGGTGATGGTGTTCTCTTTTCTCTGACCTCCATTCATTATATTGACAATGGAGAAGATCATAAAAGACAGCTTAAAAGTATCTCTTGGTATTAGTTCTAGGACCTTGCTTCTTGACTTTTAATTGAAAATTTATCATTTCAATGTCTCTTGCATCTCATTTGATTACATTAGGCCCCTTTGTATTTCTGTCTTGAGCTGTCCCTTGTCCCCAGACTGCAGCTTGGTGGAACATAAAACTGCAAGGTGACATGATCTCAGAAGTGAGGTGCATATGTGTGCCTCAGAATACTTGAATGGATGGAAGTGGTAAAGAGTTCTGCTCCATTCATGGTCAGGTTTCTTTTATATGCCTTTGAGAAAGAATATAGACCATTATAAAAATGCCATAAATAAGCATACCCAACCCTTATTCTGTGTTTTCCTGGGGGCAAGCTGTCATTTTATACCATGGGAGGAATCCCAGTGTCTTAAACTTGAGAATAAATGTTTTACCGGTTTGTAAGTGTTGAGAAAAGACTTATGAAAGGAAGGGTTTGTTAACTGTGGTGGCCACATCGAGGGTAGACTGGGCCAATGTAAAGAGGCTGAAATTTTCTTAATATTTCTTCTTATGGTCACTGAGCCATCCACATAAATTACTGAGATGCAAGAAAGTGAAAGCCATTATCTGGCTATCGTTTTATTTAGCCAGAGGGTATTTGTACTTGCCAAGGAGAGAGAGAGAGAAACAGAAAAGGAGAGTGAGAAAGCCCCCTACAATGGAGTATGGCCACATGACAATCCCTTCTCCATTTTTCCAATCCTGTTGGGATTTGTCCCAACTTACCCTGTATTCCTTCCATTTTGGTTTCATTTCTATCTAATCTCAGGTTTTCAGGGCCAAGAACTATCCTTTCCCTGTTTTCCTTTAATAAAACCTCTTATATTCTCTCTTTGCTTTTTTTTTTTTTAAAGATATTTATACCTTAAAACACATGCACTTGCCAGAGAGAGAGACAGAAATAGAGATAGAGACAAAGAGGAAAAATAAGAAATCACCCTTCAGGGGAATGGTCACAATACAACCCCTTCTCTACTATTCTCCTCTTGGGATCTTGGGCATACATGCACATGTGCCTGGTGTGATTTTCAACCAAGTGAGCCTGGGACTTAAACTGTAGTTGGGCATGTGGGAGTCCAGCAACGTAACTGCTAAGCCATCTGCTGGTCCCTGTACTTACATTCTTAATCTAAACGAACAAGATCAGTATCGGTTTAGATACAGCTACAGAAATTTGGATTTTTAACTCAAACTAAAGCCGAAGTTAAAAAAATCTTGGGACCAATGCCAGTAATTGGCATGGTGGTTAAGGGCACTGGACTCCCACGTGGTCGACCCTGGTTCAAGTTCCAGACTGGCAGCTTGCATTCTCCCTCCCTCCCTCCCTCCCTTCCTCCCTCTCTCTCTCTCTTCTTTTCCCTTCCCCTTCCCATCCCCCACAGTCCTTCTCTGGTCAAATTAAAATAAATAAATAAAGTTAAATTAAAAAATAAGGCGAAGATAACTTTTAAAAAAACAATCTAAGGACCAGCAGATGGTGTGATGGTTATATCAGTGGACTCCCACATAGTTGACTGTGGTTCAAGCCCTGGACATAAACTCAGGACAAGTACATGTGCATGTGTGCCCAAGATCCAGAGAGGAGAATGGTGGAGAAGAGATTGTGGTGTGGCCATCCCCCCTGGGGGATGATTTCTGGCTTTCTGTCTCTCTGTCTTTCTGGCAAGCACACGCACCCTATAGCAAAAACATCTTTCTCAAAGGAAAAAAAAAAAGCTTACCAACTAATTTACAACTATGCTTTTCAGGATCTTTTCTTGTGCCTGGAATATTGAGTACCATCTCTCAGATGCATACAGACAAAAAGCTCTTGGAAAAAGTCACACGTTGAAAGAGTAATCTTGTTATCAGATTTTGGAAACTGTATTAGCCTATCTAGAACAGTCAAGATTTTATGTTTTGGTCTGAGTCACTTTAGATATTTTTCTTGGATCATGTCCTAAGAACAACTCCCACTTGCCTACTTATAACCCTTCCAGTGATACCAATGATAGGCTAATGAATAACCAAATTACTTTGCTTTTGAATAACCAAGCTCTTTAAGTCTTTCTTCTTTTATTGTCTTTAGATAGCAGTTACTATATTTGTTAGATGTTCTTAAGCAAAAATCTCTCCTTTTATTTTTATAGAAATGTATGATTAAGACGGAGTCGAATTTGTTTTGACAAAGTTTGTTGTAGTTTTTAGTTGTATTTGAACTGCCAACAGTATGTGAGGAATGACTATAAAAGCTAAAATTTTAGCTTTGTAGTAACTGTAACAAAATAGACAAGACTGGTTGGTGGACACTGTATCCAGCAAATGACTTGACCCAACACTTTGGTTTTCACTCATTTTCCTAAAAGCTATCCTTGTACCTACAGAAATCATAGCTCTAAATTGGCATCCAGATGGGCTCTAATTCAAGAGATAACCAGAGGGAGGCCCAAATACCCCAAAGCCATGGAATTACACCTTGTCTTGAACAGATGGCACAGCCAGAGACCTGGGATTTCCTAAAATGCAACCAAAAAGAACATTTTGTCTTAGTGCAAATGTGTTAAATATCAACATTATTATAGAGAATACTCTTCAAAAGCTAACTTCAACATCAACACAAAGTGGGAACAATTAGAACTCTTGAATGCCTGATGCTCAAGTGAAAGTGTGTAAAGCAGTCCTTTGAGGGGAGAGCCCCAAGCCTTGGATGGGCACAAGTATATGAATAAACCAACATAATCACAGCCTGCCACCTCAGGATCATTGGGTATAACTAAATGCAAGCATAGTCCTTGAGCGAAATGTTGGCCTTATATGGCCCTTCATCTGCTCTTCCCTCAAATAACCAGGTGAACTGTAATCACTCCTGAATGGCATAGTGGGAGGTCAGAAAAGGTGAGCTACAGGCAAGGTTGGGCAGCCCTCTCACTGATATGTACAAAGTATAACTTAGATCTGCCTTTTCATTGGTTGATCACTAATACATTATTTCCTGATACTCCAGGAATTATCCATATACCAGCATTTCTGCTGTTTCTTATGCTGATCCTCTGCCCACTCACCTTTGTATACATCTAATTCATTGAATGAAACCCTCAATATCCTGTTGATCTCCTTGTGCTCCACTAATAATTCTTGTTTCACTTATGCTCCATCCCACTAACTTGGAAGTTTTACTTGGGTTGTATTATTAGGTCTAATTTGCATGTATTCTTTTTTCTATACTGATAGATTTCTGGGCTCAAGTATCCAGATAAACTCACACATATTTCTTTGTCTTTGATCCTTTCTTTCATTACTTAGCATATACCTGACCATATATATTACTGATATATTTAAAAAAAAATATATATATGTATATATGGATCAGCAGACGGCATAGTGGTAATGAAACTGGACTCCCACATGGCAAACCACAGTTTGAGTCCCATACCTAGAGGCTTGAAACTCATGCTGGGTGCATGTGTGTGTGTGCCCAGAATCCCAAGAGGAGGATGGGGAAGAAGGGATCGTGGTATGGCCATTCCTCCCGGGGGGTGATTTCTCACTTTCTGTCTCTGTTTCTCCTTCTGTCTCTCTGATGAGTACACACACCCTAGAGCAAAAATCTCTCTCAAATAAATAAATAATAATAATTTTTATGTATATATATATATATATATATATTTATTTATATACATGCATACATATACATGGTATAGTGGTTAAGGCACTGGACTCACACATGGCTGTCTGTGGTTCAGGTCCTGGATCTGGCGGCTTGAAAATCACATTGGGTGTGTGTGCATACATGCCCTGAATCACAAGAGAAGAATAGAGGAGAAGGGAGTGCAGCATGGCCATCCCCTCTGGGGAGTGACTTATCACTTTTCTCTCACTATCTGTCAGTCTGTCTGTCTCTCTCTTTCTCTCTCTGGCGAGCACATATACCCAATGGCATACACAAGTGCATATTCTTTATATAATTTATACATACATATTACCTACGTATCTGTTCATATAGATAAAGATACATAATAAATTTTCTTCAATAACCAGTAGAGTTGTATTATGGGGAAGCTGGTTATGATCCAGTATGAAACTTTAGTAGTTTATGATTGAATAGTAAAATATGGTTCTCCTCTTCAGATTTTTGTGCACTCTGTTCATCCACTCACTATTAGGTGAGTTTCTGAGTGTCCCTAGAAAGGTTGTGATGTGACTACCTGCAATAAATGCATATGTATTTTCTCTTCCTGGGCTGTTTTTCTCTCTTACTAAGGTGAATTGTGCTAGACATCACAAAACAAACAAACAGAAAACAAAAACACCGAAAAAACTCAAAAATTCTCTTACTGTTCTATGATGTCTAGAGCCTAGAACAAGAGGTAGCCTATTCCTAGATGTATTTTTTCTGATTTTCTTCGCTGTCTTTTAAATTCTCTTAATCCTTTGGATCCCAAACAAAAGATACAGTTGGACTTATAGCAGGGTCCCAAAGAGTTTTGCTTATTCAGTGTCATTCAGTACAGAAAAGAGAGAATCAATAAGCTAGTCTTCTAATATTCACAGTTGGTTTTAAAATAGATTATGTTTCTCTCAAAAAATGTTTCCTTCCCTCTTCAGTTCCTGGATGTGTACACATAAAAAAAGGTGGAGTCTGCCTTGTGCCAATGTTTACCCTTTTTCTCCAGACTTTTAGAAGCTCTAAAAACTTGTATTATTCTCCTCATTGTCCATCTGCTAGATTTGTCAGGGGCATCACTAAGGTGATGATTTTGGGGAGATGTTAGGTGGTTTTGATCTAAGAGAATTAACACATTATTGATGTATAGTTACATATTTCACAATTGTAAACACAGGTTTATGTCTTGTATTACTTATTTTTTTAGAGAAATTGATATCTTAGTGTAAAAGTTGGAAAGAATGCATATTTCCAGTCTCTGAAGAAATTGTGTATAGCCACTCTAGTGCTCCTGATTCACATTTACTTGAAATTTACACCAGTATTTCCTATTGCATACATATTTGTATCTCCTTTGACAGTGGATTTGACTTAAATTCATGCTTTGTTAGTTACCCATAGTCAGATGTGATGAAATAATCACAGAAAAACTTCCTAGTGGGCCTGAGTCCATGTATTTAGTTGGTCATTTGGATATTTCGATCGATTCAGCCATTCAATGGAAAGTTCCAGCAAATGCCTCTAATTTGACATTGTTAGTTGTGGGGTATTTTTTTCTCTGGTATCAACTACTGTGGCTAATTAGGCAGCAGATTTGAATCTTCATGAATTTTTCAGGCTGATACGTGTTCCTTCCCAGGGCTAATTTGCTGTTATCAGAGAAATGACTCTGGTGTACTTTGTTGGTAGTGTCTGACCTTATTCCCCTATTCAGATTGAAATTAGTTGGGGGACTGTGGCCAAGGAGGTCATTTAGTAAATCATCTTTCAGAAAACAGGTCTGATTTAGAGAATGTCCTTTCCTTACTCCCCTTTATCACCTGTTCTAGCCCTGCTATTATAGACTCTATCAAGAAATGAGATTCAAGGAAACTTGCTAGGATTTCAAAAACAAAAAATTCAGCAGAGAACTTAGTTATACAACTTTGGTAGGGGACTAGAATAATTGCATTCTATAAGCTTTGTGTGTAATGATGAGGGGAATTTGGCATATCCCGGTAAGGAACAGAATTTTGTATAACTAAATAAATAAGAAATAAAAACTGCTTTATTCGTAGTTTGTGGTAGCTCTATTAGAGATGTCAAAGAATCTAGGTATCTAGGGATGGCAGAAAAACCATTAATTTCTTTCTCCACACATATATGGGGAAAGTGAGGGTATAATCCCCTAACCCAACAAATAACAACACACAAGTTGTTGTTTTTCTATTATAGCTGATTAGTAGTTGGAATTATTAATAAGAATTACACAACTATTTATGTATGTTGAAAAAGTTATCAGTACTAATTTCCACAAATTGGTTGTAATTTTCAGTAAGAAAATACCAATTAATTCATTCACTATGAATTCTAATGAGCTAGCCCATTGGAGACTGGCATGGTGATAAGAGTAGAAAGTAGCATTTAGTACTTCAAGGTTTTAAATTACCCTCAGCAGTCCTAAGAACTTTTACTAGGATTAAAAAAAGGGGGGAGGGGATATTCCTTATAAAACAAGAGAATTTCTTTTAAAAAGACCTAGTTCAATCCCTAGTTTTTCCTGTTGGCAATTTTCTTTACTAAGTTTTCATTGGGAGGAGATGATATAGTATTTATCCCCTTTCCTCCCTCATGATTTGTATATAATTAGAAGCTCAAAAACGTTATCCTTCAGCTCCAAAAATCTGCTATATTGGATTACAAAGGGTCACTTACTTATGGGTGTACATATATTTTAATTAAACATTATTTTATTGCCTTTGTTGATTAATTAAAATGCACAAAGTATTTCTCACAATATTTATTAATATTGTGTTTGGCATAACCAGTAAACAGGCAGCTTTACTTTGTATGTGTATGTAAGTAGAGTGACTAAGTAATTTTATATATATATATATATATAGAGAGAGAGAGAGAGAGAGAGAGAGAGAGAGAAAGAGAGATAAAGAGAGATATGATTTTTTTCCCCCTCTTGAGAACAGTTGATTTTATCACAGTTTTCTAAGTTTAGGTTCATTTTCACTTCCAGTAGTGAATGCTTCATAGAAACAAAGGTATCTTCCTCCTTTTATCTTTGTTTTTTGAGAGGTTTTTGCTATAGGGCACATGCGCCTGCCAGAAAAAGAGAGAGAGACAGAGAGACAGAAAGAGAGAAATCATCCCCCCGGGAGAATGGCCACGCCACAGTCCCTTCTCTATTCTCCTCTCAGGATCTTGGGGGCTCACGCACACATGCCCAGCATGAGTTTAAGTCACTGGGTCCAGGGCTCAAACTGCATTTGACTACATGGGAATCCAGCAACACAGCCATTATGCCAACTTCCCATTATTATCCATATAGTCATAAAAACATTTCTATAAATCATATTTAAGTAAAATATACTTAATTACATACATTTAAACTCTGATTTAAAATTAAATAAGTGCTATACTATTCAATGACACCATTTGCTCTACTGTGTCTATTATACCCTTCTCTTGTTTTTCCTCATATACTATTAACTTTCCTGCATTCCTTTTTATCATCAGAAAATGCTCTTTAAAATCTCTCC
Source organism: Tupaia belangeri chinensis (assembly GCF_000334495.1). Lineage (NCBI taxonomy): Eukaryota > Metazoa > Chordata > Mammalia > Scandentia > Tupaiidae > Tupaia > Tupaia belangeri. The sequence goes on along the minus strand of NW_006199830.1, from coordinate 441,663 downwards.
AGGGTGCAGGCTCAATGACATGTGCAGGGACTTCTATGCATACTGAGGAGCTCAGCCTCAGAAGTAGGGAAGGCTGAGTCAACATGATGGTTCCTTTCCAAAATAAGGAGAATAAAAAATGAATGGGAAAGAACACGCCAAAGGAACATCAGTCATTCTTTACCATGATACAAGAGGAAGGACCCCCAAAGCAATGAAGGTTCAATAGTCACAAAGCAACATGCTGAGGGAGTATCTCCCGATGGGTATCTCAGACAATATCAAGGTCTTGAGCTCAAGTAGAACCTTCTGAAGCACACAACCTGCAATTTTTTTCCTTGGAATGACAGAAGTAGAGGGCACTCACCTGGATAAATGAAGTCTTCTAAAAGTTCATGGCAAATGTGTATTTTGAAAAAATTGTGCTTGGATTGCAAAATGTTGTTGCACCAGGGTCAGCACTATAGTGTAGCAGTTAAGCTCTGTGCATGGGAGGTTGACTCCCAGATGGTTGACCAGGATTTGAATCCCACCCAGACCCAGCAACTTGTATAGCAGGCATGAGCATGCTTTAGCCTACTACCAGTTTGATAATACCTGAAAACTCCACCTGATGCCAATAGCTAATCCTAGAAGAATTCCCCATTTAAAGATGAATAATAAATAGACACCTATACTTGATCTTTAAAAATGATGGAAGATTGGGGACAACAGAAGTGAGATATTAATAGAGAATGATAGTTTATGAGAGAACAGGCTACCCCCCCAACAGATAACCACAGACCAACTGGAAAGTGGGATTGAATATATCACCAAAATTTTTGTTTTAAGTAGAAAACAAATTCTTCTATCAGATAAAAATGCAAAGTAGAATAATGATGATGTTCAAGAGATCCTGTAAGATACAGCATGTGAATAAAAGAAGATAGAACCAGAATTGACATGAGGTAGAAAATAAAAGGAGCAGAGACCAGCAGATGAAGTAATGGTTACATTGCTGGACTCCCATGTAATGGGTCATGGTGGAGTCCCAGACCCAGCAGCTTAGAAACTCACACCAAGCGCATGTGCATGCATGTCCAAAATCCCAAGAGGAGAATGGAGGAGAAGAGATTACAGTGTGATCATCCCCACTGGGTGGCGATTTCTCAGTTTCTGTCTCTCTCTGTCTCTCTGGCAAGGATATGCATGATATAGCAAAATTCTCTCTTAAAAAAATAGAAAAGGAAGAGAAAAAAATAAAATCTTTATAGAAATGAAGACTATATTCACAAAACAATGGAAAAGAGATTCTAAAGAAAACAAATATATGTTTTTGTTTGTTTTTCCATTTTGTTAGAAGGTGCACTCATTGGGACCAGCAGTTGGCGTAATGGCTATGTCACTGGATTCCCATAAAGTTGACCATGCAGTTCGAGTCTCAGACCCAGTGGCTTAAACTCACTCCAGGCACGTGTGCATGCATGCCCAAGATCCCAAGAGGAGAATGGAGGAGAAGGAATTGCGGTGTGGCCATCCCATGTGGGGGCTGATTTCTCGCTTTCTGTCTCTCTGTCTCTCTTTTTGATGAGCGCATGCGCCCTGTAGCAAAAACCTCTACCAAAAAAAAAAAAAAAAAAGAGAGAGAGAAGAAGGTGCACTCATCTGCCAGAAAGAGACAGACAGAGTGGGAGAGAGAAGAAAAATGAGAAAGCACTCCCCTGGAGTATAATTACACTACCATCCCTTTTTCCTTTCTCCCTCTTTTCAAGATTTTGAGCACGTATGCACAAACACCTGTCATGTTTCTCAAGCTGCTAGGTCTGGGACACAAATAATGCTGTTGACCATGTGAGAGGGCCAGCTGCCTTAACCACTAGGACAGGGGCTGGCTCCTGAAATCTTTTTCTTTTTTTTTTTTTTAAGTTTCTTTTTCTTTCTTTTATGAGAGAGTGACAGAGACAGAGACAGACAAGCTTTGATGAAGACCTCTGTGATATTCTCCTGAGTTCTCCAGTCAGCTACATTCAAAGGCATGCCTGCTGTATTCAGGGAGCTCTGGGAACTGAACAGGGACTTCCTATGAGGTTCCAATATCATGCGGTGATGCTCCTACTGCCTGTAGTAGGGCCCAAGACATATATTTGTTTTAATGTTGAGATATACAGTTGTCAGGATTGAGAACACTGAGCAAAGTGAGATAGTTTTAACAAAACTGAAAAGAATGGAAATGACACAATAGATATGGAAAACAAACTGAGAGGGCAGAACATAAGCATGAGTAGGATCCTAAAGGAAAGAAATGAAATACTCAGTTTAAAAACTACTTTTACCATTAAGAAGATGTTTCACAATTGAAAGACTTGAATTTTTTTTTTTTTTTTGGAGAGGTTTTTGCTCTGTAGCCAGACAGACAGACAGAGAGAGACAGAGAGACAGAAAGTGAGAAGTCACCCCCCAGGGGGGATGGCCACACCACAATTCCTTCTCCATTCTCCTCTCAGGATCTTGGGCACACACGCACATGCACCTGGTGTGAGTTTAAGCCACCGGGTCTGGGACGTGAACCGCGGTCGACTACGTGGGAGTCCAGTGACATAGCCATTACACTAACTGCTAGTCCTAAAGACTTGAATTTTATTCAGTAGTTTTTTATGTCTTTCCAGACTGAACTCAAGATTGGTCTTCCCCAGAAAGCCTTTTTGACTAACTCTACTCTAAACTTTATTTGTGCAGCATAAATTGGTCTATGCTATAATGTCCTTCGTCTCCAATTATTAAGCTGGTTTTTGTTGTTTATGTTTTTAGTTTGGATAATTAAGCAGTTTTATGAGGACTGGGGCTACATTTTTCTGCTTTTATGTCCCCTTTTGCATTTTGTTACAGACTTTGTACATTTGAGTCAGTTCAGTGTAAACAACAGAGCAAATATATGAAATGCAAATTTTCTTCATGCCTCAATGCAATGGTCTCTCGGTGCTGATTTGGCAGTTCAGTTCTGTTACTGAGGCTGCCAGTTAGTCCTCTGTTACTGATTTTCTGTTGCTCTCCTAAAGGTAAGTGAATAACTGAAGAAGGCCAAATATTTGATCAGGGCATTGAAAGATAAAATGTATATTTTCTTTTCTTTTTCCCTGTTGTCAAATATTCTAAGTCAATTAAAGGCGCAGGTACTGTCAAGACTGTTGGGTGGAGAGTGAGGTCACTGGAGTTCTAGCGCAGGGCTAATCAGTCACTCGCTTTGTGTGCTGGGTTCAGTCTCTCGATCTTTGTTCTGTTTTATCTTGGGGCTACAACTGTTTCTGCCTCATTATAGATACTTAATAATTATGTTTTAAATGACAGAACCATTACTCTCAGGGTCCTCCTATGTAAAATGAGGAGCTTGCACTGACATAGTCCCTAAGAACTGTTGGCACCATGAAGGTCTAAGAATGACTTGCTTTCCTCTGATTGGTAAGCATATATGCTATGCATTCTAGCTGCAGCAAGTGCAGACGCCTGTTGTTTTTATGGAAGACATGTCAGTCCCCATACGTGCTATATACACGTTCCACATAGATTTAGAATGTCCATCTTAACTTGCACAACTTTTGAGTACAGCAAGACAAGGAGTCCAGAGGGCACACTGAAGGATTCTTACAGGAAGCTTACAGCCTGTCTCCTTTGGCTAATTTGCAAAAGCATTTTTTGATTTAAAACAGAAGGAGGGCGAATCCCTGGGAGAAAACTCACATCCACTAATGTTCCTTCTGGAGTGAATTATGTGAGGAAGCCCCAGATGGATTATAGACGAAGGTTAAACTTTGAGACACTAATTTATTGAAAAGGTAAAGATAGTAAAAGAACAAAAAGTGCCCTCAATGCTATGTCTGTGTGTCCTTTTTGCCCCATGCTTTCCAGTATTTTAAGGATCTCTGAAAGGAATATGTTCATCTGTAGAGGCAATGTCAGCCAGCTGCCTAAAGAAAATCTTTCCCCCTTGGAAACTAGAGAAACGACATTCTAATTGGATTCTCTAATTAGACAGAAAATGGACAAACTTTAGAGAAGACATTTCATCTTGAAAAACAGCAAGGCTAATAGAGCTGTATGGAGACAATAGTATCAATGGACCCAGTGGTAACCTGGAAAAATATTTTTGTGTACAGTGATATTTAACACCCCATTTCATCAATTGAAAATGTCCTTTAGGTTCACATCTTAATATATCCAAAATAATTTTACAACTAATAAAGGCTTAGGATTGCTGTGGTGAGGTGAGAGAGAGGGCCGTTTGTCATCATGTGCACATAGGAGGACCTGGTTGTTACTCCTGGCGGTATAGTCCAGCAATCGAGACCCCTCAATATGCCTTCTAAAGGCCATTTCAAGAAGGAATCTGCATCTTGATTCTCTTCTGAAAAACTTCAGTTGAGGGGAACCAGCAGTTAGTGTAATGGCTATGTCGCTGGACTCCCATGTAGTCGACCGCTGTTCGAGTCCCGGACCCGGTGGCTTAAAACTCACGCCGGGCGCGTGTGCGTGCATGGCCAAGATCCCGAGAGGAGAATGGAGGAGAAGGGATTGCGGCGTGACCATCCCCCCTGGGGGGTGATTTCTCGATTTCTGTCTCTCTGTCTCTCTGTCTGTCTAGCGAGTGCACGCGCCCTATAGTGAAAAAAAATCTCTAAAAAAAAAAAAAAAACCACTTCAGTTGACACCACCTAGTAAGATCAAAAAAGCCCTTTCATCTAAAATTGCAAACTATGGGGCAGTGGTTTGGAAGAAAGTTTTGGATCCAATAATGGAGCATTCTTTTAAGAAATTTTGCATCAACAACATGCTTGAAGGCAGATGCAGAGGGAGACATATAAATCTTTATATATTTTTAAATTTCAATATTTTAGTATCTATTAATGATTTTATTTTTTCTCCCCATATTCTGACAAATAGGTCATGCATTCACAGAGCTCTCAACGCTTAAAAAGAAAAATATCCATACCTTTTGCAATATGACTTTTCATCAGGAATTGAAGTCTATTTTTCCAGTCCTTGAACCTGAGCTGACCTTGTAACCTACTTTGACCAGAGAAATAAAAAGCCAGTGATGGTGTCCTACTTCTGAAACTGGGCATTAAGTGGCCTTGCACATGTGTGCCCTCTATTAGAATGCTGTCATCACCATTAGAAAATCCTGGGATAGCATAATGGAACATGAGTGGCATGTGGAGAAGAGTTCAGTTGTCCTAGTAAGGTCATCCTAGCCTACGTTATAGTCAACCAACCTTTAAGCTTGTGAGAGATTTTAAGAACAGCAGAGCTAACTTACTTTAGATATAGCTGATTGAAGACATACAATTGAGCCCTGTTAAGAACAGAGCAATTGCCCACCTGACCTGTACACTCATAAGCTATAGAAATAATTACCCTTTAGGTCACTGAGATATGGGGTGATTTGTTACACAGCAATAGCTAACTGGTACACGAGGGGCAGCATATGCTCACACACTAAAGCAGGTCAGTCTGAAGTTCACATCAAGATGCTTTTTCTTATGGTGTTTTGAATCCTTTGAATCCCACATATCCATCTATTTCTGCATTTCTCAGGAGCAGAAGCACTGAAATTCTGTATGACAGGCTGCTCTTGAGATATTTTCAACTTAGTTGGAATCAGGATTTGCCAGAAATGTCGTGAGACAGCTTGTTTAAGTGAGATTTCCTGTTCAGTTTCTTTTTTTAAAGGAGAGGAGAAAAAGGAAAAAAAAGATAATGATTTTTGGATGGAGTTCATTTGTGCCGGACACATTTGGCCAAGTAGTTGAGGGGAACCGATGTGTAAGGATTTTCCAGTTCTTTAGAAACTTTGGTAAAGTCTTAACCCACCTGGGAATTCTTAAGATGGAATGTTTAAATTGTGATTCTAAATGAATAACACTGACATCACAAATTGTTTCCACGAGTCAGTCTCTGACTCTTTATGAGTGTTCTGTTTACAGATTGTTCTATCTTTCTGTGGCTCTTATTTTATAATTTATTTTTTTAAAGCTGGATATGATTTTTACCATCATGCTTGTTAATTATTAGATTGTCTCCATTTCTTTTCAGGCTCGCACTGAAAGGTGAGTTTTAGCCAACTTACTATTTGATTAATATTTTACATTTCAATTTTTCAATTCAAACCAGGGAACCGGAGTAGGGTATGAATAAAACTTAAGCTATAGGTGCACATTTAGAAAAAAGAAAGAGCAAAGGATGAATATGTATGAGGCTTATTTAAAATGCCATATTTATGAGGAGAGAAAAATATTGGAGCCTCACTTTCCCTTTACATATTTTCAAAACACCACATGGGATTGAATGGGACCAAGTGAAAAGTATAAAATTTGTTGAGTGAGGTGGGTGTTTGAGTGTGTCAGTGCAGTGAGAAATTGGCAATGTAAATCCTTTGGGGCTTATGGGTAGGAGGACACACAGAGGCCTTGGAAAAAGGGAAAGCATAGGTTCTCTCATGCCTGATTTTTCAATGGGACATTTGGCATGATGCTTACTGTCTTTCTGTGTCAGTTGATTTCATTCTGAGGCTGACTGCAGAGGCTGCACTTTCTCCTCGATGAGTCGGGACAGGGGCTTGCATTAGCCTTCAGTGTCTATGCTGCCTTTGTGCCTGCTTTATACCCACAGCAATGCCAAGTGCTGGTGAGTGAAAAGGAAGAAAAGGCCAGAGGAACTATTCATCTGTAGGGATTTTCTTTCAGCCAGCACTGATTTCACACACTGTTTCCAGGCCCATCTTAGGCACTGCTTGATTGGAGCAAGAAAGAAAGTGAAGGGGGCCGAACTCTTCTACACAACAATTCTGTGTATGATATCTAAACTATGAAAAATCACATGTTTCCACAAGGAATAAGGATGGGGAGGTGGTGTTCACGATGTCCTGCTGTTTTGAGGGAGTTCATACAGCAGTAAACATACATAATGTAGATTCATGTATCAACTTAGGAAAGTCTAATACACATGGTTGAATAAAATATTAAAAATCAACTTTAAGCTATGACTTACAGTGTATTATATACTCCTGGGTACCACCATAAACCTTCTTTTTTTTTTTTTTTGAGAGTTTTTTTGCTATAGGGTGCATGTGCTTGCCAGAAAGACAGAGAGACAGAGAGACAGAAAGTGAGAAATCACCCCCCCCCCGGGGGTGGGGGGGGCGGATTTCACGCAGCAGTCCCTTCTCCTCCATTCTCCTCTTGGGATCTTAGGCATGCATGCACACGTACTCGACATGAGTTTAAGCCACCAGGTCTGGGACTCCAACCGCAGTCGACTACATGAGAGTCCAGTGACATAGCCATTATGCCAAACTGCTGATTTTTTAAGCAAGATTTTTTTTTAAGTGAGATTTTTGTTATAGGGTGCCTAGGATATATACCTTCACTAGAGAGATTGAAAGAGACAGCGACAGAAAGTGAGAAATCAGAAGGGGTGGCCATACCACAATCCCTCTCCTCAAATCTGTTCTTGGGATTTGGGGCACTCATGCATATACACCCCGCATGAGTTTTAAGCCACGGGGTTCAGGACTGGAACCTCAGTCAGCCATGAGGGAGTCTAGCACCTTAACCACCATACAACCTGCTAGTCCCCATAAACCAACTTTTAAAAGCTACACATTTACACTTTTTAAGTATAAAAATAAACAGAATATGGTCTAGCAGGTAGCATAGAGTTTAAGGCACTAGATCCCACATAGCCAGCTTCTGTGGTTTGAGTCCTAGACCAGTGGCTTTAGAGTCACACCAGGCACATAGTATATGTATGTGTGTCCAAAATCCCAATAGGAGAGTGGAGGAGAAAGGATTGCAGCATGGCCACCCACTCTGGGAGGGGGGGGGTGATTTCTCACTTTCCCACAGTCTGTCTCTCTGGTGAGTGCATGTGCTCTATAGCAAAAACTTAAAAATATACATACATACATACATACATACATACATATATAGAACAGGATTGGGTAGCATGCACTGGTACATGGAAAGAGTCTAATCAGGAAGTACTTGAAGACCTTATTACTCTAACACATTTGCATATTAACTAAATAAAACAAGTATATCAAAAATAAGTAAATTATGGGCATAAACAAACTTATTTACCAACTTTCTCCTCCCTTGTATCATACATACCAACACAAGACATTCATCTTTGGGTTTCTTATTTTCTGGTTGGAGAAATAAAACTCAGAGAGAGATATTTGTGATATGATGTTTTCTTGATTTCCATTACATTTCCTTTTTGGTTTTCCTCCACCCTTCTGCTTTTTCCTTCCCATTTCTGATCTCTGTTCCTTCTCGATTCCATTAATATGGGTATTTCTCTAAGCTTTGTCTTTAAGTCCCTCACCTTCTTTCTGGAAATTTTCACCCATGCCCGCACAATCAAAGATAACCACTAACAGAATGACTTTCATAGCTTTTGTTTCCATCTTCACTTTCCTCTGTCTATTGGACATCTCTTCTTGCATGCCTGCCTTCATTTTTGGCTTAGTTTTTCTGAAGTGAAAATCATTTCCCCCCCCTACCTTCAATATGTTCCTCATTCTGACTTCTTGGTTGTTGCCAAAGACACTGCTATTCTCCAGTCTCCAGACTTAGGAGTCTAAAATACTCAGTAAGTCCTTCTTCTCTCTCTTACTTACCATTTGCAATGTCCCATCCAGTCTTCCTTTCTGATGTCTTTTGTGTCCATGATTTCATCTCTGTCTTAGTTCAGCCTTCGATAACAAATAGACTGGGTTACTTAAATAAGAAGTATTTATTTCTCACAGAGCTGGAGCCTGGAAGTCTGAATGCATGGTGCCAGCATGCTTGGGTTCTAGTGAGGGCTCTCTTCCAGGTGGCAGACTGCTGGCTTTCCCTCATGTCCTCACATAGCTGAGAGCAGAAAGAAGAAATGCAAGCTCTCTCCTTTCCTTTATAAGAGCATTAATCACTTCATGAGAGCTTTAGCTTCATGACCTGATTAACTCCCAGAGGCCTCACCATCACATATATCACACTGGGGGTTTGGCTTTACACATTTGAAATTTAGGGGGAACCCAAATAGCCTTTTTTTTTTTTTCTTTTTTGAGTGGTTTTTGCTATAGGGCTCATGCGTTCTCCAGAAGGACAGAGAGAGACAGAAAGTGAGAAATCACCACCTCCCAGAGGGGGGGTGGGATGGCCACACTGCAATCCCTTCTCCTCCATTCTCCTCTCGGGATCTTGGGCACACATGCACACACACCCAGTGTGAGTTTAAGCCACACGTCCGTGACTCGAACTGTGGTTGACTACATGGGACTCAAGCAACATAGCCATTACGCCAACTGCTAATCCCAGCACAAATAGTCTTGAATCATCTCCATTTGTACACTTCCTTATTGTACTCTCACAACAAAACCAGAGTGGAATATTAAGCTCTTAATACTCTTCCAGTAACTGATGATCTCTAAAAGTTTATCTACCCGTTTTGCCTAGTTTGTGATTGTTATTTTGGTTTGAATTACCTAGTTACTGCTTTCTCCCTCTTACTTATTACTAAATCACCAAACTTTACCAAGTACCAACTTTACAATAAGCCATGGAAGATATACTATATGCAGAAGACATGGACTCTCCTTTTGAAGAACTAATTGATAAAAGAAGTTATCAATACATATAAAAATTGTAGCAAATTTCATAGCAGCACAAGAATATTTCTGAAACACAGTGGAAACTAAATCTATCATGCTGTCCCCACTTCTTTTCTTCCACAATTACCATCCACTATGTTCCATCACTAATCTGGGATCTGGGAATGTGGAGTAAGTCAGGCAATGCTTCTTGTTTGACTTCTGTTTAAGTGCCAGAAAATAAATACTAAATAGGTGGTAAGAAAATAATTAAAATAATTTCTGATAGTTAAAAATACTATATGAAAAATATAATAATACATACAAGGTGATATACAGTGGCCTGAACATCATGCTGGGCACATGTGCATGCATAGCTCAAAATCCCAAAAGGAAAATGGAGAAGGGATTGTGGTGTGACCATCCCCCTTGGAGGTTGCTTTCTTGCTTTCTGTATCTCTCTGTCCATCTCTATCTCTGATGAGTCCATGCGTCCACTGGCAAAAATATAAAATAAAATAAAAATGGTTAAAGAAACTGGGTTATATTGAATACCATGGGTTAAAGAGAGATAAATAATTAGGAATCTAAGGCAGGACCTGTGTGAGGTAATAAAGTTATTATTAGAGGGAAATTTCACAAATGGCCTATTCATAACTCAAGCATTTCTGATCAGAGAGATTATGAAATAGATTCTCTATACACTCCTCATCCTCTGAGACCTCCCACACATTTCTATGGAGTGGCATTTAAATCAGTGGATAAGTAAGGAAAAGGAAAGGGAATTTACTAGGGAAGGGAACAGGTAAGTGAATCAACATTTTCTTAATTGGTTTCCAGAGGCATTTGTCTATTCGAGAATGAGATGTTTGATATTCTGGTTGAGTAAGTTCTTGATTCCAGGTTATCAATTATGATAATAGAACAAATCAAAAAGTTTTCAGCAAACAGAAATTCTTCATTTCCTGGCTCCTACTCAACTTTATTGATTGAACCATAGGGTAATACTATAAATTGCATGTAGAAATGCTGGAAAAGCTTTTGGCTAGGCCATTTGCTCTAATTTCAAAAATGTTTGCAGGTGCCTGAGGTAATTTGGATCATTCATCCCACCCTTTCCTCTGTCTAAAAACAGAGACAACAGCTGACCTGAAGTATCCCAAAAGAATTGGGTATCCGCAACCCTCATTTTCTTCTAAAATACCCTCTACTCTCTTCTAAAATACTTAAATGCTTATTATTGGTATCCCTACCTTAATGTTATAAAATATAGGGACCAGCAAATGGTGTATTGGGCACATTGCTGGACTCCTACATAGTTGACCTCAGTTTTAGTCCCAGACTCCGCTGCTTAAACCTCATGTGGGGCACATGTGTGTGAGTACCCAAAATCCCAAGAGGAGAATGGAGAAGAGAGTGTGATGTGGCCATCCCCTCTAGGGAGTGATTTCTCACTTTCTCTGTCTCTGTCTCTCTCTGCTTCTCTAGTGAGCTCATGCACTGTATAACAAAAATCTCCCTTAATAAAAAAAAGTTATAAAACATAGACTCCTTCTTAAATAAATATGTTTCCAAAAGCAGAGGGAGGGTCCACTCATCTTTATAAACAGATTTATATTAATACTTAAGGTGAGACAATATGAATTATTGGAAATTATAGATTTGAAGCCGAAGACCTGTGTCCAAGGCTTAACTTCTCCTTTCCTAAACTGTATGTCTTGGCAAATTGCTTCATTTTTGTGAACCACAGTTTTCTCTTCTGCAAAGGCTCAACTTTATCTGAGATTTCAATGAGTATGTGTTGTAGCTTTATAAACATTAAAATATCAAATAAATGTAAACTATTGTAAATGCTATCAACAGATTAGCAGAGATTCATTTTTAAGATAAACTTTATCATCATTGTGGAAGATATTGAAACTCAGAAAGGATTTTTATGCAGTAATGATCTCTGGGTAAATTTGGAATATAATCAAAATAATGTTTAGTGTTTCTTACTGTGTGCTGGAGAAGACTCAACATGCCTTATATATATTTCAATGCACCCTCACAGCAGCCTTATGAGTAGTTACACACAAAAATCAATGACAAATGAGGGTTACATAAGTTAATTTACTCTTAAGGTGACTTATTAGTAACTAGTAGAGGTCTTCAAAGTTTGAGTACTTAGTATTCAGTAACTCTACTTTACCCTCAACACAGTGCACAAATGCTTTGTTTTAGAAGGAAGCTAGCGTTGTAACATCTGAGAAATTAGAAGTCAAGACAAGTATCTATTGATGGTGAAGGAGAGGGATAAGAAAAAAGTGCTCACTTGAAAAGAGTACATTGGAAGATAAACTTATATGCTTATATTTTTATTGCTTGGAGGTATCACTTTATAGAATCATTTTTTTCAGTTTTAGTCTTCTTGTATTATATATTGAATTACTGTGAATGTAAAGATACCTCTAAATCTCCATTTTCTCCAGTAATTCCCCCTTCATCTCCATTCTGTGACCTACACCCAGCAGGACAAAATGAATTTCCTTACCTTCCCTATCTCTATTCTCCTACACAATTACCAAGTTTTAACTGAGGCATTCGCATTTTACTACTAACACTCTAACCTGCCTCTTACAGAGATAATTTTCCTAAGAACCAGAGGTGGTATTTTTCTCAAATTTCATTTCAGATATGAGCTCAAGACTGGTAACAGACTGGCTAATTGATAAATATTCATAGATGGCTTGTATTAAAGAGGTTGAGACCCAGAGCATCAATGTCACTTATTTTATACCAAATATTTGATTTATATTTGCCTGTTGACTGAATTCTTTTCATCCATTAAATCTTAGAATCTTATATATTATTGAATGAAATGGGGAGAAAAGGTAAGATCAAAGAATATTTCTGACTCCTGAAATATGGAGTCTTTGGACATCTTGGGTGGTATATCTCTCCTTGGATGACTGATCAGACACTACCTTCAGTAAGTATTTTCCCTCTTAAAAGTAGCTTGTTCTTGAACAATAAGTATTAGTAGTCTCTCCTATAAATCTTTCTTTAATATATTTAGCAGAAACAAGTTCTCATTGAGTCAAATTTATCCCTGTTTGGGCAGTATCTCCTTGTTCTGGCATCCTAAAGAATGTCATGTCTTTCCCACTAATTATCACACCTGCATTAGAGTTCTCTTCTCCACATATGAGAAACCTATCACTTTGACTGTTTGGACGGTACATTTTTGAGAGACAGATATCATGTCTTTTTAAGGTCACGTCTTCAAAGAGGTTTCCAATCCTGCTCATCCTGTAAAGTTCAGTGCAAGTCCAAGTTCCTTTAGCAAAGTTGTTTTGAAATACTTCTGCCTAAACACACATATCCTCCTTCTATAAATTTTTCTTGTATTTTAAATCAGTACTATTTGCTTCATGGTCTTAGTTATTTGATGTGTTTTATCTTCCAAATAATGATTTCAACTCCTTTAAGATAAAGGCCAGGGGTTGACTTTTCTATGCATTTCTTGCAGTGCCTAACCAACGTTTGGGGGAAGAGTATTCATTTTTCAGTAAATTATGATGAATGAATTGCATGCATACATGCATGAATGGATGAATTTTTCTCCTTGTGACTACATAGCAGTGTGGCATTTATAATTTCTCTCCTGGCATTTCAGTTGGGTTAGTAGCTTTTTATTGGATAATCACTGCACAGATGATTTCTATATCTCTCGACCCATATTTAAAATGTCTAAATTAGAGAGCAGAATGGCTACAGAAACCTCTTTCCTTTTCTTGCGAAAACCCAGATTCTTGCATCCTCCACCTGTGCCTGAGAATCTGCCCTCTCTATCTAATAAAAATGATTGAAAAGCACCTTGAAAATACGAAGTGCCATATAAATGCTAACTGAGGCAATAATAATAACTGAGGCATACATACATGAATAGTTGAATTTTTTGGTTATCTCATGTGGGCTGATTGTTTAGAAAATAAATAGACATGGGAGGCAATGGGAAAGGACTACACAACTTCTGCACATCATAGCTCAGGACCTTATGTTGTTGTCTCTGAAGTAAACTGCAGATGTGATTAGCCCTGGGTCAAGTCCTCTCAAGTAATTGGTTCAGTGTGGCCCCAGATAAATTGTCAGCTAGCGTGATGGGAGTTGAGAGACTATGGGGATTCCCCTTGTCATGAACTTATCCTATATCTCTATACCCCTTTCTGAGGAGAAAGATGAGATCAGAAATAGAGAAGATGAGACTAAAGGCAGCCTTTATAGGAGATGGGAGAAGAAAGGAATCCAGAATATAAAATGCAGACCTAGAAGTGAATATCTGTAAGCGATGAAGAGAGTATTCTAGGGGAAGCTGTCACTCCAATAATCCTGCCAGTTAGAGAGGCTGTATAGTGCACACTTGGCTGTAACAAGGAAGGGAGACTCAGGTAAGAGAAAGATGGCGTTTTCCCCTCCCAATGGACTATTACAGACACAGTTTCCTTTTTTGGCCTTTCTTTGTTGGCTCAGGCCTCATCGTTCTATCCTTGGTCTTTTTCTCTTTTCTCTACTGAGTCCAAACAAAACTGTTCTCTTCACTTTGTCTCCTCTGCCAACACTATGGTCTACCTCTAGACACATAGGCAACTCACACTCCTTATCCAAAAGGATTAATTATCTTAAACTTCTCCAGTGGAGTTCTTTCTCTGACTTTCTCCCTGAAGTTTCCCTGTCAGTTGATCAGAATATACTTGTCATTCTTAATCCCCGCCCCCTTCTGTGTCCTATGTCTAGTCAGCGAATGATGAGTCATGGTTCTCTAGAGAAACAACTAATAGAAGAGATATATGTAGGTTGGCTTATGTAATGATGGAGGCTAAGAAGTCCCATGATCAGCTGCCTGAAAACCAGAGACCCAGGAAAACTGACGGTATGGTATATCTCAAAGACCTGACAACTAGGAGCACTAATGGCTGGAGAAGATCCATGTCCCAGTTTAGTCAGGCAAAGAGCAGATTCAACCTTCCTCCACATTTTTTGTTGTTGTAATTCTTCTGTTCATGTTCTCAACAGATTGGATGGCATTCTCTCATATTGGAGAGGGCCATATGCTTTCTTCGATTCAGTTCAAATGCTAATTTTTTTCTAGTAACATTTTCACAGACACACCCAGAAATAATGTTTAACCACATATCTGGACTTGTAAGTACTTTGGTCAAATAGGTGGGGAAAAGTGAGATCAACACAGTGACCAAGACCTCTGATATATTTTATGTTCATCCCTTTCTCCTCCATTATCAGTGTTACTCCCAAAGATCAATACTTTACCCTCCCCCCAAAAAAAGATATAGAAAAGAAAAGAAAGAAAGAAAAAGGAAAGGCATGTTCTGTTCTGAGTTTACCTCTATGGTTTACTTCTAGGTCTATGTCCTGGAGAAGGAAAATTTTAGGTTGGGGCCTTCTTCTTGGGTTGGGAAGGATGATCTCAGAAAGAAGCTGAGTTTAAACAACACTCCTTCTAGACAATTAAATATACAAAAGTAGACTTTCAGTTAGTATCATAAATATCTTCCAGACCTGGTATCAGAGATATAAGGATTTTGTACTATATGATCATATTTGTGGGTTTGAGTGGCTTATTATTTTTTGAAATGCTCTTATCTGTTTTCCTGAATTATTAGCAATGCAACCCTCTTGAGGAAAGGACTCGAATGCTTATCTTCAGTGCCAGTAAGAAAGTGGGATGCTGGGAGGAATGTTGAGGATGTACCAGTCTGGGGAAGAAGAAGTCCAAGGAAGAGAATGAGCTGTGGCAGCTACTAAAAACAGGGAGGAGCAGAAACATCCTGCCCCTGAAATCTCCTACCTTCAATGATAAACGTACATGGCAGGAGCAAAGTCCATGGTCATCTAGGACAGTGGCCACTGTTGAGTATCTTATCCTTGCATATAAGCACTTTACATATGCTATCTCTAGTGTACATTTTAACTCTTCGGTTAGGCATACTTACTCCCTTAATACAGATGAGAAGACTGAGCATCAGTGGTATAGCAGATAGCTATTATTTTCCCACAGCCAAAGTCCCTTCCCTCATTTCTGTTCCAACCAGTCTTTTTTCATCGATGAGGCTTTCAGTTGCCCAGCCCTGCCTCTCCTTCCCAAATCTAAAAGTGGGATACTGGTTGACCGATCGAACTAATCCATTCATTTGGTGAGGCTTCCAAGGTGGTTGTGTTATCCAGATGATCGAAGTTGTTTTTTAGGGATTGACAGGGCCACTTTGACGAACACAGTGGTTCTCCTCCTAAGAGATGAGCACATAGTACCAGGTAGGCCCAGAGATTCTCATGGCTATCTTTGAAGAATAAACCTGCTTAGATTAAAACCAGAAAAAGCAGAGCCAAGGGAGAGAGAGAGGCAGAATGGCAGCTATGGAGAGATTGAGGCAGTGATGAGGCTCCCTAAAAATGGTCATCCTGGTTTAGGTTTTCACCCAAACATTAACTTCTCTGACTAATCACTAAAAGACAGATCCTCTTGTTCTGACTGGTCCTATACTATTTTTCTCCAGAGCACTTATCATTCTGTCATATTATTTATTTAGAGATTTGTATATTTTTTTTCACTGTTGTGTCTTCAGCACCTAGACCAACTCCTGACCTAGAGTGCCTTTGGCCAGTATTTATGGAGTGAATAAATGAGTCATTTGAATAAGTGGGTCCAGGTTCTAATTAAAGCTGTACCCCCATTCCTTGGATTTCCCAGTCACATAGCCAGCACGGTCTCTTTTCTGCATATGCAAATTCGAGATGAATTTTGCTATGTGGTAATAAGAGGTAGAATGCTGTGTCCACAGTCTCATATCCGGTATGTGGGGAATTCAGGGGTGAACCCGGGTCTCACAGACCTCAAACCATTGCTTTTCTGGATGGCAGTCTCCCCTGAAGCATGATTAATTTTCTTCCTGACACCTCAGCTTCCGGGACTGTGACAGGTACTTTTCTCCCAGCAGCTGACACATTGGGCATCTGGGGAGGGGAAAGGGGTCAAAAAGTAAGACTTGAGGGAACCAGCAGTTAGCGTAATGGCTATGTCGCTGGATTCCCACGTAGTCGACCGTGGTTCGCGTCCTGGACCCGGTGGCTTAAAACTCACGCCGGGCGTGTGTGCATGCGTGCCCAAGATCCCGAGAGGAGAATGGAGGAGAAGGGATTGCGGCGTGACCATCCCTCCTGGGGGGTGATTTCTCGCTTTCTGTCTCTATGTCTCTCTCTGTCTGGTGAGTGCACGCGCCCTATAGCAAAAATCTCTCCAAAAAAAAAAAATAAGTAAGACTTGAGAGCTCAGAAATCATTGTACTTTGAGAAGAGTCAGGATATGATGTTTTCCTATGATTTCCTTTTGTCCAAACTGGCCTAATTAATTACTCTTTTACTAGGACCAAACTTTAGCTGAGGTTGAGTCTGAGGAATAAAAAGAAAAAAGGAAAAAAAAGAAAGAAAATCTAAAGAGTGGCTGCACAGTTCGAATCTGGGACTCAGTGGCTTGAGAAACATGCCAAGTGCATGTGTACCCAAAATCCCAGGAGGAGAAATGGATGAAGAGAGATCACAATGTGATCATCCACCATGGGGGCTGGGGAGTGCTTTTTCACTTTTTCCTTCTCTTTCTGTTTCTCTCCCTGTCTCTGGTGAGTGCACATGCCCTCTACCAAATATATATATATATATGCATATATATATATATATAATAATGAGATAAAAATAGATAATCTACAGATTCCCAGGTTCAAGGAGGTCTGTGATGACCATGAGAATTCTATACTCTCTCTGTAGTGGAGAGAGAAAAGGCAGGCATGGCCTACCCTTGCAGATGCTGGGTATGAGAAAACATAGATTATTCCATATACATTTGAAATAAAATATATGACTAAACTAAATTTTAGTTATGGATATTGATTTTATTGACTAAAACCTCCTCCTTACAAACTCCTTGGTTTGTCTAACAGAAACGTTACCATTTGACCAGGGTAAACAGGAATGCGGCCTAGAGTTCCATGCACTGAATGAATAAAGAAGGCTGAAGATTTTCCTCCTCAAAAAGGCTGTGCAGAATTAAAACACCAGCACTGTTTGTCTTCTGTGTCCCTAGGATTACTCCCCTTCCACTTTCTCTTTTCCCTCGGGCTTCTTCTCTCTTGGTACAGGCTTTTAGATCCCTTATTTATACCAAGCTATAAGTGACCAAAATCAGTCTAAACCAGAGCTCTTACAAGGGAGATTTACACTTTGATAACAAAGGAGAACTCCATTTAAGTTAAATGTATGCATTTCAATGGGAGAATTGCAGGCATAGTGACCAACTGGGGAATACTGGAAGTCACCAAAGTGCTCATATTGTCCTTGAAGGCTTCTTATTGCAGGCACATTTCAATCAACTCATTGCACTGGACAAGGAAGTTAGGTACTTTTCAATTCAAATGGGACTAGAGTTAGTGCTTCAGCTATTTTGATACGCATTAGCATTTAGACTTCAAGGTGCTTTTAGTGCAGCCTAAAGCTGTGGGAGTGATTGCTAATGTGTGAGCCCTGAGTGGGGCGGGTGAGGACAGTGGGCTGAAAAGACACCACTCATCTGGGACAAAGCACACTGCTGGGGTGCTGGTGTTGGTGATGGCAGCTCCTGACCAGACTCGCCCCTCATGGAAGCAGTCAGACCACCTGCTGGAGGCTTCTTCAAGAACATGGGTGACTTAGGACCTAGTATTCTGGTTTTCTGATTCCTCATGTCCACTGACTTCTCTCTTGATCCATCTTAACAGAGTCTCTCCATAACCACATCCTTTATCATGTCATGCACCTAGACACATGGTCTCTAATCACAGTATCTGTTATCCAGGCCTTCCTCCTGCTGTCTTCATGGGCCACAGTATTTACTCCTGAGCCAAATAATCTCTTAAACCTCTGCTTCTGTCTATATTCCTCCCTGCCAGTGATCTAACTTCTCTATTCTTTAATCACCTCACCTGACAGATGGAAGAACAGGTAGAACCCACAAGGCAGAACTCTCCTGGGAGTTAAATTATTTAATACAAGTAGATGAAAACAGATGTCCTTCAGTGTCTTGTCCTCACCTGGAGTGAGCACTCAACAAGTGTTGGTTCCTGATGACAGAGATAGAGTGTGATAGCAGTAGCATTAGCGACCATGGGGGAATTTTGTCTTCCTTACATACCCTTGCACACCCAGTTCTTAACCATTCTCTCCCATCCTAGGTAGAAAAACATTGTCAGGTGGGTCAGAAACCACAACATACATGACATCATATTTTCTTAGTGGATGACTTTCTCATTTTGCTCTGGGATTTGACTTACCATTTTTGGGCAAAGCTTTGTCCCTTAAGGAAAGCAAACCATCACTCAATTTGTCTTCCTTGTTCTCCAGGCAAAGGCTGCTCTCTGTCTGTCTCTGCAAGCATGCTTGAGCCTACCAGCCCTAAGCTTTGGGGTTAAGAAAGAGTATAAGAGAACCCCCTTGAGCTTCATGACAGGCAGCAAGCTCCTATCGACTTGTTACCAGGGAGACTTAAATTGATGCTTCCCTAGCTGTTAATAAATAGGTACTTTTAGGTATATTGTGTTAATTTTCCTTGTTTATCTAGGTCTGCTGACAGTTTGGTGAGAAGGTGGGTTTTATCTAAGGTAGAAGTCTGATTGATCCTTTTTTTGTGATACCACCCAAACCTAGTAATTAACTTCTTATTCCCAGTATCTCCGCCATTACCCCCTCTGCCATTACTATGCCAGCAAACATACCTTACTCTGTCCAAGGTAATAAAGAGCCTTGATTTGCATTTTAAATAGATCATTCCAGTGACAGTATAAAATTAAGTAGGGAAGCAACAATCCAAATGATAAATGAGGAGAATGTGGGGATTGAGAGAGAAAACAAAATTATGAGATGGCAGGGCATGGAATGGAGAGGAATGAGGAAGAATAGCATGAGAAAAAGGCTTCTAGGCACCAGGAATAAATTATGACACAAATTGTCCAGCAGAAAATTCAGGAAATGATCCTATTTAGGAGAGAAGATGTTACTTAAGGTTCTAGGCACATAATGTTTCTAGTCTGTGTATCAGGCAAAATATTGAAACCAGTACCTTCTGCAGCATCCACAATGGTCTGGATGCCAGGTTATGCCTGTCAGTTATGCTAAGTGTGCATGTTTTATAACTTTCCTTTGTCTTAATTAAAGATTTCCTATCTAATTTATCATTCTTAGTGATTATTAATATTTCGATAAACTAATTCCTATGTATATGGTAGCAACCAAAAATAACCAGTATTTGTTTTCTTTTTCCAGCAGTGTTGTAGATATGTGAGATCAGTTCAGAAAATTAAATTCTAGTTGTAGACTTTTTGGGTTCCTATTTTAAATATCTGTTCCTAGACAGGTATGTGTGTGTATAATATATTTTTATAACATCATATTAGTATATCATGAAGGGATCTCTTACATTTTTAATTATAGGACACACAATGTTGTGTCTTCCCATATATATCATTACCTTGGTGCTAAACGAGTTGGGAAGCAAATCCGTTTCTTCCTCCTCTTTTTGTTCCTCTTCCTTTCTCCCTCTCCCCTTTCCTCTCTCTCTCTCCCTTCTTTTCTCTTTCTCCTTTCTGGGTGGTTCTGAAAAAGGCCACATTGGTAGTATACTTCTAATTAGACATTCAATCTTCTTTATTGTCTTGGCAAATTTCATACTTTGTAAGTAATTTATGTGTAATGTGTAATCTGATTAAGTAATATTTTTGTATTTTATTTTAATTTCTTAAGCAGCTATTGATTTTTTGGTTGGCCCATATCAGCACTTACTAAGCTGAAGTTATCATTTATCAATTAACAATAACCCTCCAAATTAAGTTGTTTAAAGAATATTAACTATGGATGTGCCTATATGTACATTATTATTTTTTTTTTGGAGAGGTTTTTGCTATAGGACACGTGTGCTTGTCAGAAAGACAGAGAGAGACAGAGAGACAGAAAGTGATGCCGCAATCCCTTCTCCTCCATTCTCTTCTTGGGATCTTGGGCATGCATGCACAGGCACCTGACATGAGTTTAAGCCACTAGGTCCAGGACTCAACTGCAATCAACTACGTGGGAGTCCAGCAACATAGCCTTTACGCCAACTGCTCGTCCCTATATGTACATTCTTGAGATTCATTTTATTAGATATGTATTGAAGCAAAATTCATGCTTAGTCTCTAGAATAGAGTAATTTCTTCAACATGTTCTTTAAACTCATATATTACCTTACTCAATATTAACCATTTCTGCTTATAAAGAATGTTTTATTCAAGATCCCTAGCTAAAGTTGCAGTTGGATGCCTGTGTCTGAATCAAGCCTCCTGTGGATATGCGACACGGTCTCCTGTTTTCAATTGTTTGGCAAATTTGCAGAGGCTTCTCCAGCCAAAGAGATCTTTCCCTTGGCTGATAGTCCTGTAGCAAGAAATTGTCAGAGATTCTTAGATGTGAGGAACCCCTCAAGATCATCTTTCTGAAGCCCCCATCCAGGACTGGGTTTCTTTCTATAACATTGCTCCATGGAGCTGATTATTAGAATGTTTTTGAGCTGGCCCCCTAGATCTGTGGTAAGGCAATTGTTTCCCATGTGGCCTACAGCACAGTTCAAATTTTGGATCCAATGACTAGAGAAACATGCTGGGCATTTGTGTGTTCATGCCCCAAATCCAAAAATAGACAGAGATGGAGGAGAAGAAGAAATTGTGTCATGACCATTCTCCTTGAAGTGTGCTTTCTCTTTTCCTCTCTCTCTTTTTTCTTTCTGGCAAGCCCACATACCCTGTAGGGGAAAAAAAAAAATAGAGAATTCTTCTTATGTGTATGGGTCCTGATATTTTTCCCTATAGTTCCCATGGAGTGATGGTACTTGAACCTTCTTCCTTTAAATATTTATTGCCTTTTTTTTGTTTTTTTTAGAAAGATTTTTGCTATAGGGCATGCGCACTCACTGGAGAAACAGACAGGAAGTGAGGAATTACTCCCCAGGGAGTGGTGAGAATGCCAGAATCCCTTCTCCTCCGTTTCCTCTCAGGATTTTGGACACACACACACATGTGCACAACATGAGTGGTAAGCCATCAGCTCTGGGACTTGAACCATGGTCATTATGTGAGAGTTCAGCAGCATAACCATTATGTCAACTAATGGTCCCAAAATAGTCATTACTTTTTAAAAGTTTATTTCTCCCATGAACAAAAAAGACAGAGATAGCACACTCCTCCTGGAGGGTCTTGGCTCCATGATCCACCCCCAGCCCTCAGGCAACCCAAATCATGGACTCACCTCTGCTCAGTATACTAAAGGAGGTCTCTAGGCTTGAACTAGGAACCTTCCCATGTGGTTCAGCCTCACAGAGTGTTGCATTGTATCACTATACCACCATCCAGTCTCAGTTCCTTCACATATTTAAATGGTTATCTTACCACTTTACAACTTCACCATTGGAGTTCCATTTCTTGGATTGTTTTCCATTTTGGCCCCCTTCAGAAAAGCAAACATATACGTGAAACTCATTTGCTCATCTTTCTATAGAAGATATGACATAAGAAAATAAGAAATTTTTTGGCAGAGATATCTTCCATAACTCTAAACAACTATCAGATAGAGGAGCAGTGGCAGAGGTTTTAACAACATTCTTTCAGCCATGTTATAAAAATGCATTCGCAGGACAAACAGATAGTGTAATGATTATGTCGTTGGACTTCCACATAGTCAACTGTGATTCAAGTCCTGGAACTGACAGCTTAAAACTCTCTCTGGGCATGTGGGTTTGCATGCCCAAAACCCTGTGGAGAATAGAAGAAAAGGTATCGTAGCGTGGACATCCCACCTGTGGACATCCCATCTGAGAGAGGACTTCTCTCTTTCTCTCTGTCTCTCCAGTAAGTGCACACACTGTATATCAAAAATCTCTCTTAAAAAAAAAGAAAAGAATGCATTAGTTACCACTGATCTCAAATCTCAATAACAAATGGCAAGATTCAGGGACTGAGGGCATTATAACTGCATTAAACATGATAGACAATGACATTTTGGTATCTATGAAACTAGCTATGCAATTATTTAAATTATTTTATAAAGGCAAAATATTAAAAATGTTTTATTAATATGGAAATAAAGATATGAATATTCTCTTACAAAGGGACACACCAGCTCTATTACAGACTGTGCCTCTCCCATCAATTAGCTGCTAATTTTGGTAAAGATAAGATGTTATACCATGAAGTAGTATTATGATAAGACCCATATCAATTCTCACTTTGTTGCTACTACTGTATCACTATGCTGTAAATATGGTCTATAGTAATAAGTGAACAGAAAAGGAAGCATGGACAGTTAAGAACTGAAGAGATTCCATGTTATAAATTCATAAGTTTCTGATAGTAGATGCAAATAAGAGTGTAGTTTTTCATCATCACCACCATGATCATCACATGGTATTTTTTTCATCTTTATCACTATCCAACCTTTCTTTGTAGTACTCTTTGTTTTTGCTTTTTGTTCTCTAGAGACTTTTCACCAATTTCCAGTGGACCAGGTTTAATCCTGCTTCATTTTCTGCCAAAATACTGCCCCATGTTGTATCTAGATCAAAAACCATTCCTTCCTTAAACTTCTCTCTGATAGTCCCAACAAATAGGATTCCTTTCCCTCCAACCCCCACTAAATTTTGTTTATATAACTATTATGCCATGTGGGATATAGTCCCAAGAATGATTTCTAATTGTGTACGTGACTTAATTCCCCTATTGGAGATCAATGCCTCTGTTTCTGGGGACATTGCCAGTGGACAAGGTGATAGCTTAACAGAAAGCACATTCTCTCCTCTGAGGTGTTCCAGATAGGATACAAGTGGGTTTCAGAGAGGTCTAGATGTATTTGTCCAAGTTTGGGGTATCTCTAGAGAGAATAATGAGTCAGACATAGAAAGATCAACTCTTTGAGAAAGGTGTGTGTGTGTGTGTGTGTGTGTGTGTGTGTATGTGTTTGTGTGTGGATGTTGGTAGGTTAGAAGGAGTGGGTTTGACAGATACAAAATTGATTATAAAAGGGTGTTTATTCATGATTAATTATAAGCACACTGGGAATGCTAGAGGGGGCTCTGTTTGGAGTCAGAGATCCTACATGAGCAGGTGATAAAAAAAAGAGCTAATAGAATCTGAGCTATTTGGGCATAACCAATATATATGTATAGACTGGTAAGGCCTAAGAACACTGTTAAACAACCATTTATTCACACCTGTTAAGTCACTTTATTAAGGTATAGTTGACATAAAGCTATCATATTTAATGTATACAACCTAATGAGTTTGGAGATAACTATACACCCATGAAACTCACCATAATTGTACCATAAACTTAACACCTCCATAAGTTTCCTGCCACCATCTTTATTATTTTGTGACAATAAAACTCAATGTAAGATCTATCTAGATTAGAGCCTTTCAAAGCAGTGTTTGTTGCAAAAGACCAGTGAAGTAGGGATTATTATTTCCCTTCTACAGATGAAGAAGCCACTGAGGTTCAGGAAGCTAAGCAATACAACCAAGATCACACAGCTCATAAGGATATATGATTATGTCTTGATCCAGGGCCTCCTCTCATTCCTACAACTCTGCTATACTTTGGAGGCATTCAGTTAGGATTTTTGATAGATCCAATAAATAAAGAGCAAGTTAAGGGTCTGGGGGTAGGGTACTAAGTATGGTTTATATGCATTCCTTTAGGGTAGAACCTGACATTGTAGTAATAAGGCTCTTTTCATTTAGTGGGATTTTGGTTTTATAAAGTCTACAACCCTATCAATGATATTAAACAGATTCTATTAAAAAAACACAGCTTCTCAAAGGTAGATATGATATTTTAAAAGGGACGTATGATCACTCTTAGTCATAACAAGATTAGACCAACCTCTCTGCTATATCCTTTCCCTTTGTGACAGGGAGAAAGCTTATGCCAGGCCACATGATATAGGATGCATTATGGGAATGAAATTCCTGTTATTCAATATTTAAAAGCGATAATTTCAATATACTTAACTTCATAGATTTTCTAATGCAGTAAAATTAAATAAAAAAATACTAAATGCAACTGATATAACCCCTTCATGTGCAATTAGCAAATATTAAATAGAAACTTGAATATTAGCATTATTTGTTATGCCCCAGTGAGTGGGATATTATTTAAATTGATATGACATAAGAGGATATAAATAATTCCTAAGTGTAAATTTAAACTGGAATTTCAGTCGGAGTTTGAAATCAGTAAGTATTATCAATTCCCTATTTCCCAGTGTATCATTTATTATCAGCCTGAAGTTTTTTTTTTTTTTTTCAAAGAGATTAAATTAGCATTAGAGCAATGATAAACATTATAAATAAATACAAAAATTGCTATTCTGGAAATCCAGTTGAAAAGAAAGTAAATGAATCGGGTGGTATCAAATTCCATCTTCCCTAGAAGAGCTCAGACACAGTTCCAAGCATAAGTAATCCTCTATAACTTCTTTTGCAATCAAAAGTGAAATATATTAAAGCCTGAAAGTATAATTTCATTATCTACTATTCTAGATACGCAAACTAAGATTCAGAAATAGCTGTGGTACGAAGGGAATTCTGATTAGCTTCATGCTACTAGTTGGTCAAGGCAGAGGAGAAGCAGGCTCTACTAAAATGTTAGAGTTATTTTTTGGGCTTAAGTGACCCTTTGGCTCATCTATGAAGGTGACAATGGCATACCCTCTCCTTTCCAAGCAATCTCCTTCCAGGTATATATATAAACTCCACAGAGTCCAGCTTAAGATACATAATCTGCTGACCAAACTGGGCTTTTTCTAATCTGAGTTGTGTACTGGAGCAATTTCTGAAAAGCCAAATAGTTGGTAAGTTTCAGTACTCTTTTCACATTGAAGATATATATTGCAGAGGGTTAACAAAGGTAGCACTGAGTCATATGTATGTGAAAAATTAACATTTTCTTTTGTCTTGTGTTGGGGACCATGTACATTTAATGCCTAAGCATAATGAAGAGCTACCCTCTTGGCATTATTTGAGGGCTACCCAGAATAAACTCTCATCTCTAAAATGACTATGAGGTAACACAACGTAAAACATCTACTACTAACACATTATCTCATCCTTTACAATGCTGTGCTTCAAGACTTCCCTATTTGAAAACAAACACCACAGAGGAGGTTTTTAGGCTTTCTCTTAAACATGGTGAATTGGCCACAACCACAGAAGGAAGAGAACAAAGAAGGCAGCCTTAGAAAATTACTAGACTGTGAATATGAGATGATAGAGTAGTAACTGACTAGGCAGAAGAGAAAAAAGGAAAATCTATGTGTCTCATGAGAATTACTGACAGAAAAGTGGGCATATTTGCCCTTTAGAACCCCAGAGTGACTCAGAGTTGGGAGACATTAAGCACATTTGGGTCAGAGGAATTGAGGAAAAAAAAAAATCCAGAGGGAGGGTATGTTTACCAGAGAGAGATAAGGGTATGAGAATGGGGATGGAGAGGGTGGAGGATGGTGAGAAAGCATACCCCTGTGGGGGATGGTCATGCTGCAATGTCTTCTCTCTTCAAAATTTTGGGCATGCATGTACATACATCTCGTGTGTTTTTCAAGCCATCAGGTCCAGGACTCTGGAACTCTACTTGAACAGGTGACAGTAAGAGATCCAGCCACCTCAACAACCATACCTCTGGCTGGTTTTTGTAATTGCTTAAGAAAGAGTAGGGAACCAGCAGTTAGCGTAATGGCTATGTTGCTGGACTCCCATGTAGTCGACCGTGGTTCGCGTCCCGGACCCAGTGACTTCAAACTCAGGTTGGGCGCTTGTGCGTGCATGCCCAAGATCCCAAGAGGAGAATGGAGGAGAAGGGACTGCGGCGTGACCATCTCCCCTGGGGGGTGATTTCTCGCTTTCTGTCTCTATGTCTGTCTCTGTCTGTCTGGTGAGTGCACACGCCCTATAGCGAAAAAAACTCTCAAAAAAAAAAAAAAAAGAGTACATGTGCTTGGCAGATAGAGAGAAGGGGGAAAAGCATCTTCTAGTTGATTGTGGTCACACCTCAGTCTTTTTTTCTCTATTTCTCATCTAATCAGAATTTTGGGCATGCACACCATGTACGTAGAATGTTTTTCAAGCCTCTGAGGCCAGGATTCAAACAATATGGCATATAGAATTCAGCACTTTTAACCACTGGGCTATGGGACTGGCCTGAGCCTAAAATTTTATGTGCTTCAAATAATATCTATAGACCTTTTTCTTACCCATGGAGTCTACTCATTTCTATTACCATTTAGTTTCTGCTTTGCTTGCAGAAGAACCAGATTTTAAACCAGAGAGCCTATCTAGACTTTGAGATACCGAGTAAAATGGAGCCTTACAACAGAGAGACAGCAATTCAAAGGTCATAGGAGTCCTGAATATTAGAGCGAGGAATCCTCCCTCATTTGGTGCTGCTTCCCTAACATGAGCAGGTACACGATGAGCATATATCATATATCCACCCTCTCCGTCCCCAGTCTCATATGTATCGTAAACATTTTAAGAAATAAGATGTTTCTGGTATAGGAAGTCCTACAAATTTTGATGTTTTATGTTCCCAGTGTAAAGACTAGTCCATAACTTTCTAGTACTAGTGAGTCATCAGGCCCTACCCAAGCATTCTGACCTTCTCATTAGGTCTCAAGGTTTTTAAAACATAAATGTTGTGTAGAGTAACAAAACTTTGATTCAAGTTTTTTAAAAAGCAAGAAGACAGTGAAACAACAACCAAAAACATAAAAAGTACAAACTGAAACAAAGGTAATGTAGAGCAGAAGATTAATAATACGTGCATTGTGTAAGATCCAAAATTGTGATAGACATAACTGTATTTGGAAGAAATGTTAGGTGAGAGATGCATGGGCAAAGCCAAAACATCTCTTATGAAATGCTGTTTATAGATGATATCATATGTCATAAACAAAGATCCATAAGTATAAGGATATTATATAGAATATGAAGAGAAATATTAAAATACTTCTGAGAATTAGAAAGTATGGGATGGAATTCTCTGGGATGAATGTTAAGGATATTTAAAAATTTATGTAGTAGTGGAGATGGCAGGTGGCATGGTGGTTAAAGGTGTTGGACTCCCACATGGCAGACTGCGGTTTGAGTCCTGGACCTGATAGCTTGCTTTCTTCCTTCCCCCTTTCTTCCTCTTTCTCTTTCTCTTTTTCTCACTCTGTCCCTCTCTAGTCATATTAAAAATACATAAATAAGTAAATAAAGTTAAATAAGGTAATTCTTTTAAAAAATGCATGTAGTAGAAAATATATAAGGAAAGAATCTATAGTACTTGCCTCTAGAAAGCAGGACTCTTCGTAGGGCCAATGGAAGGAATTAGGACTTTTGTTTTATCTACACTATGTGTAATGCTATTGCATTTTTAAACCATGGACAAGTAATCCCCTGATAAAGTTAAAAAAATAATTCGTCTCCATATTTCAGGCCAATTTTATAGATGTACCAGTTTTAAAGAATTTATCAGAAATTTAGGGTCTTAGCCATTGTCAATATGCATCTCATTCCAAATGACTAACATCCCTAATAGCCTCTATCTGTGGGTTAAGTCCACCCAGTGCCTGAGTCAATGCAGAAGTTGCAGGTTAGCTCGTTCATGGATTGGTAAGGTCTCAGGATCTAGGTACAATAGCTGGGTTAACCTGTGTTTAGGAGTTGTCTTGATATCCTTCAGAGCCAGACCCACTGCTTCCAAGATCTTCAGAGCCTGCCAGTTACAGCTCCCTGTCTACCTATCACCTTCTCTAGATTTGTGATCTTGACATTTCTACCTAAATCCCCTCCAGTGTCCATGGGTCAATCCCTATCTTTGTCACTAGGGACATATATTCACCTTTAGAACTTTTGGAGGGCTGATACCCTAACAATGTTCTGTCAGGTCTCCTACCTACTGATAGACTTGGCAGCTGGACTCCTCTCCACTGTCAGTTCTCCTGCCCCAATTATAATGTTTCCAATTTTTCCTTCCTACCTACCAGACTACTAGTAAATTGTTCATGACCTGGATTCAGGGCAAAGCCATGGACAATGAGCCAAGGCTGAGAATCCAAGGATTGAGATCACTGAGATTTTCACTGCTGTAACTTCCTCCAATAAGATCATATTGCACAGCCCCTGTTCTATCCAGTCCTGGCTTGCTTCCTCTCTCTAAGTAGCTGACTGATGTTGAAGCAGCATATGCCTCCAATGGAACACCATTGTGAAATCATAGATACCAGCCCAACACATTACATGCTTCCGTCTTTCTTAAAATACACTCTTCTGAAGATGAACAAGCAGTCATTTATATTTTCAGTATAGGACAAACATCTTATGTTGTAAATACCTGTGGGGAGTAGGTAATCACTGGGCACCTGGCCTAAAAGAGATAGCAGAAAGTTCTTTGACAATATTACTGTTTTTCCTGTGCTGCCTTGCTAACTATAGAACTGTGTTTTTTTCTTTATTATTTTTTTTAATTTTCTACCAGCACATATGGTAGAATTCTTCTATAGGCTTCAGGCTTCCCATTTAACCTCAAAAATGAAGAGAAAGCAATTCAGTAGGTGGTTAAGAATATGTCATAGGCACAAACTCAGCTTAAGGCATTATGAATTTTCTGTGGAGAAAATGCATTTATTCATTCTGCTCTAAGTCAAGATGGCTGAAACCCATTATCTCAAACTTTGAAAAAAAAATCCCCTTTGGGATGTGAATAGCCTATGAAATATTTCAGTCAAAAATGAAATTTTTGGAGAGAGTGAGGTCCAGTTGAAACTGATGAGGTAGAGTGTAGGCTTGCAATCATCAAAGCTTTTTCTGAGCCTTCTAGATAGGATGGGGCATGGAGAGTTAATGGATGATATTATCCTAATTATTATTATATAGTATAAGAGGGCCAATCTATTTCTGTAGAATAATAGAGCTAGGATGAGATTCGACAGCATCTGTCACAATAAATGCAAATATATAGAGAATTGACAATGAGCCATGATCTCATAAGTGATTCTATTTTCCATCTGAATAATGACAATGCTGCATTTCATGCTTGCATGACAGATACCTTTGGAGGCTCTTTGGGGCCTGCACTGGAGGCCCTTTCTAACTGCATATGTAAGTGTAAATGTCGGTCTTACAGTTTTCTAAAATTCTTAGTGTCTTTCAAGAATTTTCTAGGCACATTTTTTTAAAACTTATGTCCCTAAACATTCCTTTTCACAGGGATTTATTAATTAGTTTTCATATGCTCACTTCTGTGCTAGCTGCTTAAGTAAATGCAGAAGACAAGGTTTCTGACCTAAAGGAGCTTACAGTCTTATTGGAGAAGACTGGGTGTGAGCAAAGCTGATTATACAATCCCAGGGCAAGACAGGTATTAAATGTTAAACTATACATGCAGAGTAAGTGCTGTCTACACATGATCATGGACTGAGGAGTTTCTAGAAGGGGGGGGGGTTAAGTAGCATCACATGAGATGGAAAGGACTCAGTCCAAAATAGAAAAGAGAGAGAGCTTGCACCAACACCAACACTGAAGATGCCGAGTGGTACTGATAGAGCATACTTAGTACCAGTCCTGTGCTGATTTGGACACCTAACCCAGCCTATCTTGTACCTACTCTGGTTACATAGGACCCTCATTCCCATCCTCTTGCCCTTCAGTGATGTTATATGGAATGTGACCAGGGCCTGCCTTGTAAGCCGATAGATTAGATTGCAGTACACTCTTCTCACAATATTACAGGTTAACCGAAGGACAGAGTAGGAACCTGGGCAGAGATGCCCATGTGCCTTTCATTCTCTCCTCATATTTCTAGTTGGGGGAGAGGTTTGGGACCTAAGGACACTTAGTATTCTCCAATAATACATTGATGTTACGTGCCAGATCAACCACAGGCGTCTATCTCTATTCCAGGCTGGTGAAATGTCAATTAAATATTAATTAAACCTTTCCCTCGCTAACCCCACTAGGTCATAAATGTTTGCCTAGTTTATCTTCTTTTCGTGTGCCCTCTACTCTGGCTCTTCAGTCTGGGTAGAAAAAAAAAAAATCAAACAGATTTCTACAGCTTCTCCTATTCTCTCAAACAACCATGCCTTACTATCACCAAATAAACAGGCCGTATTGTTTGTTTTGTTCTACAGTTATTCATAATAACAGTAATGAAAATAGCTCTAATTTCATGGATCCACCACTTGTTAAGAACTAAGATAAGCATATCATATGCATTAGCTCATTTAATCCTGTACTAAGCCTACGGGGAGGATATCTTTATACTTGTTCAGAGAAGGTGAGTTCTGAAGGTCAAGTAGTACTGGTGGTAGATTACAGACTCATGAGCTGCTAAATGCCTGCTCTTTTTATCATATTGCATCATCACAGGGGAAACAAATGTAGCAGCACTGGGCAGGTTAAAATAACGTAAGGGGCTGCTGTTAAGTATTCAAAGCAGTAAGCTAGTTCTGCTAATCAATGGATGGTATGATGTGTATTTCCTTGGTTTCCATAGGATTAGAAGAACTACACATAGACCAGAGTGGAAGTTATCTCTGTATGAAGTTAGAGCCAGCGTAACTCAACTTCATTTTCTGATCAGACTTACTTGTTGTCACTTCTTTGCCCTTGAAATTAGTTCAAGAAAATCGAACTCAGCTAAGATGAGTGGATGATATGGCCATTTCCTTGTGTTTGCAGTGGATGAATTAAAATTTTGACCAGAAATTTTAACCAAAATTGTTGGGTGCTAAGGGGAATGGAGGGCACAGAGTGTTAATGAGAGTATTAATGCTTCTGCATTAGAAGGTGTATGGGACTTTTGTGTGTGTGTGTGTGTGTGTGTGTGTGTGTTTTGCTGTAGGGTGTGTGCACTGGCCAGAAAGAGAGACAGAACGTGAGAAATCACCCCCACAGGGGATATGGCCACACCGCAATTACTTCTCCTCCATTCTCCTCTCTGGATCTTGGGCACGCACGCACACGTGTCCGGTGTGAGTTTAAGCCACCCGGTCTGGGACCTGAAATGCGGTCAACTACATGGGAGCCTAGCAACATAGCCATTACACTAACTCCTGGTCCCAAAGGTGTATGGGACTTTTTGAAGTAGATAGAACAGAACTGAGTCACAGGCATCCCATTTATATGGGAGATTTTGCCTAGAAGTTCGGCATTCATCCAGATCACTGCTAGTTCTAGAATTCTAAAGTCTTCTCTTTTTTTTTTCTCAGAACCTCTCTTTTGATACGGTGAACCCTAGAGTGTCCCATGTAGTCCCAGATATGTCTTCTTGGATCCTACTCTTATCTGGTACGTGGAGAAAGCGAAGGAACTTCACATCTGTCTCACAGAACTCATTCTCTGAGCTCTAGACTATTCTGTGGAGACCTCACATTTAAACTATTCTTTCTTCAGGAATTTTTGTTCATTCTGACTCCAAACTCACTTCTTTCCTTCCTGACCCATTTCTCTCTAAAGCACATTCACCAGCTTGTTTTCTAAAAACATATGGGAATCTTAAATCAGTATTCCAAAATTATGTACTTATTTCAGATCTTGCATGGTCTGTTAATAGATGTTACATAAGATTCTGTGAGTAAACATGTTTGGGAAATGCTGTATTAATAAAAAAAAACATATGAACACGGACCAACACTACCCTCTAAAGAAGGAAGGGAAGAATGGTTTGAGGGTTCAATTATATTTGGAATACCTTTTTTCCCCCTAAAAAAGCATTAAAAAATAAGGTAAAATGTGAATCTGTATTTCATCTGAATGGTAGGTAGAATATGGGTGTTTGTTTCATGATTTTTAGTGTGTTTGACATGTATCATAATTAAAATAATTATACTCATTTGAGTTTTATTTCTTTTGTAGGACATTTAATTATTATATTGGTTCGCATTTTAAATTTTCAGAAAAGGGCTATAGCATCTGGTATTTCTTAATTATATTGGTTAAGAGCTCTTTTAGGAAGGGACTTTTTTTTGGGGGGGGAGGTTTTTGCTACAGGGTGCATGCACTCGCCACAGAGACAGAGAGAAAGACAGAGAGACAGAAAGTGAGAAATCACCCCCTAGGGGGAATGGCCACACTACAATCCCTTCTCCTCCATTATCCTCTCGGGATCTTGGGCACACATACACATGTGCCTGGCATGAGTTTAAACCACTGGGTCCAGGACTCTTAACAAAATTGACTACATGGGAGTCCAGCGACACAGCCATTATGCTAACTGCTAGTGCCAGGAAGGGACATTTTTGAGGACTCTTTTTCTTTGGAACATACTTTGTGAAATACTATATTAGGAGACACAAGGTAAGGGGTTTTTCTGATGTCTATTTTTTTTCTTTTTTTTTTTTAAGTTTTTTTCCATAGGGCACATGCATGTATCAGAGAGAAAACAGACAGAGAGAGAAAGTGAGAAATCACCCCCCAAAAGATGGCCACACCACAATTCCTGCTCCTTCACAATCCTCTCAGGATTTTGAGCTCTCATCCATAGGCACCCAGCATGAATTTCAAGCCACTGGGTCCGGGACTCAAACTGGGGTTGGCTATGTGAGAATCCAGCCTCCTTAAGCATCATGCCACCAGCTGGCCCCCTGATGCCTACTCTTAGTATCATTGTTAGTTCTAGGACTCCAAAGCTAAGAACTGTCATCTCAGAGAGTTTTCTACTACCTGTTATTTAGGGTTTATTGGAGTTGGTGTATGATTCACTGTTTCCTGTTTTGAAGGGTTATCTCTTTTTCTCCCATTTGGAACCTTATTACTTTCTGAGAACGATTCCCCCTCCCAATTTTAGATTTATTTTCAGAACTGAGATGATTGGTATGTCCAGAATTCAATGAATAATCTATCTCTCCCTAACTTCCCACTTCTCTCTGGATACTCTGAATTCTTAATTAGGTTGAAGACCTTCACACATGTTTCCCCTTCCTTCCAGGGAAAATGTTTTATAATCTCAAAATATTTTAAGCATGTAGAATCTATAATAAACTCAATCTTCTAAAGGGAAAGTAGAGAATTATATTCTCACAGAGAATATAATTTCTGCTCTGCATTGAAATTATATAAGTCATCAGCAAGTAAGTTTGAAAGGCATGGGTTAGACTTGCTCAAAGAGAGAAAATATTTTTGCTGATTAGGTAATGAAGATAAGTAAAAGGTCCTGATATATACATAATGCCGGAAGTAAAGTGACTAGTAATGCTATTTAAGATTAAGATCATAGGTTAGAAATGGAGGAAAGGTACAATGTATTGGGAATAACATGAGTTTAAAGGGCAAGGACTTGGAGTGTAGATGAGATTCTGCTGCCAATTTGGTGTGTGATTTTGATTCGCTTTATTTCTTTGGCCTTGAGTTTACTGTTTAAAAAGGAATTATATAAAATCTATCCCACCTAGTTCATACTAGTTTAAAAAGGAATTATATAAAATCTATCCCATATAGTTCATACTGTTGAGAAAATAAGAAAAAATGTTGAAACATTAAAAGTTCTGGAATGTTGGGGGTCAGCATGTGGCATGGCATTTAAGATGCTGAACTCCCACTTGATCAACCATGCTTTGAGTCCGACCTGGTGGTTTACCTTCTTACTCTCTTTCTCTTTGGTGAGCACATATGCCCTATAGAAGATTTAAAATAATAATAGTAACAATAAATAAATAAATAAGTAAATCTTTTAAAAAGTTCTGGAATGTTAATAAATGAATTATGACAGATGCTTGCTGTTAAGTTGGCTAACTGCTGACCAAAGCAATTGAGTTAAAATTTCCATCCTAAAAGGCGGGGTAATACAACTTTTAGAAAAAGTCTTTGCTTACTTCAGTTTGTTCGACAAAACTCTTGACTGGGAGATAAGACCCAGACAAAGGGAGGGTAAATACCGTGTTCAGTAAAGAGTTTTTGAGGTCAGGTATGATACCATATATTAAAATGCAAACTCCAAGTAAAGAGCTCTGTTCAGAATAGTCCCCAGTTTAATTAAATCTGTTGCTCTTCTTCACCATCAAATGCACCTACAGCAGTCTGGCCCATTATTTGTCTTGACCATTGGGTGCCACATAGATTAGACTAGTAGTTATGAATGCAGCCAGATTTTGTGTGGAAATCTATGGAATTCTATTGAAGGTGAGATACAGGGAGGTAAAGAAAATGTTTTCTCACACTTTCCTTCTCTCCATTTTTTTTGATATCATATATTTGTGAACTATGGACTCAACATCAGTAACAGTCACTGCTGAGATAATTGATAGATCTCTGCTTAGAGTAGGGAGCGATTAACACCCAAGGAGATGGGATCCATTAGCATGGGCTCCATCAGAACCAGGAGAGTGTAACACAGGATATAGGCTTACTGTCTCCTTTAGATCAAATATACATGCTTTATTAAGCACAGACTGTTTTCATCCCTAATCTAGATGTTGGTGATGGAAAGAGAAGGTATATCCTCTCCCTCTTTTTTTTTTTTTTTCAATTGATAGAGGTTGCACATACTCACCAGAAGGAGAGACACATACATACACATACATACAAAGAGAGAAAGAGAGAGAAGGAGAGAAAGCACAACCCAATGGGGCATGGTCATTCCTTAGTCCCTTCTCTTCCACTTCCCTATCATGTAGGAAATGTAGGAATGAGAAACATGCATGCATAATGGGTCAAGCATATTTTCTAAGTTACCAGGCTCTAGATTCTAACTGCTGTTGGCCATGTGGGATCCAGATCCCTTTAACTTCTAGCAAATGAGGATGGAACTAAGATGGTACTTCTCTAACTATGTGAAAATTGACTTAGAAATTATTTTTGAGAGGTTTTTGCTATAGGGCATGTGCGCTCGCCAGAAAGAGAGACAGAGAGACAGAAAGTGATAAATTACCACCCAAGGGGGATGGACACGCTGCAATCTTCCTCCATTCTCTTCTCAGGATCTTGGGCATGCACACACACATGTCCTCTGTGAGTTTAAGCCACTGGGTCCAGTACGCAAACTGGTTGACTAAATGGGAGTCCAACAACATAGCCATTACTCTCATTGCTGGCCCCAACTCAGAAAATTTTAAGTAACTTGTCCAAGAAATGAAATTCAGGTCTTCCCAATTCCATATATAATGTTTTACACCTTTAGTTACTAGGATGATTTGTATGATGAGACTTCAAAAGTTTGTAGAAAAAAGTTAAAATACAGATTGATTTTGGTGCAATTTTTTTTCCCAGAAATTCATGCATAGTTATATAGTTCATAAAATGCATGTTCCATGAACTTTATTTTTGATTTCCAGAGGGATGTGTTCATGAAAGAGTGACAAGGGAGGAGA
Organism: Tupaia belangeri chinensis; assembly: GCF_000334495.1. Taxonomy (NCBI): domain Eukaryota; kingdom Metazoa; phylum Chordata; class Mammalia; order Scandentia; family Tupaiidae; genus Tupaia; species Tupaia belangeri. The sequence continues at coordinate 405,625 of NW_006199830.1, read as the reverse complement.
GACAGAGAAAGCACACACCAATGAGGGATAGTCATGCCACAATCTTTTTTCCTCCATTTCTCCATCTAGTTAGAATCTTGGACATGCATAAACATACACCTGGCATTTTTTTAAAGCCACTGGGGTTGAAATTCATACTGTAGTCAGCCCTGTAGGATCCAGGTTCCTCTGCACAGCATGTAACAGCTATGCTGTGGGCCTGACCATCCATAACCTTTTTGAAGACCACTTTCCCTCACATATGTAAAATCGGAAGTAGAAAATAAAAAGAGAAATCAAAAATGACATAAACGAGTAGAAAGCTATGCCATGTTCCTGGATTAGAAGAATTAATATAAACAAAATGTCAATTCTACCCTAATTAATGAAATTCTAATCAAATTACCAGAGATTTGCTTTATAGATTTAGAAAAATAATTACAGAATTCACTTGGAATCATAAAAGACCCCATATTGCCAAAGAAATACTGTGCAAGAAGAGTGGAGCAGGAAGCAGTTCACTCGCTAACCTCAAAAATATATTACAAAGCTGTGATAGTCAAAAGAGCATAGTATTGGAACAAAAACAGGTATGTGGACCAATGGGACAAAATAGAGACCACAGAAATAAACCCCAAAACATGCAGCCAACTGATTTTTGACAAAAGGAACCAGTCAATTCAGTGGTGGAGATGGTGGTGGGGTAATCTCTTTAGCAAATGGTGCTGGAAAAGCTGGGTATCCATCTGCATAAAGATGAAACTGGACTGTCTCTCACCATTAACAAAAATCACTTCAAAATGCATCAAAGAGCTAAACCTAAGACCTCAGAATATAAAACTTCTATCTGATAACATAGGGGAAACTCTTGAAGAGATTGGAGCAGGTAAAAACTTCTGAAATAAGAACCTTAAAGCACAGGCAATACTCTCCCAAACAGACAAACCCAATTATATAGGCTGAAAAAGTTTTGCTCAGCTAAAGAAACAATAGAGTGAGCTGGCAACCCTTGGAATTGGAGAATATATTTTCAAACTGTGTCTCAGACAGGGGACTGATCACCAGACTATATAGGGAACTCAAGTAGCTTACCTGTAAAAAAAGATCAACCAAGTAAAAGATGGGCAAATGATCTGAACAGACATCTCTCTAAAGAAGACATATGAACAACCAAAAAACAAATTAAAAATGCTCAACATCATTTATTATAAGGGAGTCGCAAATCAAAAGCACAATGAGATACCACTGAACCCTAGTCAGAATGACTAAGATCATATAAAAAAGAATAAGTGCTAATGAGACCGTGATGAAAAGAGAACTCTCCTACATTACAGGTGGGAATGTAAATTAGTTCTGCACAGTCACTGTGCAGAACAACGTTGAGGTACCTCAAAGACCTACAGATGAACTACTATAAGATTAAGCAATTCCACTCCTGGGTATCTACCCAAAAGATAGAAAAATGCTTTGTTGGAAAAGTGCTTGGACATCCATGTTTACTACGGCATTATTCACAATTGGTAAAACATGGAACCAATCCAAATATCCATGAACAGATGAATGGATTGAAAAAGTATGGCACATATTCACTATGTAATATTATTCAGCCATAATAAAACAACAACCTAGCATTTTATAGAAAGTGGAAAAATACCGAAAATTTACTGCAGAATGAAGCAAGCCAGACTACAAAGGAGAGACATTTTATGTCTCCACTTAATATATACTGAATGTCTGTACTCTATGGTGGAAACTGAAAGACTGGAGGATATAGAAGCATGGAGAGTGTTGTGGATACTGAAGACAGTGTGGGAGGAGGGGAGAAAGGGGAGAGAAAGTGAGAGGAAAAGAATCAAGGAGAAAAATAGACAAGACATTTAAGGGACAAAAATGAAGCATTGTCTGTTGATAATGTGTATGATAATACCTTTAACTGGACTGGTGTGTAGTGCATTTATGCTGGGTAAATTCATTTTACATGCTGTGGTGATGTACAGTGATGGAATATATAAAAAAATTTAAAAAGAAAGGAAGCAGAACTCAAAAATTTGAAGCAAATTTATGATTTCAGAGTTTTGGTGTTTCTTTTGTACAATCAAGAAATGTCATCAAATGAGTACTTGTCATATGACAATTTTACTACATTAGATTGTTGTTTAACTGGAAAAAAATTAAGAAGCACTTAGGTCTACTTAGAGAAATGTTTCAGAAGAGTCTCACTGTTTCATGGATGACCATGCCCTTTCTTACTCTCTTTCTCTCTCACATTTTCCACAATTAAAACTAACTTGTTCTATGCCCAATTAAGCAGAATCAAGAAATGTCCCCATAATTGTAAATAAGCCTCTTAAGTTGTTGGACCTCAGTTCCTACTTACAAACTAACAGAATACATTGTTGTCAGAGTTATTAGAAATATTAAATAAGACTACAGACAGAAAAGAATATGGAATTATTACATGTGGTATAAATAAATGAATATATTAGTACTCAATTTAAAAATATAGAAAATGTCATTTGTGTCTTTTCTGAGTGTAAATAATAAAATAATGAATGGTGATAAAAATAAGAAGGTAAGAATATTGACAGGTTAAAGGAGAAAGAACAGAGGAATTTTGGCTGCAGGTGAATTTATGAAAGCATGAAAGAAAGAATTATGACAGGGACGGTCCCATGGCACAGTGGTTAAGTTCTGAATCCCATAGGGCGTGTATGCTCACCAGAAAGACAGAGAGACAGAAAACGAGAAATCACCCCCCCAGGGGAGATGGCTGCGCCGCAATCCCTTCTCCTCCATTTTCCTCTCTGGATCTTGGGCACGCATGCACATGCTCCCTGTGTGAGTTCAAGCCACCAGGTCTGGGACTCGAACTGCGGTCAACTACATGGGAGTCCAGAGATGTAGCCTTTACGCTAACTGCTGATCCCACCAACCATGGTTTGAGTCAAAATGTTGGATGCATGCACATATGTGGCCAAACTTCTGATGGGATGGAGAAACTGAAAACCAGGATTTGTTTTTTTCTCTCACCCTTTCTTTCTCTGGCAAGAGCACATGCCCACTCTCAGTTTTTTAAAAAAAATATGACAAAGTCATGGGTCAAGAGTGTAGAGGTAAAGGCATATGCATTGGTACAAGTTCCATGTGGAATTAAGAGGTTCTGGGCTATCCCTTAGTTTGGAATTTCAGTTGAGCAGACTTGTCACTGTGGACCAGGCTTAGCACCATATCCAATGCAGAATCCTAGAACCTGGGCCATTGCAGGTTTACAAAACTTCTCAGGTATTCCAAGTTTCAATTATTTCGTATTGTTTGCCTTTCTCAGTTTCCTTTCTTGTTCTTTGCCCACAGCTAACAAAGATTATTTGAGTTAGTGCTATTGATCCCATAGGGAATTATCTCAGTGGCTTAAATTTAGAAGGAGCCATCTAGTTTATCCAATCTATAGGTCTTAAAGCCTCACATCAAATTCAATGCTTTCTACCTCTGTGCCAATCACATCCAAAGTTTGCCCTCCATTTTAGTCCCAACAAAACATATGCCTCACCTGGACTATTGTCCTCAATTTGTCCTTCACATAGAACTAGGCCTTAGTCACTCATTAAACCAGGTTCCATTACATCTTTATCATCAGTCGTGCCTTAAATTTGTTTGAATTACTACATGTACATTTAAAGGTAATAAAAGTGTTCATTTCTGACAATCTTATAATTCAAAAGCTTTTCCATGTAGACTGAACTCCTTCAAATCATTCTGAATCAGTAAGATTTCACAGTATTACCTGGAGTGCTTGTTTTGCCAGGTTACTCACCAATATTTAAGTCTCATTTAGGGAAGCAATTCAGAATCTTGTGAGTGTGAGAAGTATAATAAAAGTAAATAAATTCCATTCTTTCCATAGTTTACCTTATGGCCTATATGTTAATCACTCCAAAAAGTCCATGAGCATATAAGAAAACAAGTACTTATTTAAAATCAAAGCTGCTTGAATTCCAGATGGTTCAAAGTATATCTTAATCTATCTTAAGCAAGTCCCCTAATTCTGCAGGAACAAATGGTAGAATGTTATTAAAATGTTAATTAGTTAAATTTAGCCCCCAAAGTATAAAGAAAACAAAATTGCACCTACAGGATTTTATTTTTACTAATGGGAAAGAAATTCTGATATATAAAGAAATGAGGTTATTTTAGAATAAGAAGAAATACATGATGTGAGTTTTAGATTAAAATATCCAGGGGTGTCAAGCAAGTCTGAAAAAAGTTATTGGGGTATGTTTTCAACCTATTACATGAGATATTTTCAAAATTAGCTATTCTTATCTGGTATCATGAGTTCTTTATTCAGACAGAAATCAGGAAGATATAGATACCAGTTAATGACAAAGCTATTGCTCTGCACAACTAGATACTTTGTTTTCTTTTTCTAACCATTGGAATTGGGAAGGTCTTCAGAGTTTCCTAGAACTTTCTCATTATTCCAAAAGTTCCTCCTGCATGAGGAAAACTTTTTACCTCTCTGATATTTTCCAAAGAAAGGTCAGAACAGTTTTTCTAATTTAAGCAACTTGAGTATCAGTCTTTAGATTGTGATTGTATAACTTCAAAATCGTCAATAAGAAAAGACAAACATCAAGATACAGCAAGATTTTGGCCCGATAAGGGAGTGGCAATAAAAGGCAACCCTTTCTACGGCAGACCCACGTGGGTCGGGTTCCCATCTGGAGACTTTTAAAGTATATTGGGTGCATATGTGCTCATGATCTGGGCTGGCTTAAGCCGGGGATGGATAACAGCATTGAGACCTGGCTACGAATGTGTACCTATGTCTTTCTCATGCATGAAGAACAAATAAGCTTTAGAAAGTAGATAAAACACTTTATCAATGAGAGTCTTAAGGATATATCAGCTGTTGAGAACTCTAATTTTTAGCATCATTGTGGTACTATTAAATAAATTGCATTTTTGCTTATTGGTTTAACTGCTTAATTTTAACCATATGTTTGTAACTGTTTTAGTTAAAAAAATAGCAAAACTCATCTACTGGATTGAATCATATATTTACAAAAAACTTTGGTTATAGAGAGTGAAATTTTCTAAGCATAGGTTTGATGTTATTGGACTTTATGAAGGTTAATAAATTATAAATAAATAATAAATAAATAAATAAATAAATAAAAACTCAAGCCAGAGGATCTCATATTGGTGGAGCTCACATTGCTTTTCCCTTGAAGTAATTGGTTAGTGATAGACTCAACTGATTAGTTTGTAGCAGATGGTGAGACTTAACTATGGTTCACTCACTAGAGATGACTTATAATGTACAGGCAAGTACATTTCTTTCTTCCTTTTTAAGGTTTTTGCCATAGAATGCATGTATTCTCTGAAGAGAGAGACAGTGAGAAGAAAAGTGAGAAATCACCCCTAAGAGGGCAAAACCATGCTGCAATTCTGCAATCCCTTGTCCTCCATTCTCTTCCTGTGATTTTGGGCAAGCATGCACATGCGCCTGGTGAGATTCTCAAGTCACTGGGTCTGGGACTAGAACCATGTTGGCCATGTGGGAGTTCAGTGTCTTAACCACTGTGCCACCTGCTGGCCCCTAAATTTCATTTTTATTATCAGAATAAAGCACATTTCAGTCTTTATCTTTGAGCTTTAATGGAAGAAGATGGATGTAATACATTGTTCTTTTTATGCTTTGTATTATGTTAACATTTAATAAGCTGTGTTTATTGGGTTATCTGAAAATTTATGATGTATTTTTCTGTTTTTCTATGCAAAAATGCATTATGACTTTCCCAACAACTCAACAGAACACATTTAGGGATGTGTAATTGGATTTAAACATCACATGGAACGGCCAGTCTCAGTTATATGGAGGGTTGAGTTTTGGGAAAGAAACAAGCAAAAGAGAGAAGAGAACAATCTTCACATACTTCTTGTTCCCCCAATATATTAGGTGCAAAAAATGAATTAAAACATTTCCCAAAGAATTTTAGTAACTAAAAGTATACTACTGCATATCTTTGGGCAGTAATTTTTGGAGTTCGTATATAGAAAAAAGGTCAGGTCAGTTTACTATCTGATGAACAACAGGCTTAAATCATGTTTATTATTCATTTAGAGATTTTAAGAAAGGGCAACTCCTCCTGAAAGAAGAGGAGATAAGTCTCTGCCTGCTAGAAGAGAAGCTACTTGGCCAAACATCACCATATAAACTGCAACCTAACCAAGGAAACAGAGGTAAGTGGGTTTATCAGAGATTGTAAATCTTGGAAAAGGAAAAAAAATATCCTGAGAAAGTATTTAAAGTATAAGAATATAGTTGTCTCTATTTGTGGGTAGGTTAGATTTGTCTCTATTTGTGGATAAATTAAGAAAAGCAGATGGTTACTTCTAAAGTGTGAATTTAGGCCAACTTCACTGCCCCAAGTGATCTCCAGTGCTGGCCAATCACTATATTAAAAACAATGATTGGGACCAACAGATGGTCTGACTATGTTGGACTCCCATGTAGTTGACTGCAGTTTGAGTTCTGGACCCAAAGGCTGGAAACTGCATGTGTGCCCAAAATTCCAAGAGAAGAAAGAAGGAGAAGGTATTCCAGAGTGGCCAACCCCTCTTGGGGGATGATTTATGGCTTTATGTCTCTCTGTTTTATGGTGTCTCCAGTGAGCACATGCTCCCTATAACAAAAATCTCTCTCTTAAAAAAAAATCACCAGAAAATTCTTCCCTTTTTCTATAGGGCACATGTGCTCACCAGAGAGAGACAGAAAACTATAAATCACCCCCCAGGGGGAATGGTCATGTCACAATCCCTTCTCCTCTCAGGATTTTTTTTCACACATGCACACACACAGTATGTCACCAGAAACTTCTAAGTTGAAGCTTTGGTCACTATCTTTAAATGCAGAAGATAATTGAAAGGGGAAATTCTAACCCTATGGTATACAGACTATTATTCATGCATTCATAGATCATTTCCTCTTTATTGTTCATAATGCCCCAACTCTGTTTAAATATTATTGGATCTCAACAATTCATTTATATATGAGCTTATTACATAGTTCTGGCTGAAGATATAACATGCTGTTGGTAGGAAGTCCTCAGAAATATATTTCCTTTCTGATAAGGGACAGATATCTGACAGGTTTGTCCAACTTCTGCCTTTGTATGAGGTCTTGAGAGAAAGATGCCTGAAATTGTTGCATCCATCTTGTGACCATGAAAGAAAAGACTGGCCAAGATGCTGAGCACAAGCATGATGTCCACCTAGCAATCAACCTCAGGACTTTCTACCTAATGAGAAAGGGAATGGGCATTTGTTTAAGCCATTATTCATCCTTCTGTTAAACATCTTAAACCATACATCAATTACTAGTACTAATTGCTAAGACCAGTACTATTCTTTGACTCTATCTCCAGCTGAGAGAAGTGACTAAATAACACTTCTTTTATGTCCCTTAGCATTTTTCCTTCTCATCCAGTTGACCTTACTTTGAACATGCCTTGTCTTACTCTCTTTCCTATGTAAATAGTAGCAAGGTGGAGGCATGAAACGCTTTCTATGATCTCCCCAAACTGAGGCTGGATAAACTTGGTAGATCAAGTAGCTAGACAGATAGTCATCTGTAGATAAGACAGTCACCTCAGAAAATGTTGCACAAATAGAACTTTGAGATTTGGACCTCAGTTAACTTTAGTTTCACCATTAATCTTAGCCTATAGCTTGTTCTCTAAACCACTGGCTCTGTGCCCTAAGGTAATAACAGAATTCCAATGTCTCCCACTCCATAATCTCACACTTCTCTCTAGGATACTTATATTTTTCAGAAATATGACCAAAGATACCCAGATTTCCAAGTGGCCCCCACTTTCTGTGGCTTTTTCTATTAGTGCAGATCATCATGCTGGGATTCTACGGGGGCACTCCTCTCACAGTCTTATTACCTCTCTTGCTTAGATCTCTGACATTTGTAGGATGGGAACCTAATGTTAGGAGAGAAGGAACCCAGTCTGTCTTGTGAAGGGTCACCTTTCTCAGGTCTGGATCCTGCTCCACACTATTGTGTATGGGTAGGGCTTGTGACAGAACTCTTCCACTGTATCGCTAACTAAGTACCTGTTTCTACTGCCATGGTCCTAGTCACACAATAGCACTGCCCTGGCATGAACTTAATATGCACTTTGAACACTGCATCAAAGCACTTGTTGCCCTTGTTAGAGGCAGTGTCTGCAACATGGAGGTTCCTCTAATCCTGCCTCTTTCCCTTCAGGATCCATCTCATCAAGGTCTTCATGTTTTTTTCCTTATGGCCATCTCTCTAACTATGAATTAGCAGAGTTGTTCAATACATCCTCTAAAAGCATATATTTAATAGCACCACTATCCTAGTCAATTTTCTTGAATGAAACGTTATTGCCTATGGAATAAAATCCAATATTTTAACTAAAGTTTGTGGCATCCAATATTCTGCTTTTTTGTTTTTGGTTTTGTTTTTTAAGGGTGCATGTGCCTGATGGAGAGACAGAGACAAAAAGTGAGAAATCAGCCTCCTGGGGAAATGGCCATGCTGCATTCCCTTCTCCTCTGTTCTCCTCTCATGATTTTGGCATGCATGCTCATGTACCCAGTGTGAGTCTCTAGCCACCAGGTCTTGAACCATATTCAGCCATATTGGAGTCCAGCTATGTAACCATTATGCCTTCTGCTGGTCTCAATATTTTGCTTAATTCTCAAATAATATTACTTAAAATTTCTGTGAATGCACTTCAGGTTGTTGGCTCCATCAAATGAGATACTCTGTTCTATACTGAGGAGGAAATGTTTCCATGTCGTGTAAATACTACAGAGACTATATGGACTATCCCTCCCTCTAGAATTTGATCTGAGTGTTAACTGATGATTCCACACACACCAAGAAGGTATAGGAAGGTTTAACACTCACATAAAGAGGCTTTCTGAGGAAAGCAGAGCAAGCTCCCAAGTATGTGTGAAAATGGCTTGAAAGAGCAAGGAAAGAAGACTGGTTTGGGGTTTTGTTGTGGTTAGGGGGGTGGGGTGAAGGTTTTCATATGTATGGCAGCTGGGGTTAACATTGTTTGGATTTTCTGCTGAGGCCAAAGAAGAGAGCAAATGGGCTTTCTTATCAGTCTGCCCAGATGTGGGGCAGAAGGGGTAGAGGGAGGGGTGAGGCTTAAAAGCTGTCAGCAGTTAAAGTAAAAACTGTTTTCTACGCTTTGCTTTGCCTTGTGTTTAATGTTAACTTTCAAAAAATTTTTTTCCAAGTAAGACCTTATTCTATTTGGCTCCATATCTAAGACTTAATCACCTTTTAAAAAACACAAGCGTGCTAAGGGAACCCAGAATGTGAGATGTAAGGGCCACTGCTACCACTTCATCTGTTTCAGATTATTTTGAGGTCTAGATATAAAGGAGTAGAAAAAGTCTCACACGTCACAGAGAAAACATCTTGAAACATTGATGAACACGATCTCTTTAATGAGGATTTACTTCTGTAAACCAAACACTTTGTACCTCATGTTTGACCCAAAATAGATTTACTATAGAACTATTGAGCTAAAGCTTTAGGAGCCCTAACTTGCATGAGAGCCTTCCAAAGAACTCTATTTAATTTTGTATCTGGATTTTTGTATTCTTTATATTAAAGAGTTTCATTCTGCAATTGCATAAGCTTTAGGTCCCACAAAACTTAATTCATTTCTGTATTCATCATAGCAGGGGCATAAAAATATAAGAAAATTATAGTCCCTTCTCCAAAACATCTAAAATGCTTGTGAAGTGACAGGCATATACTCAAACATGTATACATAAAAGAGAATATGATCATTGCTGAGGGAAAGGCAAAGAAAGTGAGCAAATGAAATGATTTTTCATTTAGATCCTATCTTGACTTCATGGAGGAAATAAATTTGGAGTTAGGAAAATAGAACTATTTCGTTATACAGAGTGAACAACATTGGACAATCTCAGCAAAGGAAACAACAAACGATGTTCAAGAGTTAATGGGAATAAACTTGAAAAGGTAGGTTAGGACACATTCGTGGGTAGCTTTTTATTTATTTATTTACTTAAAGAAATTTTTCAATGCATAAGAAAATTAGAATATCAAGAAGGCAGAGTTTCAGCTGCCTCTTCTAACATTGATGGACCCTTTTTAGGAAAAAAAACAAAAACAAAAACAAAACTGGTCCAAATATTGTGCTAACCTCTCTGTATTACTCTATTCTTTTAATAATTTATCCATACATTTCTACCTTATTATAACTGTCTCTTATCTTTAAGCAGAAAGTATTTTGTCTAGCTTTTTCTAATTGCCCTACTGTAAGGGTTTATTTGAATTACTAAAATCAAAAGTCTTGGAGACTTAATTTTTATGCGGAAAAAAAAATGAAACTCTATATATGCGTTACCTGGGATCATACTTCAGAAAACAATCAAAGTAAATAGGATAGCATGGGAACTGATTGAGTAATTACAAATGACATGGTTTTAATCCCATCACAAATTTTTAATGACTGTGAGTCCTTACGGAAATTATTTTATTTCTCTGAGTGTGCAAGTAGGATGATGAAAGTAAATGTCTGCTTTTGTGGATAGTGGGAGCTTGTTAACAGGAACTTACATTCACTGCACATTTACTATGGATCAAGCACCACTAAACACTCTTCATGCACTTTTTGCAAACTTTCTGAGATAAGCAATGTTTGAGACGTAACCTTTCAGATGAAATATTTTTCACAAAGATGCTCGGTAATTAACAAAACAAGCAAAAGTAAGGTCAAAGTTTCGATTCAAATTTAGCACGTGAGTCCAGATAGAATTCTTCACTGCTATGGTCGGCTGCTTGTCACATCAGTTTTTATACATGGCAGTTCTGTCTCTTTCACTCCAAATCACACGTTTTTAGGTAATTTGCTTTGCTGCATGGTTCCCATGTGTTTCTGCAGTATACAAAACTATTATACTCTTCCCTGACCCTAATGACTAATCTTCTCAACTAATTTCTTGATGGTCCACATAGAATCATTACAATATGTAATCAATCTCTCAAAAAATTCTGAAAAAATATGTAAACGGCCAAGTATTATATTTTTATAGAAACCCTAAGATGTTAACCGATGGATTTACAATGACCTTTTTTGTTGTTTTATCATTTTTAATGCTCTTGCATATCAAGCCAAATATCCTTATAATGAAACCCTGGTCTTATAGGTTTATTGTTCCTCAATATAAGTTAGTCTTTTCTTTTTCTAACCTTAAAACTGACATTAGTGGGGACTTACTCAGTTTTGTATCTTTACTGACAAATCTATTTTAATAACAACATCAATACTGTATTAAACCTGAACTATGGGAATAATTTGTAATCACGCCAAAATTAATAACATTGTGTATCACCCAGAGAGCCTCTCAGGGAGGAGAGTGAAATGGTTATTAACTTGGGTTATTATTGCAGCATTATGGACATTTAAATAGGCTATAATTCTAGAAATTTAAAGGTCAGTTTGATTTATTCGATTTAGTTTGTCATATGTTTGGAAAACCAATTATAATCACAAACAACATGGTTATAATATTTCTGATGGCAAGTCAGAAGCTTTTATTTTGAGACACCATAGTTTACCATTTTGCTGGGCATGGCAAGTCTCTCTTTGTGTATATGAAAGAGACATTTACTTCCATTGCCATGATCTGGTTAAAGAAGGAGCAAGCTCCAAGGGACCCTCTTTTATTTCTGGATGTTTGAACTTCTGTTACATGGTTTCCTATGTCTTAACACCATTCCTTAAATCCTGTTTTGACTATAGGGTTGGCTTTGGAGAAAATAAAGTGCTATCTTCACAATATTATTTAATTATCCAAAGTAATCTCTCATACCAAAGATTTTCCCCTTCATTTGTTTCAGTGTTTTACATTTATTCTCACTGGAAATATAAAATTAAAAAAAAACCCTTTTGTTTTGAATAATTTCAATCTGGAGGAGGCTGATATAGAAAATGTCCCTAGAGGATATCTTGATTTGTGTTTATTTTATACCAAAGTTTATAAGAAAAGGAAATAGTATGAGACAATGAATCCTGAATATAGGAAATGAAAACTGGATGCACAAAGTCAGAAATAAGAAGATCCCAAATAATAATAACAACAACAACAACAAATGAACCATGCCAGAAGAAATCGGGAATGAAAAAAGAAAATATTTTTTGCAACTAGTATTAAAATGTAACATTACATTTCCCTTTTTTTCATATAGTATCTACCTGTAATCTGAGAACAATTTCGATATAGCAATTAGTATCAATGGCAAAAAGAAATATGGGAGATGAAATGCCAGTGTAATTAAAGGGTAATACATAAAGAAAATGTGAACCTGGTCTGTGGCCCACACTAATGGATGTGACTGGAAGGAAATGAAATAATAGATATGAGACCGACTTTCAAGGTACCCTCAACATTTAGCTACCTTACATAACTGTAATTATCAAGCTATATCTTATAGCTAAATAGCTTCTAAGAAGTCCTTAAATTATTAGGGTGACAACTTTATGATCCCCAAAGCAGAAACTTTAGTCAAAGAGCTATCTACTTTAGGTCGACTGTCTAGTGACAAGAAGGTACTGATGGAGGGAGGGAAAGACGACAGATGTAAAGACGGAATCAAGACCACTGGGATACTAACCCTTGGCCCAGCATGGCATTCATGTTGAAGATTTATTCTGGCAAGTAGTTTTCCTCTTCAATCAGTTCATCTAGAGTCTCCAAAAATTCTTCAATTACCTTCCCATCAGCACTGGCAGATTCACTACTCATTTTCATGTTCTGTAATGAATAACAATTCTTAAATTGTTTAAACCATTCGGAGTCAGCCATAAATTCAACATTGCTGTTGGGTCTGGCCTTTTCGTTCAATATCACGAACTTTCGGCTTTGGTTGTGAATGTCATGTTGCTGAGAGGAATACATGTTTGCGTCTGGTCTTCAAGTCATTAGAAGTTTCTCCGTTTCTTGATACGATGTGCTCATATCAAGTTGTTAAAAGTACAAGAATAGAAGGAATGACATAAGGTGGACATGCCAAAAGACAGAAACTGAAAGAAAATGGGGCAGTAGCAGAAATATGAAATTTCTGTAAACTATACTTTCCAGACAAAAAATTAGGATGAAAAAGAGTTTTGATGTGGGCCTTGATGGATAATTAAGATTCAGGTAACTGAGGAGAATGTGCTCATAGAAAGGTATTTTGCATTGGTAATTTCTGAGATTCCATAGCATAGAGATTCAACTTTATATTTCTGATTCACCAGTTAGTAAGCATCATAATATGAGGTTATCTATGTCAATACAGAATTTTCCTATTCAGAAAATATGACCCATATTGAGGTAACACCTTCAATTTATCTGTTACTATTACGTATCTCTAGGTCTCTGGGCTGATCCTTCAGTGTAGTCATGTCAAAATTTACCTGTATTAGGACTAGTATTACAGATATGGGAAACATCTACCCAAACTGATACTATCCATGGAACAGATTTGAAGTGAGTAACTGGGTAGGCAAATTTTATCAGCCAACATGTGATCCTAAATAAAGTGTCTGTTTTTTAAGCTTATGACCAATTTGGTCCTCTAAGTGGCTTGATTAAAGAAAATAAATGCTTTCACCTTTTCACTCTGGACTTGCTCTGGGATAATTATTTTCTTCAATCCAATCAGCACAGGTCTTTATGAAAATAGTTATTAAACACATAAATGTTATATGAATAAATCTTATTTTAACCAAATATTTTTCCTCTACATTGATGTACCCCCCTCCATAAACACATATTAAATATATGTTAATAAAACTGAGAAGTTGAACAGTTTAATAATCTCCCTGCTACAGATCTTCCTATTTCCTAATAAAGGACATTTTATTTTTTGGCAAAGTTATTAGGATCTATTGAGGACTTCTGTTTCTAGATTGCAGATAGAAGATATTCTGAAAAATATTTGCTAACAATAGATTTTCTCAGAATAATAAAAAAAAACATGAAAATGAATAAATATTTACACAGGGGGGAAAGCAGAAAGGAAGAACTTTCTGTGGAAGGCAAAGTATTATAATGCCAATGAGAGAGTGTCATGGGATCCTATTAGGAGAACTAAGGACATGCTTAGAAAATATCACTGGAATTGTTGAGACTGCACATTATCTTATGCCCAGGAGTGATGATGGCTCAGAAGGGGAAGGCAGATAAAAGGATCTGGTGAGATATTTTAGCAAAGCAATCTATTTGGCAAAACTGAATATTTGCCTAATCTGGGGCTTGAAATCAGCTTTGGATAGAACAATCCTCAGTCCGGACAAGTAGGTATGGGATCTTGAATAAAAGAGGAAAACAGCTGAGTGACTGGTGATGCTGGGCAGAGCAGAAAGCAACTGTCCTTGCTTGGAGTAACCACTGATAAGACTTTATTTATCAGACTATTTCACTTTTACAGTTGTTTTACCATTGTCTCTAATACTTGGATTTCTCACTTATTGCAATGCCAATAACTTCCAACTTCTACCAAGTAGACTGGATAAATAGATACAACTTATTTCTACACAGATCCATTTTATGTCCTGTTTATCCTCCCCTGTATTTCTAGAAGTTGACCAAAGTAGAATGGATTAACTAGTCTTCCCCGCTCCCTGATTCTTGTTGGGTTTAACCACTGGAAAGAACCAGTAGGAAAGCAGAGGGCTGGAACATGGTAATACCTAACCTTACCCACACTTTTAAAAATTGTCCTTTTAAAGAATGCTATACTTTCTCCTCCCTTTGGGAGGCCTAAATAATAGAATTAAAACTTTCATGATTACTATTCTCTCTCATACTCTAAAAGATGAAATGCTGGGATAGAATTACTCATAGTTTTGAATAACACAGATAATCTTCATAAGAGTGCTTATAATCTATTATAGTTATTAAAATTATTACTAGGGAAGATATGGAGTAAATTAAATGTAGAGGGAGCTAGAGTGGCTGCAGCATTTAACTGCTATGTTGATAATGGTAACTACATAAAATGAATGGTGGTGCAACAGTTTCAACTACACTGAAGGAACTACAAAAAGAATTTCACAAAGAAGCTTAAGGATTTAACCTTCTAACTTAAGGCATAAACAAAGCATCAGAAAGTCTCTAAGGTGGCCTTAAAAGATTCCCTTTCCTTCTTAGCTACAAAAAGGGCATAGATGAAAATCACACTAAGATGTAAATGGACCCCTTTCAGAGTTGCAATTGACACCCTACCAAGCATGTATGCTTAAGTAAGGGTATTGGCTAGAAAAGAGTATGATTTTGAATCTTGCGTAAAGATGGTAGGGCAGACAAAGATGAATTTGAGGATTTTGAATTTTCATATCCCTCTGAAAGCAAATCTTCTTATAATTGGAGAAATCCTGGCTTCCGCTGTGGAACTAAAGATTTTTTTTTTTTTTTTTAATGTGGCATAAGCACCCGGAGCTGTTGATTTACCTGTGGATGCCCTTTCCTCTCATAACCTTTCTGTACCTTTCATTGCCTCGAGTACTATAACAGGGGAGTTCTAAATACAGAAGTAAAGTAGTTACAGCATCATGCCAAACTGAATTCCGAAGGGACACATCAGACAAAATATATATAGATTGGGGCACAGCCTTAGGATTCCAGTTTTGCTGTATTAGTCAAACATGTGGGAGTGGTGTTAGCTGCAGCTGAGTTGGTTAGTAAACCTTGGATTCCAAGGCCCCTAGTTGTTAAGGTTGAAAGTGTCAGACTTGATAGCCTATGTAGAGAGGAGTGTGGAGGCTTAGGGGATGGGATATACTTAAAGAATTTGTCATCTGTCCTTTGTGTTACTGTTTTCAATCAAGGATTTAAAGATTCTGCATTGCACTATCCTGTTTTTTTTTTTTTTCTTGACATTTTTCCAGGAGTATGAGTTACTAAGGGTCTTGAGAGAAAACAAAGGACATACTCAAAAAGGATTTAACCAGAAAAAAAGCTAATAAAGAAATACTTACAATAAGGAGGAAAAGCTGAGAAGATCAACAGAGGATGGTGAGAGATCAACAATCAGCAGTAGAAGGAAGAACTTTCTAATCTAGGCCCACAAAGTCCATTAGAGAAAATGATGTGTCTGGTTCCTGGTAATGAGACCAGTTAAAGGCACGCTATTCTGGACATAGAAAGATGCAGACGGGACAGAAATATGGCGAAGCAGGGGAGCATTTTGGGAGTAAATACTAGCACTCTCTCCTGCACTGAAGTAATTTGCAAATACCTCCTATTCCAAAAATCTAAAGAGAAACTGGGGTCCAGGGAGACTGGGTGACTGAGGCCACAGAGATGAGCTTCTCAAGGTACACAGGAACATAGAACAAGGTAAAGCAATTTGGACCTGGAGAAATAAATGGAGAATAACTAGACTATTGGCCTCTTTCCCCACTTGGATTTCAAGTGGGTTTTAGAAGTTAGTGTTATTTGGGCCACACTGTCTAACAATTTTGTCAACTCAGTTTTTTAATTCAATAAAAATGTATACACCTGGAACTTAAAATACCTAAACATCTGTAAAAACATGCAAACACAAATACATGGATACATCATTAAATAACAGAGAGTAAAGGAAAGTGGAAATTGCAAACTACTCATAACTAATGACGTGAGTTCAACATATTAAAACATGTAGAAACTAGGTAACATGATATCTGAGGAAAGCAGACAAATTAATTTGTGAAAGAAAATGATAAAGTCAGAGAAAAATGAACATCTCATTATTTTCAGATATTTTGCTTATTTAGAAAAAGCAACAATAGATAACATTATTATTTTCAAGAAAATTTACCAATGTTTATATATATGATACATTTTAATTTTTTGAAATAACTTAAATATTCTAATTTATTTGCCTTTTCATAAAAAAAATCCAAAAAGATAAAAGCTTACAATCTTTGTTTTTACACTAATACAAGTTCTGCAACTTAATGTGTTCATTTAACAGTTTAGCACGAACATATTTCCATAGTAGTATGAAAACTACCTCATTTAAGAAATAAATATAAACCAAAAACACAAATGATAGTAGTACGTGTTGTATGGATGTAGTGTAACTCCTCTTTTTTTAAAATTAATTAATTTATATTTATTCACTGAGCATTGTCACAGCATAGAAAATGTAATTTGCCATCCAGAAATTGCTTGGGACCAGCAGTTAGCATAATGGCTATGTCCCTGGACTCCCGTGTAGTCGACGGCGGTTCGAGTTCCGGCCCCGGTGGCTTAAACTCACGCTGGGCGCGTGTGCTGGGCACGTGTGCGTGCGTGCCCAAGATCCTGAGTGGAGAATGGAGGAGAAGGGATTGCAGCGTGGCCATCCCCCCTGGGGGGGTGATTTCTCACTTTCTGTCTCTCTCTCTCTGTCTTTCTGGCGAGTGCATGTGAACTGTAGCAAAAACCTCTCACAAGAAAAAAAAAAAGATGCTGCATAATAGCCTAATCATACATGTTATAGTCAATAATTTTCCATTTCTAGTTTCATATATATATATATTTTTTCCCCCTATTTCTCACCCTCTCCCATTTCCCACACTCCTCTCACACTATCTCAGGTGTCCACAGTTGTTTTCCATTCCTTTTTACCCCCACATGTTATTGATTCACAAAATTTCTTAAATAATCTAACTACTTTCAATAGCAAGCTCTGATGATAGATACATATCTATGAATACATGTCTGACTTAAGGCATGAAACAATGAGTAGAATGAATATAGATAAGGTAGCACCTAGCCAATGCTATATAGTTTACTATGGTCATTAATTATGTATACTTTACTAATATTAATAAAAATTAACAACTGCAATAATCAACTAGAAATCATAAGTAAAAAGTAAAATAGATTTTACAATATCTACAAAAACTATGTTTAATAATTCATTTAATCAAAATAGAAAGACTTCTTATGATAAAGTTTAGAATGTAAATATGCACACAGAAAATAATTTGAATAAATTAAAAGTCTACATTTTTTGATAGCTTTTATACAATTAGCTATTATAAGTATATAGATTATCTCTCAACTGAGTTCATAATTACAATGCAATTGTACTAAAATATACAGTTAGGTTTATTGTTTAATACAGTAAACTTAATAAAAATTTTCACAAAGAATAAAAGTCCATGAACAACTAAGTGAATTTATAAAGGAAAGTAAAGTTTGTAGGAGGGAATACATAATTATTTGAGAAATTAAAATGTAATATAAAGCTACAGTAAAATAAAACTATATTGTTTTTATTCATATCTTTAAGATTTTTTTTTTTTTTTGCCATAAGTTGTGTGTACTCACCAGAGAGAGAGGGAGACAAAAGTGAGAAATCACTCCCAGGGTGGGGAAGGGATTGGCCATACCAAAATTCCTTCTCCTCATTCTCCTCTCAGGATTTTGGGCACACAGGCACACATGCTTAGAATGATTTTGAACTACCAAGTCTGGGACTTGAACTGTGACTGGCCATGTGGGAGTCCAGTGCCTTAACTACTATATCACCTGCTGGTCTCCAAACAAATGGTTTTCTTATAGGATTTAAAAATAGGTAAATAAAACATAAGGGACACAGACATGGCCTCAAGTGCTTGGAGCACTATAAACAATACATATTGCACCACAAATCAATGGGGAAAAAAAACAAAGACTTAATTTTGGAAAAGTAGCTTACTATATGGAAAATTACATAAGTAGGTCATTACGTAATACCACCTACAAAGATGGATTCCAGTTTAAAATTCAACATACAAAAGTAAATGTATTAAGGCATTAGAAATATGTGGGAGTACAATGTCTCTGTGATGTATGGTTGATAAAGACTTCAAAAATAAAAATTTAAAAGCACAAACCATAAGGGATGGAAAGATACAGCAATATAGATAAAGGATGATACGTGGCAACAAAGTGAAGTTTATTCTCAGAATAAAATGTTGGTTTAACATTCAAAAATCAAACAACATAATTCAACATTAATAGAACAGAAGAGATAAAAAACATATGATCTTTTTTAATAGATACAGAAAGACATTGACAAAGTTTAACATACAGACACGTTAAAAAAAAAGCAAACTCTTAGCAAACTAGAATTAAAAGGGGGTTATCAGATTGTGTTAGTCTGATAAAATCTACAGATAATATCATATGTAATGGTGAAATACTGAATAGCCTATTTCCTAAGATAGGACACAAAGCAAAGTTGTCTGGTGTCACTGCTTGAATTTTATATTATACAGAAAGTGCTAATCAGTGCAATCAAGCACGCCAAAGAGAAGTCATGCAAATTAGAAAGGCAGAAGCAAAGCTACCTTTATGTGACGACTATATGATTATTTATTTAGAAAATCCTAGGAGACTTACCAAAACATAATAAGAGTATTTATCCAGATTTCAGAAAACCAAGCCAATATGAAAAGTATCTGGATTTTTACATTTGTACAAGGAACTTTGAGAATATGAAATTAATGAGTACTATTTTACTATAGTATTAAAGACAACAAATAATTAGAAATAAATTTTTAAAAATAGGTATAAATCAATACCATTACAAATACAACATCGCAATAAGGTATTTAAAAATCTTTTAAAAAGGGAGAATATGCTATCCTCTAGATGAGAAGATTCACTACTACCATGAATTCTCCCTGGATTTATGTATAGATCCAACACATAGCTAATCAATATTTCAGCAAGATTTTTGTATAAATTAATAAACTGGTTTTAAAATTTATATGCACATATAAAGGACCTATAGTAGAAAAAACAATTTTTAGAAATAAAACTAAAAGACTTATACCGCCTGATTTGAAATTTATTATAAAAATACATTAATCAAGAATTTGCTTTTTATTTAATATAGATAAAGGGACTAATATAATAGGACCAGCAGATAGCCTAGTGGTTATGTTGTTGGTCTCCCATGTGGTTGACTGAGGTTTGAGTTCTGGACCTGGTGGCTTGAAAATCATGCTGGATGCACTTGCGTGTGTGCCCAAGATCCTAGGAGGAGAATGGAGAAAACAGATTGGGGAATGGCTATACCCTCTGTGGGGGAGGGGTGATTTCTCACTTTCTCTCTCACTGTCTCTGTCTCTCTTGCTCTCTCACTCCAGAGTGCACACATGCCCTAAGACAAAAACCTCTAAAAAAAAGTACTAGAAAAAAAGTACTAGAATAGAGTCTAAAAATATACACATATGTATATTTATAATTATCTATGTAATATAGATATTACAGATATCATTTCCACATTCTATACTGGTGGTTGTCTACATTTGTGTCTGTATCCATGTAATAAATGAATATTCCTAATGTTGAGAAATAAGACTATTGACCAAATGGTGCTAGGACAAGTTGATATTTCTCTAGGGGAAAAAGAAAAAAGAACCTTGATTTTTACTTTACGTCATTTGTAAGTATTTACTTAAAATGTTTCATAAATTTCAAAAATCACACAAAGAAACTAAAAGTATGAAACTTCCTGAAGAAAACATAAAATTTTCAAGAGTTGTCATAGAACAATTATTTCTCAGAACTGTAAAAAAAAAAGATAAATTTGGTCATCAAATTTTTTACGTCTATTATTTCAAAAGGTAGCATTTAAAATTTCAGTTAAGCCACAAATTAAGAGAGAATATTCACAGTATGTCTAACAAAGAACTTTCAAACAGAATACATAAAGAACTCTTAACTCAACAGTGTTGAGACAAATAATCTAATAAAAGAATGATTTGTATAAATATTGTACAAAATAAGGTATATAGATAGTCATAAGCAAATAAAATAATAGTAGTATTAGTCTTTAAGGCAATTACATAAAAACCATAGAATGCCAATTAATAGGTGCCTTATTATTTATTTGTTTTTTGGAGAAGTTTTTGTTATAGGGCAAAAGTGCTTGCCAGAAAGACAAAGAGAGACAGAAAGTCACACACACACATATGTACATATGCCCAGACTGAGTTTCAAGCCACTAGGTCCAGGACTTGAACTGCAGTCAACTATGTAGGAATCTAGCGATGTAACCGCTATGCCATCTACTGGCCCCTAATTAAAATACTCTTTATAACAGGCAAGTACATGCACTTGCTAGAAAGAGAAAGCACTCCCCAATGGGACATGGTCATTCTGTAGTTCTTTTTCTTCCATTTCTTCTTGTAAGAAGATGAAGAAATGAAGAAATGCATCTTGCAGATGCACACACATCTGCATCCTGAGTGCTGGGGCTGGGACTCAAACTGCCATCAGTCATGTGTGATCTAATTTTAGCATTATTAAATAATTCCTCACTATTTTGGGGGAAATTTAGTTCTTTTTCCTTTTTTAAACTGTGTTTCTCTAGCCTTAGTATCTATAGTCCCAGTGTAGTAATGTAATTGTGATCATGCATCTTAGTGAAGAGATTGATGTTACTTTACTACATCAATTATTGTTTCAATTAGTTGTTTTTTTGTTTGTTTGTTTGTTTTTTCCTTTATTTCTGGAGACCCATATCTTTTTGTTCCATCCTGGCCTGGTTCTGCACTAGGCCTGCTGGCAAGACTGTCAGCCTTGGATATATCTTGAATGGTCTCCAGGATTAGGACCACAGTTTCCTGCTTTGCTACTAATATTACTGCAGCTAAGACTTTACTTTAGAGATGTTAAACTAGAGAGATTTCAAATACCAATACAGAGTGTTTTGTCTCTTAGATTATTTAATTTCCCCAGAAAACTTTCCTTGAAAAAAATAATCTTGGTTCATGGAACCAGCAGTTAGCATAATGGCTATGCCACTGGACTCCCACATAGTTGACCGTGGTTCGCATCCTGGACCCGGTGGCTTAAAACTCATGCCGGGCATGTGTGCGTGTGTACCCAAGATTCCGAGAGGAGAACAGAGGAGAAGGAGAAGGGATTGCTGCGTGGCCATCCCCCCTGGGGGGTGATTTCTCGCTTTCTATCTCTCTGTCTCTCTCTGTCTGGCGAGCTCATGTGCCCTATAGCAAAAAAAAAAAAAAAAAAAAAAAAAAAAAAAAAAAAAAAATTTGGGAAAAAAAAAAAAAAAAAGAAAGAAATAAGATAATCTTGGTTCTACATTTGAGAATCTCCAAATGTCAGAATGAGCCAGGATTTATTCCAAAGATCTGACATCACCACCCCAACTGATCTTCAATCATTTACTCCATTTCCACTGAGAACTATATTCTATTGTTGTGCCTGGGGATAAACCACCAGGTTGCCTTTGCTCCAACTCAAGGAAGGGGAGGAGGAAATAGTAAAGGGAATGGGGTCTAAATGTCAACTGGTTCAGTTGCTTGATTCACAGGACTTTAATAAGCTTCTTGTTGTCATCCCCAGCCCTCATACCCATTGCTAGCATCTGTGCCTCCACTGAGTCCAAAGATCCTCCATCCAAGATTTTGAAAGGCCAACCTTGTTCCAGGCAGTCTAGTCATCTTTGTTATCTCCCCGATCATGTAGGTTTCATTCTTCTGATGCATCTGCTACCACACCTTCAACCACTTCCATCTTCCCCAGATCCCTGTGCTCTTTCACCTTTGGTGTGCCCTTTCTCACCATTGTTGGTTTATTCCTTGTCGTACCTCAAAGCTTTTACTTCAGAATGTCGGTGGAGAAATATGGAGTGAGAATTGGCTGGATGTGCAATCTTAGATGGAAATGTATAGTGTTTTTTATACGGTGAGGGAAGTCACCCACAACTACTCTTCTTTTCTAATTTGTCTTGACTCTTATTTTCTATTATTCATCCACATGGAGTTTAGAATCATTTTGTCAAGTTCAAAGAAAAAAAAATCCAATTGGAATTTTAATTGGAAATGCATTAAATTGATTAACTTGGGAATGATTGCTTTTTATTTTTAATTAAATTTCCAAGCACTGTATTTTTTTTTTGGCTTTGCTAATTATAAATTTATAAATTTATGGCAGGTTTTTTTTTTTTTTTTTTTTTTTTAGAACTTAGGCTCTGCAATAATAGGTAAAAGTATTGTCCTTAGTGTTCCCTGGCCAAGGGCTTCTCAATGTACAGGGTTCTGGGCCAGTAGCATCAGTATCACCTGGAAACTATTACAAACACATATTATCAGGTCTCACTCCAGTCCACTGCATCAGAAATTCTGAGGACAGGGCTCAGCAGGTCAGCCACAGGACTCCAGTACATAGTAATGTGTGAGAACCACGGACTTTAACATCTGACTAGCAAGTTAACCTTGGGGAAAACATTTAACTGTAAATGGCCTCATAAATAACTCATAATGGCCACATAACTGCATAAACTTCAAAACATTGTTACTAGAAATAAATAAGCTAGTACAGATGAAATACTTAGCATATTTCATGACATTGTATGAAATTACTAATGATCATTATCACTATATTGTCATATTGTATTTTCACCTAATACAAAATCATGAGATTTTGTTGTGTTAAGTTTCAGCAAATATTCAATGTAAAAGTGGGACTATTCCCCTTTGTATATGAAATATTTGCTGTCTTTATGAAAGAAGATATAAAAAAGTGTTTTAGATCTTTTCTATACTTATTTCTATTTATTATTTTTTCCCATAAGAGCTACAAAAGATTGTATATTTTGTTAGACTCTTCCAAGGTTACTACATTTTTGTACAATATTTCTTACAGTTTGAAAATCTGGGACCCACCTGTAGCATGGTGGTTAAGGTAGCTAGATTCCACATGGCTGACCACATGATTTGAGTCCTGGACCTGGCAGCATGAGAAATACACCGGGCACATGTGCATGTGTGCCCAAAAGCCTGAAAACAGTGAGATACGGAGAAAGAATTGTGGCATGATCATTCTTCATGGGGTCAGGGTACTTTCTTTCAAGGCATATCTTCATTGTGAATTTTATTTTTATCGTCATGAATTAATACTTAGAATTTGGGGTTTAAATTATTGTCATCCTTGTGTTCACTTTATTTTAATTGACTTAATATACATGAATCCATTCTTTCAATTTCAAGTATTTGCTTAGGCTTTTCACATTGAAATATCTTTTGTAAGCATTATATAGTTGTTTTTCAAAGTGTGCATAGACTTACATATTTTAATGTGAGAGCTTCCCTCAATAAGGTCATGACTGTGTCGTTGTTTTACATCTGTGCAGATTTGTTTTACTTTTCTGGTAATTTGCTACTTTCCTGCCTACCTATCAATTGGTCCATCTATCCATGCATCCTTGTGTCCGTTTTCTAACTTTTGCTGTATGCACTGATTTCTCTTTTTCATTCTCACATATTCATGGCTAATGTTTACTTCTACTCTTTTCAAAATTATTTAATCCATGTTTCTCTAACTTTTAGTACTTAAACTAACTCTGTGACCTATCAGTTCGAGTCTATACATACAACATGCTCTTGATGTTCTTATGTAATCATACTTAATAGAATTTTATACTGCTATAGACTCCTTTCACTCTCAAAAACAATTCTTACAATGAAGCTCCAACTCCCTATGTGACCGTATAGTATATGAAGTCTGGGTTGTCAGGAGTTAATTCAGGTTAAATGAAGGCATAAGATTGGGGTCCTAATTTGATAGGATTTGTAGCTGTGAAGAAGAGGATCACAGAGAATTTTCTCCCTCTATGCACACATACTCAGGAAAGGCCTTCTGAGGACAGAACAAGAAGGGCGAGATCTGCTCCAGGAAAACACAACCACCCAACCAGGCTGGCTCCTGATCTCAGACTTCTGCTTCTGGAGCAGTGAGAGAATAAATTCTTGTTACTTAAGTCACCCAGTCTACAGATTTTGTTACAGAAGTCAGAGCAGATTAATACATGCACTAATCGTGTTTAGTTGTGTGTATGTGTGTCTGTGTGTGTGTGTTTTGGCCCAGGCTATGTGGCACAGGTGGCAGTAGATAGGACTGAAGAGCCATAAGTCACATGCCAACTGCTGTTCAAATCCCTGAAAACAGGACAAGTGTGTTCATGTGTGCCCAGGATCCTGGTAGTCTGGAGGGCAGACCTCACAGTGTGACCAGGCACCCTGGAGAGTGTTTCTCTCTCTGTATCTCTCATATGTATGTATGTGTTCTATCATAATTTAAAAAAAAGTATCTCTTTGTACATAGTTTATTGTGTTGCTAAAGAAATTACTGATATTTTGGGCTCTGTAATTATTTACAATGACCTTTACTTTATTTTAACTTAAGAGGTTCACCTGCATCTCTTCTTCTGTTACAATTATATTTATAGGTTGTATTATATTTCTAAGTCATCTCTATATTTGTAGATTGTATTATATTTCTAAGTCATTTTTATTTTACTCCTTGAGGAGATAACATACATATCTGAGAAAAGTTTACAAATAAAAGACAACTTGGTCAAATATAAAATTCATGGGCTTCGATATTTTCAACTCAAAACTATGACAGATGTTTATAAGACACCCCCTCTCCCACTTAACCCCAATATTTTGGTTTGTAAACATTAGTTTGGGTGGAAAAATAATTTTTATGCCTTTGAATGTTGCCTCCTTACATTTCTAGTTCTATATTTTTCTTAATTTTGTAATAAAAATTGCAAGCTGTGGATCTAAATGTGATTTTTTTTCCCCTTGATTTTGTGCCCTAAAACATATGGGCCTTTTTTTTGGGGGGGGGGCATTGCTATAGGGTATGTGTGCTCGCCAGACAGACAGAGACAGAGATAGAAAGTGAGAAATCACCCCTCAGGGGGGATGGTCACACCGCAATCCCTTCTCCTCCATTCTCCTCTCAGGATCTTGGGCATGCACGCACACAAGCCCAGTGTGAATTTAAGCCACCGGGTCCGGGACGCAAACTGCGGTCGACTATGTGGGAGTCCAGCGACATAGCCATTATGCTAACTGCTGGTTCCCCATATGGGCATTTTAATCTGTCATTTTTCTACAGCTAAAGACATATCTTTCAGGACATCTTTGATGACTTTTTTTTTTATTCTCATTGTTGTTTTCAGTGATAAATTTCTTAGTAAAAACCTTTTCCTTTCTCTAAGACTTACCTTAGGAAGACAGAAATTTTGTACTATATATATGTGTGTGTATATATATATATATATATATATGTACATGTATACATATATATACATATATATATATGTGTGTGTGTGTTTTCTTAAAACTGAGTCTCACTCTCTTAATCTCTCTGCCTCAGCATTCCAGATGGGACTACCAGTGTCTGTCATGATGTCTGGTTTTGAGGGTGGGCCAGAAATTAAACCCAGGCCTCTCATGTGACCTCAACCTGCTGAGTAGCAGCATCTACCACGGCTGTGTTTAGAAACAGTTTTTATCTGTACATTTCTGACCCATTTTGATTCTCTAAGTTACATTCTATTTCAAGACTTTGATCTCTGTTATCTGTGATACTTTTTCAAGTTTGTTCTTCAAATCAGTGATTGAATCTCTGGCCGTTTAAAATCAATTCTTTTTTTACACGCTCCACCGTGCTTTTTAATTTTATTTTTATTTTCTGCATACATGAATTATCTTATCAATCTTTCTTTCATTTTATTTTGTAGAATTTGTATCTTAGTCTGGTAGGTTTCTCCATATGGACCACTACTCTTTTGGGAAGAGACCATACCATACATTCTTGTATCTTTTTGATTAAGCCAGTCTCTTGATTCCATGGGAGATAATTTTCAGAAGTGTTTTATGTAGGTCCCCTTCTAATTTTGTATTTATTTTTTTTCCTATTTGATCACCTTTGAATAGGTGGGGTTCAGCTATCTATAATATACTTTTTAAAAAAATTTCTCTTGTCTTATTCTGAACAGTCCCAACTCCAGTTCTTACTTTCCAACAGATGTGCATTTCTTGCACATTTCTGCTATAAAATCTGCAATTGCTTTTATCCATTGGCCATTGATAGAAAAATGGAATTGTCAATGCACTCATTAATTTAGGTTCTTCTGAAATTCCCCCCCCCAAAATAAAACCCACAAACCTGTGTCACACACATAATTTTGTACTTGTCAAGAACCCTATTCCCCATATTAAAATGTTCCTGCATACAGTGCTCTAAAATTTCCATCTACCAAATAGAAATGAAAATCGAGAATAATGCCTCCAATATCAGTACCTGTGCACAAGAGCGGAAATGATGCAATTCTCTCAGTTTCCCTCTGAGTTGTGGCCTCCTAAAGGCAGACTTTGTGATTTTCAGGAGCAAATATTCATGTCGTAGAAATTTCTGATTGTCCTTGATAGAGAGACTGCGGGGAAAAATATAATGGGTTTGTTTTTTATATCAAATCATCAGTCATGGAGAATAATCTTTTAGAAGTGTTAAAAATAAACGTTCCTACTGTATATTTAAAACTAAAAAAATAAATAAATAAATAAAGGCTGAAAGAAGGTGACTTCCTGTCTTTATAGCGGCAATTTTTTTTTTTTTTCATGATTTAAAGCTTGTCATGCCCTAAGGTGATATCTGGGCAGGTTTTTCCTGATGCCAACATTTTAAGAGAGGAACGTGGGGTCCAGAGACGTTAACCCATTTTATCAGGGTTGCACAGCTAACAGATTTGTGGGATAACATCAAGGTCTCGACACTCAGCACACTTCCTTAACAGGATTAAACTTGAAGACAAGTTGGTTCGCTGATAAACTTAAGGAAACTCTGATGATCTGAGGATTCTCCATGAGCACTGAGGAGCATTTCCTGTATGAGAAACAATGCCTAATATTCCCATCTAGGATCTTATATAAAATAGCAGCATGATTCAATTAATGCCTACTAACTTGCTATTTATCAACTAGAACTTCACTGCGATGCATTTTTATCTCCTCCTAGTACTTTCCTAATTGCACCAGCTCATGTAATCCTTTTCTGTTCTGACCTCCTTTGATCCATATTGTTTCCACTCCTCCATCTGGCCCTTCTTCATACTCCACTGCATGCTGTGGGTCCCTTCTTGGGCCTTGTCTCCCCAGATGGCACTCAAGATTCTCGTTGGCAGAACCCTTGCTTTATCCAATTGTTTTCCTGGGCCATCTAACATAAAACTAGACCCACAAGAACTGTTTACACCGTAGCCTCATCTAGGGTATGATGCTAAAATAGCATTTTTTCCTCTTGAGACTACTTACAGGAAAATTAAATTTTAATTAATAATCTAATAGTATCTGCATTTTTCTTAAGTTGTCTTAAAATAGCTTTTGTTTACCTTTTTTGTTTTCTCTCTTGCATATACAATTTTTCATATATATGAAGATTTCTTGTTTAGCCAACCTTTTATGAGAGTCTCCTAGGTCTGGGCCTCATGATACTACTGGGAAACATAAGAGAAGATACAGTATCTGTTGCAAATGCTGTCTGATGAGCAAAGCAAACATGTATATAAATACTCTCAGTCAAATCTGAGAAATTCTCTAATAAATTTAAGCAGAATAAATCAAGTAATTTACCTGGGGGTGGGGATGGGAATGTCAAGCTCTCTAGATCATACTTTTCAGGGGCTAAAAGTCAGCAAAAGAGCCTAATCCCAAAGTACCAAAAAAGCCTGAATTCTACACACACACACACACACACACACACACACAGAAAGAGGGTACTTCAGAAAGTTCATGGGAAAATGGAAATAAAGTACGAGTTGCTTTTGGTAAAAAAATTCTGAATCCATACATAGCTTTTTCATTATCAGTTTCCATGAACTTTCTGAAGACTGTGTGCATGTGTATGTGTGTGTGTGTGTGTGTGTGTGTGTTTGTGTGTGTGTCTCACCTAAATCTTTCTCAGTGGTGCTATTTGGGAGACTAAGGATACTGGGCCATCAAAAGGACATCAGTAGACCATGACCAACAGCACAAGAAATCATGAACATTTTTACAAGGATAAAAAAATAAATCCTTTTCCTGTGTTCTTCTAAATTTACTTTGACTAGCTATTGAACAAGCGTTTCATAGATTCAATACATCACAACACATTAAGTGCTGCTCAGCTCTCGCCACTACTGCTGCCCTGCTGTGGACCGTCTCTTTCTGTTTGCATCTTGCCCATCCTCTGTGCATATAAACTAAGCATCTCCATTTCTGCTCTCAGAGTGTACCATGCCACACAACCGAGATTTCAAGAACAAATATCAACAGTGGCTAAGCCAAACATATCTTGTCAAGAGAGTGCCACTGCAGTGTAAAGATTGATTTGTCGAGGGAGGTCTTGCATATAAGTAGATGTGAAGGCAAGGACTGAGGTTAACAAGTTTCCACTGTGGGAGTTTATTTATAACAAAATAACAAAAGGACAGTTCTGCCTCTGCCAATTACTTTCCATCTCCTCCTGCATCCATCGCCTGGCAGCTTTATTCATCACCAGGAGTCTGCCTCTCCAGTGCAAATCCAGGTAGAGCGCTGTGGACAAAACAACTTGTCTTCAGGACTTCAGTCTTCATGGAGAGAAAGATAATTTTATGGCACTCAGTACTACTTGGACATGTTCTTTGTGCCCACCTTAGAGCTTAAATGTACACAAGGAACAAAAGGGGAAGGGAAGACATGGACTTTATGATTGAGACTCACAGAGACCAGTCTTCCTGAGGTCACACTGAAGAAAGTGTGAAAAAGACTTACATGCATAAATTTTGAACCCTGAATGTTATAGGTCAAAAAAGAAAGAGATCATTTTGTCCTGGCATGGCTCAACATAGGAAGTGGTGACTGAGTAGGTACTTGAGGTAGGGGTATGTTGAACTACTGTGGTTAGTTACTTGCTTACAGGTGAATGGTAATGTGAATCATCATCCACAATCCCAGTTAGCTGACAGAAGCAGGACCAGGGTCAGATAGCTGAGTGCGTAAAGAGGGGTTAGACATGGAAATGGTTGGATTTAGATACCTACCCACTCAACAATTTGTATTGCATGCCCTGGCAGCTAGGGATCCAACTGTAAAAGACCCACTATGTACCCCCAAAAGAACCCACATTTTAGTTGGGGGATATAGAGAGTGACAAGTACTTAGTCAATGACAAGATGGTGTGGTAACTGCTATGTCATAAGAACACTGAGGAGGCACATGTATGACGGACTTGAATGTAAGAGAAAACTTTCAGAGGAGTTCATGTCTGAGTTGACAGAATGTGTAGAGGAGAAAGCGCTACCCAGATTCGAATACTTTCAACTTCTATAAGGCCAAAGAACCTAAATTCTGCAATTAAACACACTTTATCTAACATGGATATTGTTCTCAGAGAGTTCTTTTTCTAAAACTGCTCTCCCTTGTATGGCAGTGAGTCATGGCCAGCAGTCTAGGATCAGTCACACTGCAAACAGCAGTAGGCCCATTCTGTTCAAGAGATGGGCTTCAGTGTGCACCAGGGCAAGCCTTCAAGTCCCTAGGAAAAAATCTGTAGCCAACTCATGGCCGATTAACTCACACTATTAAAATCATTGTTAGGATAGCACCATGGCTACTCTTACATTGTTGGGGATGGGGAGAAAGAAAGGCTTTTAACTGTGGGAAAAAGCTCTTCAACACCTAAAAATGGACTTTGGCTATGATGAATTAGCTCTCAAAAATGTCTGTGGACATGAAGAAGAATATGTACACAGCATCTATTTCCCAGCTATGACTTTTGGATTGCATGGTAGAAAAGAAAGAGCTTGACTATAAATTGTTGCCAAATAGCCCTTTCATCAATGAAATTAAGGCATGTCCCTCATGATCTTCAGCTCAAAGTTTTTATAATCTAAAGGGGGCTAAAGGTATCTTAAAATTCTGTTTTATTCCAAGACTCAATCCATGACTTTATCCTTCCTTCAATTCCAATGTTCTCCACCTTTTCTCAATATACCCTTCCCCAGTGTAGCTTGTTTCTTCTTCTGACTCACCTAAGCACCCAAAACTCTAGTCCTACTAAGGTTCTGCTCCCTTAGAAACTTTTATTGGTCCTCTGAATCTGCAATGCTGTCATGTAATTCTTTTTTTTTTTTTTTGGAGAGGTTTTCACTATAGGGCACGTGCGCTCGCTAGAAAGACAGAGAGAGACAGAGAGATAGAAAGCGAGAAATCACCCCACAGGGGGGATGGCCACGTCGCAATCCCTTCTCCTCCATTCTCCTCCCAGGATCTTGGGCACGCACTCACACATGCCCAGTGTGAGTTTAAGCCGCTGGGTCCAGGATGTGAACTGCGGTCGACTAGGTGGGAGTCCAGCAACATAGCCATTACACTAACTGCTGGTTCCATGTCATGTAATTCTTTAGCACCTGATGACATACTGTGTTTGGAATAGCCATGATTACTGATTTGTAAAGGTGAAAAGGGTGAAACTTCAGGGTTTAGAGTGATTTTTCTTAAAATTTTCAGTATTTACTAGCCCTTAAAGGGTTTAAACCACACTACAGAGAGAAAGGACTCATGATGAAGATAAAAATGTATATATGAAAAGCATTCGAGTGAAATTGAGCCTAGAAAGTTAGAGAAGATAATAATTTTAGAAATAAAAAATGTATATAGTATACATACATAATGTGATAAATTATATGTTGAATTCTTGATCAATTTTAATTGTGAAAATAACTATTATACATATATTTGCCGAAAAAGATATAAAAATGTGTTAAATGCCTGACTTACCAGAATTTTTTATGGTTTTGATGATTACATTGTTAAAATATGTTGTATTGCCGAAGTGGACAAGTGTGGAAGATTTAATGCAAAGCAAAGCAAACCAGACTATGAAATGCATATGTGCCTATTTAATATACATCAAATGTCTGCATTCCGTGGCAGAAACTTGAAATTGGAAGGCACAACAGCAGGAAGGGCAACTGCCAATACTGGAGATACTATAAGAAGTGATAGGTAGTAGTGGATGAAGGGGAGAGTCAAGGGAGAAGAACATTTAAAAGACACAAAAATGAAAACTTATCTGGTGAAGAACATGTAAACAGCAGTTTCTTTGACTGGACTAATAAACACTCTATTTATGCTTTGGAAAAAACATTTTGTATGCTATACAGTTGTACACTGATTAAATGTAAATGAAAAAAATATAAGAATATGTTGTATTTCTCCAGTATCTTTTTTTTTTCCTTTGGCGAGGTTTTTTGCTATAGGGCGCATGCGCTTGCCAGACAGAGAGAGACAGAGAGATAGAAAGCGAGAAATCACCCCCCATGGGAGATGGTCACGCCGCGA
Organism: Tupaia belangeri chinensis; assembly: GCF_000334495.1. Lineage (NCBI taxonomy): Eukaryota > Metazoa > Chordata > Mammalia > Scandentia > Tupaiidae > Tupaia > Tupaia belangeri. Next base: position 373,415 of record NW_006199830.1, on the reverse strand, counting down.
TCCCTTCTCCTCCATTCTCCTCTCGGGATCTTGAGCACACACGCACAGGCGCCCGGCGTGAGTTTTAAGCCACCGGGTCCGGGACGCGAACCGCGGTCGACTACGTGGGAGTCCAGCAACACAGCCATTACGCTAACTGCTGGTTCCCAAGGGATTAGTTCTTGAGAGGGTTGATTGTTATAGAAGAAACAGCTGCCCTCAGCTCACTCACTGTCTCCAGACACCTATCCCTGTCCTTCCATTGACCACATTGCAAACTGACGTGATGTCAAGTCCATGCTTTTGGATTTTACAGGCACTAGAAAGCTGATTCGATAAACTCCTATTTCTATTTCCTATTTCTCAGTCTTAGGTATTTCTATAAGCAATGCAATAATGGACTAAGATACCCTTGTAAAATTTAGTCATAAAATAAGTGTCAACAGCTCATGATAATCTGTGCTGAAGAGTAAAGTATTAGATTTGATACCCAATTTCAACACTTGCTATTGAAACCAATGAACTACCTTTCTGTTGAATTCCATATTTTTATTTCTAAGAGTTCTAGGTTGTGATAAGATTGACACCAGAACCACAATTGTTTTCAATGGTAAAACATGAAGATTTATTAGTTTATAAGGCTACAAAGTTATAAAATTAGGTTCCAGAAGGGGCCTAATTCTTAATGCGTCATCCATCTTCTTGGACTTCAGTTATCCCAAGATTATAAAATGAAGATAAACCTGAAGCTAACAGGAAACGTGTTCCAATGATTTAGTGACAACATTATGTGGAAGGTATTTTAAGGAGTAGTTTTAAGTTGCTTTTTCAAATAGCCATTCCTTTTCTATTCTAAGTCTTGTTAACTGGTGGCTATGTTTAACATTGAGAATGGATCCATTTGGACTGTACTTATCTTTTCTAAAGCCCTGTTCAACCAGAAGCAGTACCAAATAAGAGAACACTATCTCAAACTGTCTTAGGTACTAGACTAAGGTATTTTTGGAGCAAACATGGAGCTAGTTTCATTTCAACCAAAGCAGGTACACAATCATCACTTTCTCACATTAATGAGGTTATAGAGTACAGTGGGTTTCCAGACTTGAGTTTGTTAGTTCACAGTACGATATTGAGTTCAGCTGTTGAGTTAATGCTGATGCTGATCTCACTCATTCCTGCCCATAACTAGTTTACTTCAGAAGTCACCACAATTTTTCAAAGAGAAAGGGTACAGGGAGAAAAAGAAGGTGGAGGCAATGTGTTTGTTATATTTGGAATCGTATCTTCTCTGTCTTCCTTTCCTTATTTTCTGCTTTTTAAAAAAACATTCAATAAACACAGAGTACTCTTATTTGCTGAGAACCTCACCTTGGACAAGACACTCCTCTTCCTGCCGTTGTAGAACTTAAACTGAATTCACTTCCATTTCATCCCATTCTTGCAACTCTGTCCTCAGCCTGGGGATGCCTTAAGGAGATTCTTACAGAGAATTTCACAAAAGTAGCAAAGTGTAAATAAAATTTACATCATTGCCACCATATTTGTACCATGTTTCACTTTATTTACAGTGCACTAATCACCTGCATTTACTGAGTTCTTCTTTGGGAAAGGGATATAGGAGCAAATAAATTTATATTCTTTCTGTTAGCTCCACATCTCATCAGAAAGAGGAACTTCTTCCACATGAAATAGACCATAAACAAAAGACAGAATTTCTGTGTAGCTTTATTACCTGCTTGATTAGGTCCCAGTACTTTGCTTTTTATTATTCATTCATCTGTTCATTCATGCAATCATTCAATGAACATGAATTTGGCATCCATTAAAAATAAGGTACTTAAATGCCCCAAATGTTTTGAATGACAGGAACCAAGTCAAGGATAACAATGAAGTGCCCCTACAGACTCCATAAACCACTTCTAGACATTTCAATACAAAAGTAACCTGTGCTGGTTGCCCCAGGAGGCCCTAACTTCCAAAAGGCCAAGTTTTCTTTATCTCCTCTCTCATCACAAATCACCTCTTCCTCCTCATGATCCAAAGCACATACTCTCAGGCAAGCATACTTACCATAAAATACACATTCCAGTAATTCTTGATTTTGTGTCTAGGCTTAGTAGTCATTCATAGCTTCTGATAGGCTAGTGGAAACCTGTAGTTTCATCCTCAACTCCTTTTACTGAAAATCACTTCCAGAATCATGTAGGAGAGGTAACAGTGTTTAACTTTTGTGAATTCTTTTAGCTTATTTTTTACAACTAAAATAAAATAAAGTCCGATCAAAGTTTACACCATTTTTTTTTAAACCTGTACTATCACCTAATACATCCTAATCTTTCAATTCTAATTGGACTCAAAGGAGTCACCAATCAAGCTTTACTTCTTATTTCTAATTGGCTGCAAACCAGTGAGCATGTACTTTTACTAAACGTCACCAGTCAAGATCACCTGTCTTGACAGAGACACAAATTCAGCTCATTATCGCTGCCCACCTAAAGCGGCACTCAGTCCCCATCTGTCACTGCAAAGCCAATTACATTCACGTGTTGGCCATGCAATTTGCTTTCAACTTCACATCCCATAATTCTGAGAAGAGGATGCAAACTCTTGACTATGTATATGAAGGAATCTCAAAAAGTTAATGGAAAATGCATTATTATGAAAAACCTATCCAAGGATTTCAAAATATCTTTTGTACTTAAAATAAACTTTCAATTTTGTTTTTTTTCATAAACTTTTTGAAGTTCCCTCATACATATTTTGTATTTTAGTGAAGGTCCTACTCTATATCATGTTTCCCTTATAAGTCTTTTCAGTCTTGCTTCTCTAGTACATTTTGTTTCTCTGGATTTTTTAAACTCATATTCTTTCTGTTTCAGAAATTACTATTCTGTATTGTTCTCTCTCTTTTTTTTGGGGGGGGAGGCTTTTGCTATAAGGCATGGGTGCTCACCAGAGAGACAGAGAGACAAAAAGCGAGAAGTCTCCTGCCAGTGGGGATGGCCATGCCTCAAATCCTTCTCCTTCAGTCTCCTCTTGGGATTTTGGGCACGCACACACATGTGCCTGGTGTGAGTTTCAAGGTGCCCCAGGTAGTCCCCTAGTTCTTGGACTTGAAATATGGCTATGTGGGAACCCAGTGATGTAACCATTTGGCCATTTACTGGTCCCCTGTGGAGAGCACTGTCCAGTGCCTGTGTCTTAGACTGGTCATCAGGGCAGGGGGCTCTCATTTGTTCCTTTCTTTCTGACTGGATACCTTCCTTCTTATGCAGAGAGGAACCCACCCTCCGATACCCTATTTGTAACTGGTGGGAAAATGAGGTTTATGCACATCCGTGAATTCAGCTAACCCAGTTAATTGTTAATGGAATACCATGACCTATATGGATCCTCAGATCTTAGCCACTTCTCTCAGTATAATTGGTCATAAATTCTGTTTATTAGTCCCTAATTCCATGTGATTGATAAAACTGAGGGATTTTGTCTTGCTTTGGGTACTAATAATTTTTAAAATTATTTTATTTAGCTTTATTTACTTATTTATTTTAATTTGACCAGAGAGGGACAGAGTGAAACAGAGAAAGAGAAGGAAAGCAAGAAAGCAAGCTGCCATGTCCGGGACTTGAACTACAATCATCCATATGGGAGTCCAGTGCCCTTAACCACCATGCCACTTGGCAGGCCCTAAATACTAATAACTTTTGTGCCTATTCTCTCTATAGATTACGTTTTGGAGAGAGAAGAATGATGTAATTGTTACTTCCAGTCACCCTCAGATACAGCCAAAAACTGACTTCACCATTATTTAAATTATCATTATTATTTGTTTGTACTAGACTTCTAAAGAGAAAATAATTTACCTAGAAAAACTAAAATATATACTTTTTAAAAAGAAAAAGTTCTGAATTTATTTATTTTTAGTTCAATTTCTCATCCCTCAGAGCTGAGAATGAGGAAAAGTGGTGCTGGCTGTTTGATGAAAAGAAAAGAATTTTGTACTTACCTTAAAAAGTGGAAGTTAATTAAATACTTTAGCAAAATAGGTTCTCTAGATAGTATTAAAGGCCCACCTGAAGTGTGAGGTTATACATTTACAGTGAAACCAGTTAAGAAGTTTATAGGAATTGTAGCAGTAATTACATGATTCTTTCCTCCTTCCTCTTCTTCCTTCTTGAAGACATAACCACTTTTTTGAATTTTATCTCTGTCTTATACTTGTGTTTAGTGTGTGTGTACATACACACAGATTACTACCCTATGTATCCTATGCACATAGCCCTAAACTAAATATTTGAGCTTTAAAATACATTGGATGTATTCTTATGTTACTTAATTTTGCTTTATGCTTTATTTACTTACTATATCCGTATTGTTGCCCTGAGATATAGTTCATTTATTACCACTCACTGTATGGATTTTCATTGTTTTTGCTATTACAAAAACTTTGTATGGTTGTTTTGCAAGATTCTCTCCTCCTCTGTAGCATGGGTTGAACAGAGACACAGGGATTTGGAAAAGAGTACAAAGCACTGATGTCATGTTCTTTATTGGCCGAATTTGGTGGGAGGTCACGGAGCTCCAGTGGCACATACAGAGTACTTCCTCTATCTTGGGGCTTGTGACGGGCAGTTGCATGGAAGTGCTTTAACCCTCTCTGAGTTCAAGTGCCAGAGCTGAGCTGAGCCAAGGCCCAGCCAAGCCAAGGCCAACCAAAGCCAAGGCCATCAGGGCTGAGCCTGTCGAACCAAGGCAGACTGAGCAGGGCTAGCTAATAGGTCAGAGAAGCAGTAACGGACTAGGTGCTCCTTTTCTCTTAAAGGGGGTGCAGACAATAGTGGCTCATTACTAAAACCAAACTGTCACACACACATGTGTGCATTACATGCAATGACATAAAACAACAAAGTCATAATTATGTAACAAACACGTTAGCACAGTACTTCTAACAACATAAGTTGTTTACCCTGTGGCCTTCAGAAGGGAAGATAGGAAGTGAGGGAGCCAGACTCAACCATCCAATTGCAATAAAGAGGCTCATGTATATCTCTTAGTGTATATGTGCAATTTCTCTGACTTATTAACCTGAGAATGAAACTGCTAACTCATTGATGAACATAAGTTTAAAGACAATGCCAAGTAGTTCCCAAATTGTTGGTAGAAATTTATATTTCTGGGGACCAGCAGGTGGCATGGTGGTTAAGGTCCTGAACACTCCCACAGAGCTGACAGGGGTTCAAGTCCCAGACCTGGTGGCTTGCTTTCTCACTGTCTGTCTTTCTCTCTCACTGTCTCTCTCTCTTTCTGTCTCTCTATGACCAAAATAAATAATGAACAAAATAAAATAATTCTTTAAAAATAAAAAAGGAAATTTATACTCCTTCCAGTATTGATTTCTAACAGTTGCTTAGTTACAAGCACTCGATAGGTGGAAGGATAGATTCAACTAGATTGAGGGTTTGCCCAATAAATGTTATAGAAGGGATAGAAATTAAAAATATTTTATCATAGGAATGATTATAATAAAATTCCTTGGAAATTAGACTGAGTAAAGTATGAAGTAAGGACCTCAGTGATAGATGGACAAGAAAGGTACAGGTGGAAACTGTGGATTAGAGGTCCCTGCTCTTTCAGTGCAGAGAAGTAATAGGAAAGGATTAGCTGTACCCTTGGGCACAGAGCCAAAGGGGAATCTGAAACAGGGAACTATAGACTCAGACAAAAGGGCGATAGAGTATGGAATGAAATTGGGAGGATACTGGAAAAACTCTTTGGACGTATCCAGTTGCATATTTTTGCAGTTTAGTCAGAAAGTGCTCCGAGGAAGTACAAAAATTGTGAAATCTCCTTTTACAGTAAACTTTTGCATTAATGAACATTTGAACGACTGTAACCAGAGTGAGAGGGGTGTCACTGTGAGTTTAAACTCATTAGGAATATTTATTTGCAGGACCAGCAGTTGGCATAATGGCTATGTGGCTGAACTCTCATGTAGTCAACTGTGGTTTGAGTCCTGGACCCAGTGGCTTAAACTCATGTACACATGTGCCCAAGATCCCAAGAGGAGAACGGAGGAGAAATGGAGGAGAAGGGATTGTAGTGTGGCCATCCCCCCTGGGTGGGTGATTTCTTGCTTTCTGTCTCTCTGTCTGTCTGTCTGTCTCTGTCTTTCTGGCGAGCACATGTGTCCTATAGCAAAAACCTCTCCAAAAAACAAAACAAAACAAAACAAAACAAAAACAAAAACAAAAGGACTATTTATTTGAACTACATTCATAAAATGTTAACATCAATGACATCAAAATAACAAAATCAAAATAAGTCCTTCCGATCACAGGTTGAAAAGCTTAAAAATAAAGACTCTAAGATGGTGTGTCTGGAGCAATGATTCTTACGCATTTCTGACATGGATGTCGAGGGGATTCAAAGGAAATCATGGATTCTTTCTTGAGAACAAACATAGAAGTCCAGAATACTATTTAAATTCAATTTCAGGAAATTCCAGACCCTCTGAAACTCTTTGGACCTCCTCTGTGTCCAGGGCAAAAGCATCACACAGGGGATTTTTACCAATTATGTTATTCAGGGAGGCATTGACTGGGGTGCAATAGGGAGGTAGAAGTCTCTCTGGTCCTCTTCTTGCCAAGCTGAGTGCTGGTAAGAAAATGTATTTGAAGACAGAGAAAGAGGTACTTCTTCCTAACTCAACTGCCCATATAAGATTTTTATTTACTTATTTATTTTTGTATTTCTCAAAAAGATGTGCTAGTGACAACCCAGGTATCAGTGGCAGATTTAGTCATCTTGTGGCATGGTTCTTTTTCAATAGATTTTAATAGAAATTTAGCATATGGGAGTCTTCTTCCTCAGCTCTGTTGTCATGCTGTAGCCTTGGGGCTCTGGGCTGACTTTTTATGTACCTGGAGATCGTGAATGCTTCCTGTACATTGCGCAGATTAGCTTCATATGTTCACAAACATTGCATGTACCCAAGCACAAAGCAGTATCCTTATTCACCAAGAATCTCAAACAATATTTGATGCTTGATTGATTACTGATTGGTAGGTGAATATATTTAAAAGAGATTTGAAAAATGATCATTTAAAAAGTATCTAAGTGTGTTAATGGTTTTTAGTTGATTTGATTGTGTTTTTTTAGCTTTTCTTTTGGAGGAAAGTTTATTACAACCCTATGCTGAAAAGAACAACCTGTCCTCAGATTTTATGATGCATTGATAAGGTCTTTCATACTGGGAGGGTAGAAAACAGTAACTTGGAATATAGAGAGGGTTGTGACCAGCAAGTGGAGCAGATAGGATCATGCCATTGTAAAAACCCAGAAAGCTTTACTCTAGCTTCCCCTAGACACAAAAACACACTTTAAAAGAGGAACTTTGTTGAGATTGAGAGTGATGGAAACAGAATTGGAGATACTCAGGGAGATAAATGAGTGGGAGAGATTTATTGATGAAGCATGTGTAGAACTAAATGTGGAAGTTAAAACAGCAGAAAATGAGGTCCAAGAGAGGAAATTGAGGGAAAAGGCAGCATGTGTCGGAGAGGAGGAGCACGAGCCTGTGGGGACATAAATGAAGGTAGAGCTGAGGTAAGAGTCCCAGCAGCCCGGACAATTCAGATCATGATCTGACAAACTACTCCTCAGGGCACTGTGTACACACCCTGATTCCTGACATCAAGAGTGAGATGTGGGCTTCAGAAATTGTTCTTGGGGGGAATATAAACCTATTTTTACATCACTTTGTCAAGCTGAATTTCTGAACATTGCTGTTCCACGTTCAGAGAAGCAAAAAGCTACAAGAATGGTCTGTTTGCAGGTCATGTCCAGGTGGGCTTCAGGCCCCAGGGTTAGCTTAGAGACTTACTGCATGCTGATTCTCAGAAACTTGAGCAATTCTTAAATTACAATAATGGCACAAGAGAGATCAGGTATCTTAGAATATACTCTGTTCTTACTTCATTTTATAATTTAGTTTTTATTTAAAGCATTTCATCCCCCTTGGCTCAGTGGAAGTGATACCCTAGTAGAAGAAGTGACTCATGGAGTGCTGGAGTGTAGGAAAAAATATGAAGCAAGCTTTGGTCAGATGGTGCATGGCTCACTCTGCTGTTAATTGCAGAATTTTTATTACAATTTTCTATTGCTGTTTAATTAAGCACTGAAACTTCCTGGATAACAAACACCAGGAGTTTGCTCTTGTGGTTGCAGTCAGATGACAGCTAGGATAGTAGGGATGCTCAAGATGAACTCATTCACATCTCTAGGACATTAGAACTAGATTCCTTTTACCAGAGGGAATGATCCAGTTTGAGTCTTCTTAGAGGGTGGCAACAATGTTCCCAGAGGGCAGAAGCTGCAACTTCTTATATTCCAGGTTCCAGAACTCACACAACCTAATTCCACTCTATTCAGCTAAACAATACAAGTCAAAGGAACAGGCCAGGGCAAGGGCTGAATAAAAAGTCTCCATTTCTTACTGGGAAGAGCTACAAAACACCATGGCCCTGATTTCCAGTCTATCACAATCATCAAGCTATGCCAACATTACTTTTCAGGGACATGCTTTAACTCCATTGTGTTCCTTGAAATAATCTCACCATCTCCAGATGAAAAACATTAATACTTTTTAATCACAGTATTGGGATTTATTAATATTTGTGTCTCTGTTTAGCCTCACTCTAGATCAACTAAAAGAGAATTTTGAGAGGTACCACCCAAGCTTTGGCATTTTAAACAAGGACCACAACTAACTTCAGTTCCTACCACTGATGTTTAAGAACCGCCATAACAATGTTTATCATAGATGTACTAAGAAGCAACCATTAGCAGAGACATTTTCTCACTCTTAAGCTTTGGGTTTCCCGATATCTAGAAAATCATGATAATAACCACCTCTTAAGGCTTTTGTGACACACCTGTGAACAAATACTTAAAAAATATAGGCAGTACTCAATGAGACCTTTATTGCTATTTTACTATTATTATTCCAATAGCTAACACTGAGAACAATGTGAAATCCACAAATACTGTCTCAATTTGGTTGAAAATTCTGTTTTTACTGTTCAGGATTTGGCATACGATAGATGCTGACTAATTACCTTTTAGAGTATTATTAAATTAATTAGTATAAAAATACTTGGCATAGACTATCATTTAGTAAGTGTTCAATACATATTAGACACTTTTTTAAATAGAAAATGCTGTCTATGAAATATGCTTGGCAAATACTCCCTTCATTCATCTTTTACGTATGCTATTTTAGTGGCTTTGATCATTTTCTAACGTGTACAGTGCAAAACCGATGCATGATCCCTGCCTCAGAGAGTGTAAAACTCATAGTAGTGATAATACACATTCACTCGAGAAGATAAGAAATGTTTGCTTCCTGTCAAATCATCAGTTCCAATGAAGAATTCCATGATCTGACAAACAGAGGGACTGAATGGTGGCAAAGATTTCACAGTGAACATGGACTCTGTGAATATTTTGCAGAGATTTCCATGATCTGACAAACAGAGGGACTGAATGATGGCAAAGATTTCACAGTGAACATGGAATCTGTGAATATTGTGCAGAGACTCAGAAGAGAAAGTAGAAGGGTAGGCACAGCATGAGTGAAGGTGAAGTTGTGGGAATGAACAAAGGTTTGTGGGGATATGATGGGGCTGTATTAGACAGAGGTATCTGAGAAGCAAAAGTTAAATACAAAACAGGAGAAGAAGACTTGGCTCTGGATATTGAGATTAGACACCAGACACTTCTGAGATTTTTAAGGTGGAGAATGTCATTATGGCATGTATTTGTTTTGCAAGACCAATTCAAGTGTATTTCTTAAAGACAGGAGACACTAACTCTGGCAACAGATCCTTTATTTCACGGAATAAGTAGGATCTGACTTGAAGAGGTGATTTGGATACAAGACCATGGAGGGTATTTTGTCCCTCATCCTCTTTCCTGTTCACATAGCCAAGTCATAAGCGCCTCGTTGGTGCAGTCCTATTTCTGCCATGAAAACTTCCCCAGATCTTAAATCCCATTGTGATCTATTTCTTGTTCCTGTTCCCAATTAAAGCTGCAGTTGCAGAACTAGGTGTCTTAGCTGGGTGTGAAATACTATGAAATTTGTAGTAATTAATGATTATTATGATAGCTATGAGTTATTAACGACATTAGAAAGAGCAAGATAATGTCATCATTACATCTTTATAACAGTGCGAGGGTGCATGAAAAAAATAGCAATTGCCATACTGATAGCTTCTGTAATAGGAAGATAGAAGGCATTTTTGATAATAGATCAGCTAAGAAAGAAAAGCTGGAAAGTGTCTGAGAAGATGTATGAATGTGGGAAGTTGTTAGCAATCTGGACAGGTAAAAGGAGAAAAAAAAAAAAAAGCCTAGAAGAGTGTTCAGCTAGATACCAGGTCCTTTGAAAATATGGTATCAGTGCTAGTCAACAAAGCTGCCTAGACTCCGAAGAGCAAGGGATGTGGTATCAAGACTTTTTTTCTTGATTGAAGTGATTAGAAGGAGGTATGGGTAATCAGCTATGCTGTCAGCAGCCTTCAACACACAAAGGATGAATTGTGTTTAAAACCCTAAATGTGGGAAACAGTGTGGGAGGAAGATGTGAAATGGCAGAGGATGAGAGGGAGAGAATCAAGGGAAGAAAAGAAGTAAAACATTTAACAAACACAAAATGGATAATTATCTGTTGAAGATAATATGTATGGTAATATCTTGATTGAGCCAATATACAGTGTAGTCTGGATTTTGTATGCGGTAATGATATACAGTGAATGAAGGTAAAATAAATAAATAAAAAATTAAAAAATAATTCTGTGGGCTGCTTCCATAGTCCAGTGGTTAAGAGAGCCAGATCTCTCATGACCAACTGTACACTTTGAATTCCCGCTGTGGATTCAAGAAAAAGACATCAGGTTAGTGTGTGTGTGTAATGCACATCCCCAGAGAAGATGGGATTACAGTGTGACCATGCCCCTAGGAGGATGTTTTTTCCCTCCCTTCACTTTTTGGCAAGCACATGAGCCCTCTAGCACATTTAAAAAATAAATTGTGAAAACACACAAATGAATAAAGGAAAAGCAAAAACACATAGAAATAGTTCTACAGGCATTTGTGAGATGCAGATATGGTTTATTATGTGTTGATGAGGACGTGCGTATGCTCTCACCTGGGCTGGACTGAGGAGTGTGTCACACTGGGTAAAGTCTCTTTACAATCTAAAGTATGTATAGTGAATAAATATATAAATAATAATTAACATTAATAAGTAAAAAATTATATAAAAATTATAATATACACAACACCTTAAAAAACCTAAATAATTATTTTGTGTTTCTAAATGTTAAGATATGATATAGAAACACTATCCACTTTTCCCATATTTATTTACAAAATTATAATGCCAAAGAGAATAACAAATTTGAATGATCATTAGTATTCTTAATATGACAAGTAAATTCTCAAGTACATATAGTAGAGAAAATGTACAATATATCTAATACATTTTTTAAAAAAAATTATTAACCTGAGGAAGAAAATACATTTCCAGGTATTAACACAACTACAGAGCCTTAACAATTAAAACAAATGACACTGGTATAATTAAATGGAAATAAAAGTAAATTTACTAACAGAACTATGGACATTTATATAGCTATAGCTGGTATTTTAAAATTATATAGAAATAATATAGACTGGAACATTTTTTTAAAAAGAATTATTTAATTTAGTTAATTTATATATTTTAAGTTGATCAGTGAAGGACAGAGTGAGAGTGAGAGAGATGGAAAGTAAGAAAGCAAGCCACCAGGTCCACGACTCAAACCATGGTTGGCCATGTGAGAGTCCAGCTCCCTTAACCACCAAACCACCTGCTGGCCCCCCAAAAAACTGTTTTGAGATATTTGAAAATTCATTTGGAAAAAAAGGAAAGCTTTCCATAACCATTTCAGAATAATTTTTTTTAATCAATTTCAATGAATTGCTAGCTGGGACTATGATTGGAATAAAATTAAATCTACAATTTTATTTTGGAGAAAATCAACATGTTAATAATATTGTGTCTTCTCATTCACTGATGTAATATAGTATCACCTTATTTATTTTCTTACCAATATTGTTTACAGTGAAAGGTTTTAGACATATTTTATAAATATTATTTCTAAATTATTCATGTTTTGATGCTACTGTAAATTTAGTAATTTCTTCCTTTCTTTCTTCCTTCATCCTCCCTCCCTCCCTTCTTTCTTTCTTTATTTCTTTCCTTTTTTTTTTTTGCCAGAGAGTGTGTATGCTTGCCAGAGAAAAACAGAGACTGAGAGAGAAAGGGAGAGGGAAGAAACACCCTCTAATGGGGCATAGTCATGGTACAATCCCTTCTCCTCTATTTCTCCACCCTTTTGGTATTTGGGGCGTGTATGCACATATACTGGCAGGTTTTTTTTTTGGCGAGGTTTTTTCTATTGTGGCATGTGCGCTCACCGGAAAGACAGAGACAGAGATAGAAAGTGAGAAATCACTCCCCGGGGGTGGTATGGCCACGCCACAATCCCTTCTCTATTCTCCTCTCGGGATCTTGGGCATGCACACACATGTGCCCGGTGTGAGTTTAAGCCACCGGGTCTGGGACTCAAAACATGGTCAACTACATGGGAGTCCATCGACATAGCCATTATGCTAACTGCTAGTCCCATTGGCAGGTTTTTCAATCTTTCGGGACTGGGATTCAAACTGTTGCTGGTTGTATGGGATCTAACTCCCTTGACTATGAGCCTGGCCCTATAATTTCATTTTTAATGTTTTTATTTCTAATACATAAAATGAATAGTCATAAACAATTTAGTTGAAACATAATTCATGTATCATAAAATTCACCCATTAGAGTGTATGATTCAATTATTTTAGTATATTTACAGAGTTGTATAATATTCACCACAATCTACTTTTAGAACAGTTTATTACAGAAAAGAAACCTGTATTTACCTCAGTCAGTTTGTGTTCCCCTTCCACCTTCCTCCAGTCCTAGCAATCTCTAATCTAGTTCTGCCTCAATATATTTGCCTACTCTAGAGATTTATATAAGTGGAAGCATTACACACACACACACACACATATATATGTAATGCTTCCACTTATATATATATTATATATATATATATATATATGTATATGTGTGTTTCTGTGTGTGTGTGTGTGTGTGTGTGTGTGTATATACGCATATGTGTGTATCTGTATATATATTTACCCAGCTTTTAAATTGGGTTATTTATTTTTAATTTAGAGGTTTTTGCATTAAGGTTCATGTATGCACCGATAAGAAAGAAAGAGAGAGAGAGAGAGAGAGAGAGAGAGAGAGAGAGAGACAATGATAGAGAAACTGAAAAGTCACTACCCAGGAGGGATAGGTATGCCGCAATCACTTTCTCCACTCTCCTCCTGGGATCTTGGGAATACACGCACATGCACCTGGAGTCATTTTCAAGCCACCAGGTCCAGGACTCAAACTGCAGTCAGCTGTTTGAGAATCCGGCGACATAACCACTACACCATCTATTGTACCCAGATTATTTATCTTTTTATTAAAAATTTGTCAGAGTTTTATTTTTTAATATATTGTGGATTCAATATATATGAGTCTCTTGTAAGATATAGATGGAGTCTTCAAAATATTCATGGAAAATTTGTATTATTAAAAAAACTATGCATGTCTTTCAAAATAAGTTCATACTTGGGAACCAGCAGTTAGCATAATGGCTATGTCGCTGGACTCCCACGTAGTCAACCGCGGTTCGCGTCCCAGACCTGGTGGCTTAAAACTCATGCCGGGCGCATGTGCGTGTGTGCCCAAGATCCCGAGAGGAGAATGGAGGAGAAGGGATTGCGGCGTGACCATCTCCCCTGGGGGGTGATTTCTCGCTTTCTGTCTCTATGTCTCTCTCTGTCTGTCTGGCGAGCGCACGTGCCCTATAGTGAAAACCTCTCCAAAAAAAAAAATAATAATAATAAATTAAATAAAAAATAAGTTCATACTTTAAATGCTATTTTTTCATAAACTTTTTGAAGCTCCCTTAGTTTGCAAATATTTTCTTTCATTTTCTTTTTGCCTTTTTTTCCCCATTCACGATAGAGCATGTAGATGTGCATGAAAGAGAAAGTAAGAGAGAGAGCGAGAGCGAGGAATGCCCTCTACAGGGCCCTATGACATCATGATTCCCTTCCTCCAGTCCTCCAGCTCACTAAGACTCAATGCATTTCAGGTCAGCTAGGTCAAGGACTCAAACCGTGGCCAGAATATGGTCTCCAGCTATGTAGTCAGGTACGCCACTATTCTTCAGAGGTGGGCCCCTTTGTACTTTCTTGATGTAAAGTTTATAGTACAAAACTTTAAAATTTACATGTATTAAATTTATCAATGTTTTTCTTTTATTGCTGCACACTCTTTTCTTTTGCTATAGGGTGCGTGTGCTCGCCAGACAGACAGAGAGATAGAAAGTGAGAAATCACCCCCCAGGGGGTATGGCCATGCTGCAATCCCTTCTCCTCTTTTCTCCTCTCGGAATCTTGGGCACACAAGCACACGTGTCGGATATGAGTTTAATCCTCCGGTTCCGGGACGCAAACCACGGTCGACTACATGAGAGTCCAGTGACATAGCCATTATGCTAATTGCTGGTCCCTATTGCTGCACTTTTTTTTTAGAAGTCTTGGTCTACTTAAAGGTCACAAAGACTCATTCTTTCATTCTTCTGTTTTCTTTGAAGAGTTAGACTTTTAAGTTCTTACATTTAGACTCTAATTAATATTTATCTGATTTGTTTTTGTGTTGTATAAGGATGGGATATCATTTTATTTTTTGCATATTGATATCCTGTTGCCTCAACATCATTTATTAAAACATAATTCTTCCTCTATTGAGTTGTCTTGAAACTTTTGTAAAAAAAATCAATTGGTCATAAATGTAAGGGTTTACTTATGGACCCCAATTCTATTCATTTGATCTATATGTTTATCCTATCCTTATCCCATACTATTTTGTGATGATTATGAGAACCTTTGTAGTAACTTTTCTTTTTTTGCAGAGGTTTTCGCTATAGGGCACTTGTGCTCGCCAGACAGACAGAGACGTAGAGACAGAAAGCGAGAAATCACCCCCCAGGGAGGATGGTCACGCCACAATCCCTTCTCCATTCTCCTCTCGGGATCTTGGGCATGCATGCACATGCACCTGGTGTGAGTTTTAAGCCACCGGGTCCGGGACGCGAACCACAGTCTACTACGTGGGAGTCCAGCGACATAGCCATTATGCTAACTGCTGGTTCCCCTGTAGTAACTGTTGAATGCATAAATCCTACAACTTTTTTTTTTCAGTACTGCCTTGACTATCATGGGTTTCATCCATTTCCACATTAATTTTAGACCAAGAGGTTGATATCTTTCAGAATAAAAATGTCTGCTGATTTTTTTTTTATTTTTATAGTAATTGCATTGAATCTGTAGATCAATTTGGAAAGTATTCCTATCTTAACAATATTATGTCTTCTGAATCAAAACATAATGAATGAATACATTTTTTATGTGAGCATTTCTTTTGCGGTCCTACTTAATTATCTTCATTAAGCCTTTCTTTTAGAATTATTAGCATTTATACATAAACAATCATGTTGTTCATGAAGACACATGTCTATTTTAATAACTTTTTCCTGTTTATTTCTTTTTATTACTTTGTGAACTTTCAGTACAATGTTACAGATAGTGTTGACATCTTTGCCTTGTTCTAATTTTAGGGAGAAAACATTACGTTTTAATTGTTTTTTATTATTAATTTGATGTTAGTTGTAAATCTTCCATCAATGCCTGTTAGATTAGGAGTTACTTTCTGTTCATTGTTCACTGAGATTTTATGGTGAAAGTTGATAAATTTTATTACATACTTTTTTTTTTTTTTGGAGACGTTCTTGCTATTGGGTGCGTGTGCTTGTCAGAAAGACAGAGAGAGACAGAGAGATAGAAAGCAAGAAATCAACCCCCCAGGGGGGAGGGTCATGCCACAATCTCTTCTCCTTCATTCTCCTCTCAAAATCTTAGTCATGCATGCACACGTGCCTGGCATGAATTTAAGCCACCAGGCCCGGGATTCAAACTGCAATTGATTACATGGTAGTCCAGCGACATAGCCATTATGCCAACTGCTGGTCCCTACATACTTTTCAAGATCTATTAGGATGATTGAAATTATCTTATTACTATTTTGACTTATACTTTTTTTTTTTTAAAGTTTACTCAATTTTGTATATCTATGATAAAGCCCTTTTTTTTTTCTTACTTTTTTTTGTATAATGTTGGATTTCATTTGCTAACATTTTGTTAGAGTGTCCTTTCTTTGTATTTCTTTGTTTTTATCTTTCTTTCTTCTTTTTTCTCTTATGATATTTCTCTTATGTCCCTTGTACCCCATATCAAGATAATGCTGCTCTCAAACAGTGAGTTAAGATGTGCACCCTAAGCCTGTATTTTCTGAAAAGGTGAGTAGGATTAGTAGTATTTCATTCATAAATATTTTATAGTATTTACTAGTGAAGCCATCTGAGCCTGATGTTATTTATAGAAGAGGGGTTTTTGATTGTTGGTTTTATTACTGATTTAACTTTTTTTTTTTTTTGAAGATTTTTGTCTTAGCACATGTGCATTCACCATAGAAAAGAGAATGAGACAGAGATAGAGAGAGGGAAAGTGAGAACACCCCCCACCCCTAGGGAAAATGGCCAACCCACAATTCCTTCTTCTCCATTCTCCTCCGAAGATCTTGGGCATGCATGCACATAGGTCTGGTGTGAGTTTTAAGCCACTGCATCTGGGACTCAAATTATGATCAGTCATGTGGGAGTCTAGTGACATAACTGCTATGCTATCTGCTTGCCCCTGATTTAACTTCTTTAATAGAATATTTTCTTTACTTTTACAATCTTGTTTTGAAAATATTTTAGTTAATTCAATCTATTTTGTTGAAATTATGAGTGTAAAATTGTTCATTATCTTGGGACAGCAGATGGCATAATGGATATGTCGCTGGACTCCCACATAGTTGACTACGGTTCTAGTCTTGGATCTGGCAGCTTATAACTCACGCCAGGCGTATGTGCATGCGTACCCAAGATCCTGAGAGAAGAATGGGGGAGAAAGGATTGCAGTGTGG
This sequence comes from Tupaia belangeri chinensis, assembly GCF_000334495.1. Classification (NCBI taxonomy): domain Eukaryota; kingdom Metazoa; phylum Chordata; class Mammalia; order Scandentia; family Tupaiidae; genus Tupaia; species Tupaia belangeri. The sequence goes on along the minus strand of NW_006199830.1, from coordinate 356,203 downwards.
CCATCCCCTCAGGGAGTGGTTTCTCACTTTCTGTCTCTCTGTCTCTCCAGTAAGCACACATGTCCTGTAGCAAAAATTTCTCTCTAAAGAACAAAAAGCAAAACAAAACTGTTAATAATATTATGTCTTTTTCTTTCAGAGAGATTTTTGCTATAGGGCACAGGCGCATGTGCTCATTGATGACCACACCACAGTCCCTCCTTGTCCTTCCTCCTCTTGGGTCTTCCAGCATGCATGCACATTCACCTAGTATGATTTTCAAGCTGCTGGCTCTGGGACTCAAATTGTGGTTGACTATGTGTAAGTCCAGTGATATAGCCATTATGTCATCTTTTGGTCCCCATAATATTATGTCTTTATCCTAATCATATCTTCTAGTGTCTGTAGTGATGAATTCTTTCATTATTTTATATTGGTAATTTCTGTCTTTTATATTGCTTAATCAAAGCTGACAGGGCTATATCAATTTTATTAATATCTTTAAAAAGTCACTTTCCACTTCAGTGCTTATCTCTATTATTTCTCTGGTTAATATATCATTGATTTCTTACATTTATTATTTCTTTCATTTTTCTTTGGTTTACATTACTCTTCTTTTTCTAACTTTTTAAGGTGAAAGCTTAAATTGATTTGGGACTTCATTTATTAGTTTTTTCACATAATGTATTTATCTAAAATATTTTCTTTATCTGCATCTCCCAAATTTTTATTCCATATATTTCATAATCTATTCTAATTTTCCATATGATTTTTTTGTTCATTATGTGTTATGTAGAAATGGTTTATTTAAGATCACCATTTAAAAAAAATTGCTGTAGGGCATGTTACTCGTGTGTGTGTGTGTGTGTGTGTGTGTGTGTGTGTGTGTGTGTGAGAGAGAGAGAGAGAGAGAGAATCCCCCACTTTCCCCCAGGGGGATTGCTATGCCTTAATCCCTTCTCTTCTTTTCTCATATTTAGAGCATATACACATACACAATGTGTTTTTCAAGCCACTTGGTCCAAGATTCAAACCACACAGTCAGTCATGTGGAATCTAGTGGCTCTCACCACTGTACCACTGGCTGGCCCAGGCCACAATAGTTTGATCTTGATTACTTCTGATCATCTTCTGACAATAATGTTTCCTTTAGTTTTAGTTCAATTCCTTATGGACAGAAAAAAAATCTTCATAATTTAAATAATTTGAAATATTTTGAGCCTCATTTTGTGGCCAGCATACAGGCTATAGTACAGAATGTTAATAGATTCATGGAATGATGGATATTCTTCTATTGTTGTTTAAGATGCACTATAAAGTTCAAATTTTCAAAGGTTTTACATTTATTTAAACCTTGTCTTTCCTAAATGGATTTTTTCCCCTGCTTATTCTCAGTTAGTGAATGACAATATTGAAGCTTTGGATATAATTGTGAATTTTTTCACCTTACATAGTTTTTTTTTCCTTGTAGTTTTAAGGGCTGTTATTGTATGAATACACATTTATGATTGTTACCTCTTCTTGTTGATGGGGTACCTTTATCAATACAAAATGTTTTGAAGGGATTTAATTATGATGTGTCTTGGTGTAATTTTCTTTTGTGTTTATCCCATTTAGGTTTTTTTTTTTTTTTTTTTTTTACTTTTGGTGTGTGTGGCA
>NW_006199830.1:315059-354551 GCF_000334495.1 Tupaia belangeri chinensis | reverse complement strand
CAGAAAGCAAGAAATCACTCCCCAGGGGGGATGGCCACACCACAATCCCTTCTCCTCCATTCTCCTCTCGGGATCTTGGGCACGCATGCACGCACGTATGCCTGGAGTGAGTTTTAAGCCACCGGGTTCAGGACACGAACCACGTTTGACTATGTGGGAGTCCAGCGACATAGCCATTACACTAACTGCTGGTCCCTATGCCCTTTAGATTTTAATGAGATAATTGGATCCCTGAATTTGTTCTAGTTGGGGCTCATGTGTGGGATCTGGCTTTCTTAATCACTAGGCTATGAGATTGCCTCTCTCATTGTTTTCTTTAAAATATTCAAATTTAAATATGATAGAGCCTTAAAGTTCTTGGCTACTAATCTCTTCTTTCCAAAATTTATTTCTGAAACTTTCTGTTTAGAAAGTTTATTGATAAAAAATTTGTGGTTTTTTTTGGTAGTGTATTATATTTTCCCACTTTTTGCCATATCCAATAATTTCTCTTTGAATTATTTAATGGTGATTTTTAGGAGTGTTAAGGGTATGGTATCTGTTAAGTGTATGGAATAAAGAACTTCAGTCTTTATTCTAGAAGATAATTATTTATAGTTCAGTTTGACTTTTTTTAAATCTTGCTTTGTTGGCTAGGTCCAAAGTAGTCTTTAATCTGAAGGATTCAGCCTACTACTAAGAGATGATCCTGTGGAGTCTCTACTAAATGCCACCAGTGATGGCTACCCTTTCTGGTTGAATAATTTGTGATAGAAACTTAAACAATTCCTGTAATGTGTGATTTCTGGAATCTATTAAGCTTACTTGATCCATTACATACACAGCATATCTTATTATTCAATCATTATACAAAGGGAAATATGTACATTTCTAACATTGTTTTTCTATGTAGTTCCTCCTTTGTGGACTTCTGCCCTGTAAGTTCAGGCCCTCTCAGATTCTCAGAACTTCAGTCTCCATTTTCTCAAGTCAGTGAGACAGCCATATTCTGCTTGGAAGCTTTCTCTTAACCCAATATAAAATGTTCCTGCCAGAATGAAACCACAGTTATTGGGCTTACCTGTTTGACTACCTTTCCTCGGTGATCAGAGTTCTGAACTGCTACTTGTCTGCGTGAAAAAGTTTTATATACTATGTCCAGTTTTCATGTTTGATGTCAGAGGTTAGAGCCAGTCTCAGTTACTCTGTTATCACAAGAAGAGAGGAAGAAGTCAAATCTTTAAAAGTAAATTTTAACTATTTTAACAAAATGTAAGTATATACATTTTATGTTTGGAGTCTTGCATAAGCATTGATAGGATCTATATAAAAGACAAATAGAGAAACAAGTAATGAATGTCAAAGTATATAAAAGTCATAAATCAATATAACAACATGCTAAATATGATATATTCTATCAACAAAAATAACTATATAGAAATTAGGAAAGTCAGCTTCAAATTTGGAATTCTTAGACTCCTTAAAGTTTCATCGAATGTCTCCTTTCTGCCTACCATCACATGTACTTTGAGCAATGTTTTGCAGAGGCATGTTGAAGCTCTGAAGAGAAACCTATGGTTGTATGCACTCTGGTCTGCTTTCAGAGTAGGAAATGGAGTGAAGTTGAAGTGATTATGAATAAAAATGAGACTGTTGTAGTTTTGATCTTTGTTTTCATAGTATCCTAAACAAAGTTTGAACATTTTTACAGTGTTTCCACTATTTTTTTGTAAATTATATATACACATAACTATGCACACATAAAATAAAAGTTCTCTACAAATATAACTTTTATAACTTAGTCAATTAATTTCACAAATGAAATTACTTATTTTTCTCCCTTTAGTGTAGGCTCATTGACTAAACTCAGAGAATATTCATATAAAAAATAAATTGACCTTTGTGACTATTTCATCTCACTCTGTACATTGAGATAGTAGCTTGGTGGAAATAAATTTGATGATAATCACTCCCTGAACCAAACTAAATAAACATAAATATATAAAACATAAGCTGTATTATATATTAAATAATTCTAGGTTTCTACTTCTTCCACCCTCTCGGTTTCTTAGAAATCATATATATTAAAAGGTACTGTCCTGGGGAACCAGCAGTCAGTGTAATGGCTATGTTGCTGGATTCCCATGTAGTCGACTGTGGTTCAAGTCCCGGACCCGGTGGCTTAAAACTCACGCCAGCCACGTGTGCGTGCGTGCCCAAGATCCCGAGAGGAGAATGGAGGAGAAGGGATTGTGGCGTTACCCTCCCCCCTGGGGGGTGATTTCTCGCTTTCTGTCTCTCTGTCTGTCTGGCGAGCGCATGCGCCCTATAGCAAAAAACCTCTCCAAAAAAAAAAAAAAGTACTGTCCTGAAGTCATATCCTAACCTTTGTATTTCAGATTGTTAGAGACTCAAGAGGAAGATATTTTAAGCCTAGTAGGGATGGAAGATAATGACAAAGAAAAAGAAGGGTGTGGGACCTTGCCATTAAACTTACAGAATGTGTCTGTTGTAAAGGAAATCTAAGAGGAAAACCTGACTAAAGACAATTTCTCATGAAAAATAGATAAATTTCAGTGATTTAGATTTCACTTCAGGTCTATGGAAATTGGAGCTACTATAAGGTAGATGAAAATGGAAGGATCCGATGTAGTCTGTGCAAGAGGTTGCTCAAAGTATATGGGATGGTAAGGACAAAGGAGCAATTTGATGGAACTTTAAGGAGTCTGAAAATTCTGAATTTGAAACTGCCTTTTTTTTTTTGAGAGTTTTTTTTTTTTCACTATAGGGCGCGTGCGCTCCCCAGACAGACAGAGACATAGAGACAGAAAGCGAGAAATCACCCCCCAGGGAGGATGGTCATGCTGCAATCCCTTCTCCTCCATTCTCCTCTCGAGATCTTGGGCACGCACGCACACGCGCCCGGCGTGAGTTTTAAGCCACCGGGTCCGGGACGTGAACCACAGTCGACTACGTGGGAGTCCAGCGACATAGCCATTACGCTAACTGCGAGTTCCCGAAACTGCCTTTTCTGATTTCCATTTAATTATCTTGGTTGATAGAATATATTTCATATATAAAATATTTTGTATATGAACATATATATACTAAATGGAATTCCCGTTCTACTATCCTCCTGGCATGGATGGCCTGAGATTTGGATACACTATAGGCCTTCAGTTAAGTTTCAAGAGATTATCTATGGTGTCAACAAGTCAATGCTGTACATTTTTCTAAGGAACTTCCTGCAGATGTGTCTTTTCTTGGGATGGATTGAAAAATGGGTCTTTTCCAAGGTGTAGCATGAGCAACTCTGTGCTTTGCAGTTCTGTATGGCTTGATGACTCTCAGTCTCTGACCCTCCACCTTCTCGGTGCTGATCAATGTCTGCACTTCTTGAAGGTCAGGGCTTCTGCAGACTGCCTGGATTAAGGTCTTGATGTCAGAGCCTGTTATCTGCTGCAGAGCCCCTAATGCCATTAGCAAGAAAATGAAAGAAGCTTCCAAACAACCTTCAGATCGATGCTAACGTTATAACTTCCAACAGCTGCTGCTCAGCTTTTTTTATTTGTTAAGACCTCCTCCTGTGTGGAACTTTCTTGACTCAAGTTTAATTCTGTCAATTCAACAAAGATGTTTCAAGCAGCTGTTCTGAATCCAGGTCTGGGTAACCCCTTGGAAAAATGAAACACAGGATGGAGTGGAGTTATTCCCATGAGGTAAGAAGCATACAACTAGAAAAATTACAAAGCATTTGCAGAACTGTATATAACAAGACAATTTTTAATAATAAAATATAAGTTTTCAAGGTGGCCAGAAGAGGGGTATTCATGCTGGTATTATTGGAAAAAAAGGATATGAGGTTGTGGAGAGAAGTGTCTTCTAGGTGTAAGTGATATTCTTTTTTTTTTGGAGAGGTTTTTGCTATAGGGCGCGTGCACTCGCCAGACAGAGAGAAACATAGAGACAGAAAGTGTGAAATCACCCCTCTCCCTGCCCAGTTTTCAAGGTGGCCAGAAGAGGGGTATTCATGCTGGTATTATTGGAAAAAAAGGATATGAGGTTGTGGAGAGAAGTGTCTTCTAGGTGTAAGTGATATTCTTTTTTTTTTGGAGAGGTTTTTGCTATAGGGCGCGTGCACTCGCCAGACAGAGAGAAACATAGAGACAGAAAGTGTGAAATCACCCCTCTCCTTGCCCGCCAAGGGGATGGTCACGCCACAATCCCTTCTCCTCCATTCTCCTCTTGGGATCTTGGACATGCATGCACTTGCGCCCAGCGTGAGTTTGAAGCCACCGGGTCCGGGACGCGAACAGTGGTCGACTATGTGGGAGTCCAGCGACATAGCCATTACGCTAACTGCTGGTTCCCAAGGTGGAAATAATATTCTGTAGAACACAGAATTTCTTTTGATTATAACAAGACAGAGTATTTGTCATTGCGTTGCATTGTCAAGTACTTTCTATCAAGGCTCAGCATTGGAATGACATAGAAACGCTCATGGAACAAATCGATTTCTACATGAATGTGCTGGTATTTTTTTTTTTTTTTTTTGCCAGGGAAGGGAGAATTGAGAAAATTATTAAAATCTCTAATAGTTTTTGTTTACTTGTTTCTTTTTAGAAGAAATAGGGCAATAAAAATGTGACTTCTTCCATTTCTCTCTTAAAGTTCTGGAATGGAGTCTTATTTACTTTGATGCAAAAAAAAAAAAAAAAAAAAATCATTAGGCAGGGATTTTAGCAGTCCAGCAGCTCTATTTTCACACTGTCTGTCAAAATTGACAGTTCTAGAATGGTGTCTACCTAACTTCTTGAGGGTCAGCCTTGACTGATATTTTTAAGATTTAGGAACCCTGAGAACACTTAGAAGAAAATAAAAATATTCAAAATTGGCCATTTAAAATTCTCAACAATCATACACTTACTTTCCCAATATCATCTTCTTTTCCTGTTCTATTTACGTCTTCCTCATCTCTAAAAATCCTTTGTGTATGACATTGACTTTATTTGCACATTATTTCCCTACTTTGAAAGTTCCTTCTTAGTGTTCATTTTCTCTTCACACTTAACCCTTTCCTTCAAATCCAAATTCAAACTAAACTTGTTCTACCAAGTCTTTACTTGCAAACTCTATGCCCAGTGAACTCTTAAATTCTCTGAAATTCTACATTCCTGAATTCCTACACTATCTATTTTGTAATTACTTTTCAGTTTCTGGTGTTTCTTATGTTGTGGCTTTCACCATATTTAATTTTCTGTGTATGAATGTTCTTCTGTGTGTGTTAACATAGTTTCTCTTATGAGAACATAACTTCTTATGCATGGATATTTTTTATATAAACATATTAAATTATTCCATCAATTCTATTGAATTAAAAATAGTCTAAGAAACACATGGTAAGGCAAAATTCTTGCTAAAATAAAGTATGTCCTCAGTGAACAAAAATAAATGTTATATTCTCTACTTTAGATAGTCTGAAGTACTACAGATGTGCTTTTAAAATCTATTCGAGTTTTTTTATATGTCTAAGAAGATTCCATACTCACCTGATTTACTTCCTACTGTTTGACTGTTGTATTTTAAACTTCTGCTTTGGCTTAGTTTCCTTTTCTTAAATTATAGGGTTCTACTCTTGGATCATTACTCTTCTTACCCTACACTCATTCCGCAGGTAACATAAACCAGTCTTATGTCTTTAAGCACCATTTCGACATTATTGACTCTCAACTGTGAGTCTAAACACAGACCTCTCCTATGAACTCTGAACTTACATCTGTAAATTAATATTAACATCTGAAATTCAAACGTTCCAAATTGATTAAACTCAATCACCTGCATAATCTTCTTCGTTTTTGATATTTCCAGTGTCATACTTATTCCAGTTGTTCAGAACCAAAATACTAAAGTTGTTGAAAAATAAATGTTTAATTATGAGAGATTTACAACATACATAAAGCTAACAAAATATTATAATAGTATAGTTGAACTCTATCACATGACTTCAATGATTATCAATGTTCTGGACATTTTATTTAATATATAACTTTCTGCACTTCCCATTTGATCAGTTTTATATTCTTTTTTTGGTGAAACTTACATATGCTGAAATGCAAAAATCTTTTTTTTTTCTTTTTTTTTTTTTACAAATTGACATATCTTTGTAGTCAACACCCTTATAAAAATAAAAAAAACATTCCATCCACACAGAAATTTCCTCATGTCTTTTCAAAATTAATCCCTTACCTCACTTAAAGACCACTGTTCTATGGTTTATATAAAGTGTTGCATGTGTAAGTATTAATAGTTCATTCCTTTGTATTACTGGATACTCATTGTATAAATATACCGTAATTTATCAGTTCTATTGATAAACACGGGTTGTTTAGAATGTTTGGCTAATACAAAATAACATACTATGGACATTCATCTAGTCTTTTTGTTATCAATGTCTCTATTTATCTTGGAAAATACCCATCAGCAGAATGACTGGACTATAAGTAGGTGTATGTTCAAGTTTATATCTGTATGGCTGGTTGTGCTCATATTTTTTACTTCCTCCTTACTTTATTTAAATAAAAAGAAAAAATTCTTGCTTTTCTCTAACACGTGAGTCAGGTTTCTATTTCAGGGCCTGTTGTTTGCTATTCCCTCTGCTGGGAACATTTCAGCTCTAGGATTTCTGTGGGTACCTCTTCTATCATGATTTTTTTTACTGAAATATTTTTTTCCCAGTGAGCTTTCCTCTGCTAATTATTTTAAAAATACCCTTTTCTTCTACTTATCCATCTCCCATAACCTCTTTCTCTTCAAAATTTATAATTATTAAAATAGTTTAGCTATCTCCTCTGCATTGTAACTACTTCACATGATATTTATTTTACTTCATTTTTTATTGAAAATATCATTCCCTCCCCTAAACCCTCATTAGATGGTAAACTTTATGAGGACAGACATTTTTGTTGGTTTTGTTTATTATATAATCTCAAGAATAATGCCTAGGCCAGACTAATCCCTAGACTAATACCTGATACTCTGTTCATGACCTGAATCAAGGTGCCAGACTATTCTCAGGCCAGGGTATTTCTTTTGCACTTCTCAGTGGTGTTGATTTATTAATCCTTTAATCTTGCTTGAAGAATGGTGAGGTAATCTTATCTGGAGTACTTTTAAGTGAAGGTGATTTTGCTTCCTCCCTAGGTACCTTGTTTCCAAAGTCCTAACTATCCTAATAGTTATAAAGATTTTCCTAATAATTAACCTAAATTCTCCCTCTGGTGAAACAGAAGCCCCATTAGCTTCTACTCTGTCCTTGTTGACTAATGAGAATAATTGGTCTCTGTCCTTTTTATAGACTTGCTCCTCTGTATTTGTGGATATCTCCTGTGTCTCCCCTTAGCCATTGGTCAAGGAAGTGTGTCAGCAGGATAGCCTCATGGGGACCTGCCCAGCCCAGAACAGGCATAGCAGTTCATCTCCCACAACAGCTATGCATGAAAGTCATTTTAAATAGACAGGAAGTCCATGTGGTAAAAAAGGGGGGCTCATATTTGGGGGTCCATGTAGATCTTATATTGACAAATAGACTTTCAAAGAAATTTAAGACTTGTGAGCAGCTAAACCCTTACTAGTGACTTTACATTCATTGACAGAATGATAGCAAAGGCTTTCAGGATGCCACAACCCTTTCCTTTAGAAAGGTACAAAATCTCAAACTTTATAGATGCTTTTATCACTTTTCACACTATTTCTAGTCTCCCTGCACTAAGTCAAATTTCTAAAGTATCCTATATGTACTGGAGTTTTGCAGAATATTAATTGAGCTGGCCATTTTTTACTTTTTAAATATCTCATTATTTACTTTAAGATATCTTTAAGAATACCATTTGTGAATCCAGGTGCTTCCTTATCATTTTTCTTTAAATTCTACCACCATTCTTACCATGATGTTGCCCATTTGCTGATAAGTATAGATATAAATAATAAAAGGAAAATATTTAAAATGATTGAATCAACATAGAAATGAAGGACAGTGGGATGAATAGAAAGAATCCCGACCCACCTTTTGGAGATGGGTTTAAGTTTCACTTCTTCCACTTAATAGCAGTGTGGCCCTTAGGAATGTTCATTATTGAGCTCCAGTTCTTTCATGTTTAAATTAGGTTTTAGGCCAGATGAACCCTGATGTTCATTTTAGTCCTTCAGTTTTATGATTCTGCAAAGGAGTACAACTCCAAAAATCTTATTACCATAATGTTTAAGTTTATTATCCATGCACTTAATGTTAATTAGCAAGATTGGTGGAGAGCTATTGTGACCTACAGTTCACAACAGTGTGCACTAGAAAGTATCCCTATATAAAACTGTGAGCAAAAATTTATTCATATTAACTCTTTGCCTCTTCCATGGTGATAACTAGGTAATTTTTATTTTCTAAAGTTAGTGAGATTAATTAATTAGTAGTAGTGGAATAGACATTGAGTAAGGAACTTTTCATAGTTATTTTGGTGCTCTCTGTTGCACAATTTGGTCTTAAATCGCCGGGGAACAAGCAGCTTGTGTTTATCTCAGGTCAAGATTTCAAGCCCTGTCAAATGTGTGATTGGGAAAACTTCAGAGTTACAGCTGCTTATCATTCATGACTTGTCACCCAAGATTAACACCATTGACTAAGTCTAAGCTGGTGACATGTTATAAAAACTTATGATGGCACTCACTATAAATCAAAAGTCACAGCTGGTCCACCTGTCTGAGTTCTGCTTTCTGTTGCTTTAACACTTGTCTACATCATTTTAAAGAAGGTCAGGCTGCCAGCCATGTCATCTCACTACATAGCAAGCTACCACCTCAACTGTCATCTCACTGCCTAACACAAGTGAGAAAGTTTAGGAACAGATAGAGAGATAGGTGAAAGCCTTGATATTTTGCAAGGCAAAAGACAACCTTATAGCAACTGAGGTGGGGCAAGAATATGGGAAGAGCAGGTGTGGGTAAAGATGATGAGAGATTTTGTTTGATATTTTGAGTCTGAGGTGGTTTTAGACATCTAAGTAGAAATGTATAGAAAGTAATAAAATATTTGAGATTATAATTGAGAGGAGAGGTCCATAATATACCTTTTCTCAAGTGCTGTCTTGATCAAGTTTTGAAATCATAAAAATTCTCAATTCTCTTTTTGCTAAACTTCCACTTCAAATACTTTCCCTATTAGGCTGTGGCACTCTGGTTAGAGTATACATACTACCCAACTGCAAGAGACCCCCAGGCACCTACCACCCCTGAATAGCCTTTTTTGACTTGAACCCACAGTATTACACAAAATACCCAATCCCCAGGAAGCCAGCAAAACCTCACTAACCCTGTCAGAGTTGGCCATATATAAGCTTTCTCCATTGCTTCCAGTTTTCTGTTTCTCTGTTTCTAGATGCAACCACTTGTGTATCTCTGCATGACAGCCTTTTATTTGGAGCTGTAAATAAGAAGGAATTTTTCTTTCACCCATGTGTTTCTGTGTTGTGTGCCATCACTGAGATAGTCTTTAAACTTCTAAAACAAGGCTAATACTTGGACTATAATGTGGGACTCTCTGGTACCAAACATTGCATCTGGTATACTATAGGAGATAATTTAGAAATCTAGCAGCTTCATCTTTAGTATTGCAATGTTGCAGCGATTCAGCCCTGAATAGCTGGCTGGCTGATATCACTTGAATCTTCTACTTAAGAGGCATATCCTGGCCTTGTGATATGCACACCAGCTTGGGGACCTCAAGGTGACTATTGACATCATTGCTATTTCACCCCTGCTGGTTCTCCTGCCACAGGGGACAGTGTGATGGGAAAATCATAGGATTTGCTAACATGACTGATAAGGATCAGAAGATCAAGCTGTAGATCTCTGTGTATTTAAAGGAATACCAACCAGGTTCAAGCAAAGGAAATCAATTCCAAAACATGTAGCAGATGGACCGATAACCAGAGGTAGCACCTGTTGGCAAATTGTACTCTGATATGGATGAATATATATATATTTTATATAGAAGGAATTTTTCTTTCACCCATGTGTTTCTGTGTTGTGTGCCATCACTGAGATAGTCTTTAAACTTCTAAAACAAGGCTAATACTAGGACTATAATGTGGGACTCTCTGGTACCAAACATTGCATCTGGTATACTATAGGAGATAATTTAGAAATCTAGCAGCTTCATCTTTAGTATTGCAATGTTGCAGCGATTCAGCCCTGAATAGCTGGCTGGCTGATATCACTTGAATCTTCTACTTAAGAGGCATATCCTGGCCTTGTGATATGCACACCAGCTTGGGGACCTCAAGGTGACTATTGACATCATTGCTATTTCACCCCTGCTGGTTCTCCTGCCACAGGGGACAGTGTGATGGGAAAATCATAGGATTTGCTAACATGACTGATAAGGATCAGAAGATCAAGCTGTAGATCTCTGTGTATTTAAAGGAATACCAACCAGGCTCAAGCAAAGGAAATCAATTCCAAAACATGTAGCAGATGGACCGATAACCAGAGGTAGCACCTGTTGGCAAATTGTACTCTGACATGGATGAATATATATATATAATATATATATACATATATAATATACATATGTAATATATATATATATATATATATATATATATACACACACATACACACACATACATATATACACATATACGTGTGTGTGTGTTTGAAGGATGAAGTAATTTAAATTTAGGGTGATCAAAAGGAAATTTTTGGAGTCATAAAATTTCTATTAGTGTAGTTCTCAAAAATTAATACCTATACAAAGAGGAATCCCCCCCTTTTTTTGTCTTAACCCACACCACCACTTCTCATGCACAAAATCTCAGTATCACACACATCATACTCATACCAGCCTCGGGTCTGCATTTTACCTTCTTCTTTCACTTCCACTTGTTGAGATACAAGAATGCTTACAACAATTATTCCTTTTCAGCCCAGTGAACATTGACACTGAACTCCAAAGGAATTGCAGTGAGGCGGCCTACTTGTCTTCTATGCATACCAAAATGTTGGATATACTAAAGTTTCTATTTAGATTAATTTATGGCTCTGCTATTTTACCTGTAGGCCTTTGGTTCACTTAATTTTTTTCTATGTTATATCTGGAGTAATTAGTTCTGTCAGCTAACTGATGGACATACCCTAAGACTAGCAAAACCTTTTTTCTCTATTTATTCTCATTTTGCCAATCACTTGAAACAAAATTCAGTATACTTTTGTTCCTACAATATGATTTATTTGTTCATACTAGGAGGATCTTAAATTTCTCTACTTTGAAGTCTCACAGCATAGAGCTAGTTTTCTAGCCTTATGCCAGGAGGGGACATGAGGGAAAGGCAATATAACATTCTTCTCTGTAAGATATTCATGTAAGTTGGATAAGAAAGACAATGGATTATGAGAGGCTAAGCAACTTGAAAAGACTCCTAGACAATATGTATTTGAGCTCTATCATCTTCCAAATTTTGGAGCTGATTTTGGTTTTTAGGAAGTGGATGTGTCCAGTTTTTGGTCACTGCATGATAAAAGATGATCATGTGTCGTAATTTCATTTGGCTACAGAACCTCCAAGGAATCACATATCACACAATAGCTTCCTTGGCAAGGAGTCTCCGTACACTCTCCACTATCTCTGGGGTTGCCCAAGCTGAGAAGCCCATGTGAAATGACATTTCCATTCTTGTTCATGGCCATCTGGGGCCTCCCATATTTCTTCCTATTTCCCTGCCTTTTCTTCACTTTGCCCTTCTTTTCTCTTTGTCTTTTTTGTCTTTGTTCTCTTTCTCTGAGGACCCTCCTGCCTGACTCTGATTTCCTTTGACTTGGAGTTGAATTTTCATTCTATGAAACTCATTCCTCTCCTAATAATTCATCTATGAAGATTGGGCAGGAAAAAAATATCCCATCCAGGCTAGACATAATAAAGAGGCTGTTTATTCATGTGCTCCCAATGTTCCTACTTGCCTTAGAAGTTGCATGCATTGGCAGTCCTGTGACTCTGGAGAGAAAATCTTTATAAGGGAAAAATAAGCCACTACCCAACAACACTACCTCTGCCTACCTGCGGTGGGATGTGATTGGGACAAGGGGATTAGGAAGACACATTCACCACTTCAGATGCTGCTCCTTTAGTCTTACAGTATTTGGGAAAGGAAACTCACAACACTTTATTTTAAATTCTTTCTCTATAATTCTGTTAGAATTCTGAAAGTATCTGCTCAACAATGAGATTTTAGGGTTGCCACCAAAAATCTCTCCTCGGTTTATAACTCTCAATCTATATCTAATCTTAGATGGCCAGCACTATAGAAGAGAGGACAAGACTTTAATTCCTCAATTAGTTATAAGAGATCTGAGCAAATTTGCCTGGAAGTGAAAAAATATTGCCCTAAATCCTTGCATAACATGATACCAATGTCTTACATTCAGATTTTTTCTCTGAACATTTTAAAAGTGTAGCAATAAGAATTTCTGAGAAAGATGAAAAAGAAAAAAATAAACAACGGTTTGGTACAATGCCTTCAAATTTTGTGAAAGAAAATCTTACGCTACACAAGTTTGCTAAGCATGGGTCTTCAAAATCACAGTGTTCTTCTACATTGTAAAATGGGATTATATGGCAAATGCAGTTAGAATTATACACATATACTCACACACTTTCATGTACATACACACATACACAGAAATGTACAGATAGCAAAATATTAATATTCATATTTTATCTGTGAGAGGACAGGGCAAAGTCTTTGGCATGGTTAGTAATAGAACTAGAACTATATTTCAACCATAAGCAACTCTTTTCCATGCTTTTGGAAAATGAAATTGTTATAAAACTCTTCAATGTTATAATCTGGTTCTTTGAGACTTCTATTATTTCCAGTAAACATAGTATAACATTTTGTTTTTTCTTGGGTTAGATGATTCTCTTTAATTTTTTGGAAGAAAATCCTTATGCTTACCCTAACTCATTTATGTTTAGGCTAAGACATTTTGTCTTTATACTACTGTATGTGTGTGTTTTATGCATGTATAGGTACAAATTCATATGTATGTATGTGTGTGAGTGAGTGTGTGTGTATATATATAATATAACATTTATATATATAAAAATATATGTGTTATATGTATTTATATATAAATATATGTGTATTTATATATATATAAATATATGTATATTTATATATATAAAAATATATCACATATATACACATATATATACAAAATATCAATGTATTCATAGTATATCAATATATTTATTTGAAAATTATAATGTTTTTCTCTATAAGATAGCTGGTGTGTGCACTCTACAGAGAGAGACAGAGAAACAGAGAGAGAAAGAGAGAGAGAGCAACCCCTAGTGGAGTGTGGTGGTCATGGTACAGTCCCTTCTCCATTTCTTTATCCTATGAGAATTTTGAGCACTCATACACACATGTCCAGTGTATTTTTGAAGCTGCTGGGGTCAGGATTCAAACTACACAGTTAGTCATGTGAGACCTTGCTCCCTTAACCACTAAGTCATGAGAACAACTCAACAATTATAATGTCATATCAATCAATATCAATCACTACAGTAGTAAATAGAATAATTTCAATGTCATATATACATTTATATGTATATACAAAACTGTTCTAAAAAATAGATCACATCTAGCACCACAGCTTCTCTTTAAGTCATTGCATATCTTATTATATTTATGATAATATATGATCATTTTCCAAGGCCCTAGTGCTTTCTGCACAAGTCAAATAGGCCTGCTGAATGGAAATGTAGTGGGAATCATCACTCCTGCGTCCTTAAAATCTTAAGTGGTGGCACAAATCTCTGTAATCACTCCAGGAATATGGTATCACTTTTTGTGTATTATTTTCCTAGGCAGAAACAGTTCTAGTGGTTTCTATTTGATCTTTCCCACTGTAATAGCCTTCCCTCCACAGATCAGGGAACCAATGTGGAGATACTGCCAAATGATAGGTATCTTTATTCCAACTATGTATTTCAGAACTGAGGAAATAATGATAGGACAAATTTGTATGTCTACTGGGCAAGCTTTGATATAGACCTTAATTAAAACTCTAGTGATCATCTAACCTACTTTGTCCTTTATTCTGACTAGTGGGCCACAGTGAAGTTTAGGGTCTCTAAAAATTAGTGTCAGATCAGAGCCCATGCCTTGTAGCTCCCCAAAGCTCGATCATTTCCTTGTCTTCAATGCACAATTTCTCTCTCTATAGGTCCCTTTGGGGAAAACTGGTAGAAATATTTCTATGATATGTTTTGTTCATATACTAGAGACTCTCCCCTTAAGGCCTTAGGTCTTTTCTTCATTCAAGGGTTTCTGAATCTATAAACTGACTCAAATCTGGAAATTGACTGAAAGGCTGTGACACTTTTTTTTATGAATGAGATTAGATTTTTGTTCACTTGAATTAAAATTTTTGTCCTTATATAGATTAAATAAAACTTTAGTAGTTTTTATGTATGCTTCACTTTTAGGAAAACTATGATCAACTAGTCGAAGTCAAAAGTCTCTGTGGTCAGACTGTGATGATTGCTGCTTCAAGTCTGCTATTCATTCTAGCAAGCATGTCCACCTTACATGTAGCAGTTGAGTACTACATTTTGGTTTTAGCCCAGGATCCAATAACTTGCACTGCATTTAGAGTTCCCAGTCAGTAGCTACAATTCCCACTGCTAGGTCTGGCTTACAGAGAAGAACAATCACAGAGCTCTTCATGGATGTTACAGTTTCCCTCACAAACTTATTTCTCATAGTCTTGGTAAAAGATATCTTCTAGATTCTCCCAGGATAGGAGAGTAGTTCTTAGATTTTAATTTCTCTGTCTTTGAATCCTTTCCTCTAAATAAAGTCAAGGCATTTCCAATTTTCTCACTTTGAGTCATCTTTTGGTTTGTGTTTCAGCCAACCAACCAACCGAACCATTAGAACTCTTTCTAACTCTTGAACTACAACATTAAATGAAGAATTTCTGCTTACTAAGCCTGTATAAAAAAATTTCAGTCTTGATGATGATGTGCATAGTATCATCAACTGGACTGGTCTGAGTTGTATATGCTGAGTAAATTCTCTATACAAGCTAAATTATGTGTAGCAATTGAGTGCATAAAATAATACTACTACTAATAAAATAATACTAATAATAATAATATAAAATAAAATTCATCCTGACCCAATTTTTGTGTCCCTTTCACTATTAACTCACACACATAGCATTCATTCCCACAATGTCTCTCATATTTTTACCTGAATACATTTTAAAACTTAGTTATTTTGCAATGTATTATACTTCCTCATGGGTCTTACTTTGAATCTTATCCATAGGAATCTGTTGAATCTTGAGTCCAGTTGTAGATCAAGATGCAAAAAGAGGAACCAGCAGTTAGCATAATGACTATGTCACTGGACTCCCATGTAATTGACTGCAGTTCGAGTCCTGAACCCGGCAGCTTAAACTCATGCTGGGCGTGTGTGCGTGAGTGCCCAAGATCCTGAGAGAAGATTGGAGGATAAAGGATTGCAGCATGGCCAATCCCCCCTGGGGGGGTGATTTATCCCTTTCTGTCTCTCTGTCTCTCTCTGTCTTTCTGGTGGCGCATGCACCCTATAGCAAAAAAAAAAAAAAATGCAAAAAGAGATGTCAAGGGTAGGTTGTAAGAAGGAAAATCATTGTCTTGCCTAGAAATTGTCTCAGGGAGGTTATTAAATTTACTTTAGAAAACAGTTTATCCCCTGAGATGAGGGTGAAAAGCTAATCCAACTGGGAGTGGAGAGTCCATACTGAGGTTTTCCACTTGGAATGGGGAGACCTTTCCCATTGAAATAAAAGACTCATCATCTGAATTTAGTTTACTGTCCCCATCTTCCACAGGATATTCTAATACATCCCCATACTAATTAACAGTATCTAATTCTTTGCTAATAAATGCATTTATTTTAACAGTGGACACTGTATAAGGCTGAGAGTTCCCGTTCAGTTGTAATTCAACCAGACATATGCAAAGACTCTGCATTTGATTTTCAGCATTCTCAACCCCTAAAGCTACAGAAGACAAAGATTTCCTTCAAGGCACATTCAGGAGCCTTCAGGTCATTTGCATTACCTTTGAGCTGAGAATGAAAATACTTAAGTTCATTCTTTTCTTTTGCCACTTTGTCCAAGGCCTTCAGGTACAATCAGCCAACCTTATTATCTTTGTTAATTTTTCAAAAATATTCAAAAATATTGTATACACTGTCACCTAGTCCATTGTTTCTTATAAGTAGTTAATTAGGAATATCCAATGGTGAGATTTTGTGTGTTTCTATTGTCAGATCATACCATGAACTAACAGTCTCTCTTTCCTAATATAAGTAGACTCTCCAGAGTTTTTAAATCTAATGAGATAAGAATTTCAATTCTTGAAAATCCAGAACTAATTTAGAAAACACATCCTTAAAATTCTGTTATGTTACAACCACTCTGGGTACCAAGATCTGTATTAGTCAGGATCCTCAGAAAAATAGAACAAGGAGAATATATAAATTGATTATAGACAGATATATAATAAAGATTTATTATAGGGTATTGGCTTACTTGACTATAGAGGCTGAAATATTCTGCAATCTGATGTTAGTTGAAGACCCAGGAGAGACAATTTTTTAAGAGATATTTTTGCTATAGGGCACATGTGCTTGCTGGAGACACAGAAGTAGACAGAAATCGCACACACCCCTTCTGCACCCCATGGGAATGGCCACTCTGCAGTCCCTTCTCCTTAGAATTTTGGGCATGTATGCACATGCGTCTGGCATGAGTTTAAGTTGCATGGCCTGGAACTCGAACTGAAGTTGATTACATGGGAGTATAGGTATGTAATCATTACATATCTGGTGGTTCCCAGGAAAGACACTGATATAGTTTGACGTCTATGAATCTGTAGTTTGAAGGTAATGATTTAGATTTCAGTCTGTCTGAAAGCCTGAAAACCAGAAGTGCTGAGGGCAGGAAAAGATTAATGTTCCATATCAGTCAGTCAAAGAGTAAATTCAGCCATCCTCCACGTTTTCACTCTATTCAAGCTTTCAGTGGGTTTGATGATGGCTACTTACATTGAAAAATGTCATCTACTTTACTCATTTCATCCTTCTAAGTGCTAACCTCTTCTGGGAACACCGTAACAAACACATCCAGAAATACTGCTTAACCAGCTATCTGGGCATCCCATGGCCAAGTTAAGTTCACACATAAAAGTAACCATGCATATACCAAATTAAGAGCAATGAAACTCATAATCATTAGTGATAGAGCAATACAACATAGCTACTTTATAAACCAGTTTGGTAGCTGTTTATAAACATATGGTATTATGTTACTATATGATAACATTCCTATACATTTACTGAAGTAAATTGGAAACTTAATTTGACATAAAAAATTGTATGTTAATGTGCATAGCAGCTTTATTTATAATTGACACAAACTGGAAACAACCTGGTTCTTCAACAGATGAAGATTTAAACAAACATAGTAATTTCCATAAAATTAAACATTACTCAGCAATTAAACTAAACAAACTACTGATCTGTACAGTAATATGAATGGATTTTAAACACATTTTGATATACCAAAGAGACAAATGCATATGATCCATACATTATAATTTATCTACATGGCATTCTTGGGGGGGGAGCAAAACTGTAGTTTTAGAAATAAATAGAGCAATGGTTTCTAGTGGATGTTAAGAAAAGACTAATTAGAAGAAGAGGTTGTATGATGCATTTTAAGGTGATGAAATACTTTCTCCATAATATGCCTGTCATTAGAGTTAGATGTCTGAATATTTGAATATACAACTCAAAGCACTTCCAATTCCATTAAACTATATACATCAAAGATTGAACTTTATGAACATTGAAAAAGAAAATGTTTGGGTTGTCCAGCAATCCTAGGATAAGATATAGACTAACAAAATAAATCTAGCTGCATTACAAATGCATAGCATAACCTCACTGCAGGGGGTAGGTGGAAAACTAACCGAAGTATTATTGAAAGGAATAATTTGGCTAAATACTATAGGACTAGTAAGTAAAAGAATTACACATACACATTGCACTCCAGTTGGTAAATTTATTTTTTATAGGTGTATGAGGGTATTTATGGCTTAGCTTTTTTTCTTTCTTTTATTTTCTTATTTTTTTTTACATTCAATATTTACAGCATACAAAATGGATTTTCCCAGCATGAACACAGTGTATGTTAGTCCAGTCAAAGATATTACCATATACATTATTATCACCAGATAATTTTCTATTTTTGTGCTCTTTATATGTTTTGTTTTTTTCTTTTCACCCCATTGATTCCCTCCTTCCTAACTCCTCCCATTTCCACGCTCTCCTCCCACTCTGTCTCTACTATCTACAGTTGCTTTCCATACCTTTATACTTCCAGTCTTTCAGTTTCTGTCATAGAGTGCAGAGATGCAGTATATATTAAGTGGAGACATACAATGCTTCTTTTTCATAGTCTGGCTTGCTTCACTCAGTATTAATTCTTCCATATTTGTCCAATTTTGATCAAATGCCAGGGTCTCATTATTTATTTATGACTGAGTAGAGTTCCATTGTGGATATGTGCCACACTTTTTCAATTAATTAATCTGTTCTGGGACATTTGGGTTGATTCCATGTTTTAGCTATTGTGAATAATACTGCAATAAACATGGATGTGCAAATACTTTTCTGACTGAGTGCATTCCTATCTTTTGTGTAGTTACCCAGGAGAATTACTAGATAATACGGTAGCCCTATTTGTAGTGTTTTGAGGAATCTCTGTATTGTTCTCCACAGTGGTACTAATTTACATTCCAACCAGCAGTGCAGGAGAGTTCTTTTTTACCATAGTCTCACCAGCAGTTATGATTTATTTATTAATCTTAGTCATTCCTACTGTAGTTAGAGGGTATTTCATTATGGTTTTAATGTGCATCTCCTTTATGATAAGGGATATTTAACATTTTTTCACATGCTTTTTCACTATTTGTATACCTTCCTTGGAGAATTGTATGTTCAGCTCATTTTTCAATCTTTTAATTGGATTGATTATTATTTTTTTTGTGGAAATAAGCTGCTTGAGTCCTTTATATATCCTTGTTATCAATTCCTTAGCGAGGGAGAGTTGACAAATATATTTTCCCATTCTGAGAGTTGTCTTTTCACTCTAATTATTGTTTATTTCACCATGTAGAAGCTTTTTAACCTGATGTAATCCGACTTGTCTACTTTTGAGATTATTGTCTGATCATTGGGGGTCTTATTTAAAGTCTTTGCCAACTCCAGTGTCTCTAAACACTTCTCTTGTTTATTCCACCTGTAATTTTACAGTTTGAGGATTTACATTTAGATCTTTGATTCATTTTGAGTGGATTTTTACTAATGGGGAGAGATAGAGGTCCAGTTTTATTTTTCTGCAAGTCTATACCCAGTTTTTCCAGCACCATTTGCTAAAGACATTCTATTTATTCTACTAGATTAACTTGTACCCTTTGTCAAAATTCATTTGGCGATGTGTTTTGGAGGTTATTTTTGGGTTCTCTACTATGTCTTGTTAATCTACATGACTGTTTTTGTGCCAATACCTTGCTGTTTTGACTATTGCAGTTTTGTAATATATTTTGGGGTCAAGGAGTGAAAGGCCTCCTACTTTATTGTTTTTGCACTCTTCCTTTGGCATTACAGGGTCTTTTATTATTCCAGACAAATTTTATGATTTTTTTTCTAATTCTGCGAAAAATGTTTCTGATAATTTGATTGAGATTACATTAAATTTACAAATTTAATTGGGAGTAGAATTGACATTTTGATTATGTTAATTCTTCCAATCAAAAAAACATGGGATATCCTTCAACTTTTTTGTATCATTTTAAATTTCTTTTATAAAAGTTTTTCATAGTTTTCCTTATAGAGGTCCTTGACTTCTTTTGCTTAGTTTATTTCTAGGTATCTTATTATGTTTGTGGTTATTGTAAATGAAATTGCTTTCTTCAATTCTACCTGTCTGTTCACTGTCTGTATATAAAAATGCTATAGATTTTGTGTGTCAATTTGTATTTTGCCACTTTACTGTATTCATTTATCACTTCTAGGAATTTTTGTTTGTTTGTTTGTTTTAGATTCTTCCTTGAGGTTTTCTGCATATATAATCATGTCATTGGCAAATAGAGACCATTTCACTGCTTTCTCTATTTGTAATTCTTAAGTTACCTTACATGGTAATTTACACTATGTTTCAACAAAGAATTAAAATCTAGGTAATAAGAGCCACTTTTATGTCAGAGAGAAAAGCTACAAATAAGCAAGGCTAAAATAAACTCTGATCTGGGTCAGAATTGGAGATATCAACAGTGTATATGTGTGCATAAATGTAGCAGTGACACACAGTAGGAGCAAGCATGCTTTTAGTACCCTGTCCTTTGTGTATACTACCACTCTCTAATAAAGGCACGCAGAGCTTCTTGAAGAAATGACTATTCTAAGGTCTAGAACAGGGATAGGACCATCCTATGATTCTAGAGAGTAAGAAAATGCCAAAAAAATGGAAGCATGGCAAAAGGATATAGGAGCCAATTTGTTGAAAGACATACGAAGGACCAAAACAGAAACAATTTGAGCAAGAACAATAATAATTATAGCATTGGATACAACCCAGAGTAAAATAAATATTCAATTTGACTATACATGGGGTATTTAGAATGTTCATGGGAAATGTGTACTAGGAAAAAAGTACTCATGGATTTCTTTTTGGGGGGCATCAAATAAATTTATACTTTAATTCCATTTTTCCACATAAATATTAAAGTCCTTCTGTGTGTGACTGTGTGTGTGTGTGCGTGTGTGTGTGTTTGTGTGCACAAGGAAGAGAATAAAAAATAATCTTTTAGAATCCCTTACAGAAATGAGAAAACACCATTCGAGAACCACAGTAACAATTGTACAAGTCAAATACTTGCCTATCCTGGAAAGTCTTGTGTGATGGTGCAAGGTGTGGGTCCAGCTACGTGGGAGGCTAAGGCAGGAAGATTGCAACACAGCTAGACCCTATGTATGTGTACACACACACACACACACACACACATGGAGTAAAATTTTAAGGAATGAGAGTAGAATTTTCTAGCCACAAAATGTCTCCCAGACAAATATTTTAATTACTAGGGTGATTTTTAATATATACACACAAATTATTTGATATTTTTCTCTTCGGAAGATAAAGTTTAATTACCTTTCCATTGTCCATTGGCTGGATTTAGTGACTCAAACAACATACGGAAAGAAAAATTCTAACTTTATGGGGTAGAATTTCACAGTGGCAGACATCACCTTTGTGAAATCACTAAGTTTTGCATCATAAGTAATGCCATATTAATATTATATCCCCTCTGATATGATGTGCCAGACAGGACATTTCACTTTATTCCATAGTGTCCATAGCTTCTGAGAATCATAAACTAAAAGTGGGAGGTAGTCAGTAAGTGTCAAGGTCATGAAAAACAAGAAAACATGAAGAAACTCTCAAACCAAAGGAATCCATAATAAGGTATAGCATAACCCATTGGATATGTGACCTCCTACCATGAGGAGAATCTATGCACAGGCTCCTCAAGCTGGGATAAAATTCCTCCACCCCGGTTCTTCCTCAGCAACTCATTTTCCAGGACCCTTTGCTTCTTTCTTGGGAGCTCTGCTTTATTCCTTCTCTCTACTACACTACACTCTCTGTTTCATCCTCCCTAAACCCCAAGAAAAGGAGACTAAGTAGATATGATGACAAAATGCAGTGAGGTGTCTCGTCTTGTATTGGATCCGAAGACAGGCAAATGTATTAAGGTATAAACTGGCAAAACCTAAATAAAGTCTCTGATGTTCATAATACAAGTTTGGCAATGTTAATTTCTTAGATTTAATAAATATATCATGGTTAGTTAAGATGTCAACATAGGTGGCGGATGGATGAAGAATATATGAGAATTTCTTGTACTGTTTTTGCAAAATATATTTCATGATATAAATGATAAATATAAGAAGTTTGTATTTTCCTTCTGTTTTTTCGTACTTTTAAATTGTATGTTGTAAATCACTTTGGCCTAATACTTCTTTATAATATTTTTATTAGCTGATTTATTTTGTTCAATGGCTAAAGGATGGTTGTTTTCTTTTTTTAATAAGCCAGTTTGAACATTTTATTTTTCTGAATTTTGTTTTGTTTTCAAGATGATGAAAAAAAAGTTTTCTTAATATTCTTTCATTTATTTTTTAATCTTAACAACAGTTAGCATTTTAGCCATTTAAAAATAAATTACTTTTTTGGACATCTGTTCTATTTTCTTGATCAACCCTATCTGAGAGGGGTTTATTTATTTTTAATTAAATTAAATTAATTAATTTTTTACTTTTAGTTGCAAAAGGCTATCTGTATGTGTTTGTGTGTGAGAGTGAGAGGATCACATTTTCTAACAGATGAGTGTATCACAATCCTTTCTCCTCCATTCCTCTTTCTCATCAGGGTTTTATGCACATGCATACTCACATATGGCATGATTTTCAAGCACAAGGACCAGGATTGAAGCCATGGTCAGCCATGTGGGATTCTGCTAAGCTATGGGACCTGCCCTTGTTAGTCTTTTAAAATACACTGATACTAAAATATTTAGCTTTTTAGATATTCCCCACTGTATCATTTAATTTAATTTTTCATTTAATTTCTGTGCTTTAAAGTATTTTTACTTTTTTTGCTACTCTGTTATTCTCCTGTTCATTTCATTTATTTTAACATACTTATTTTTTCAGTCTTTCTTGCTTTTAAAATAATCATCTAAAACTGGACACATGTATGTTAGTCCTAATTTGTATTAGCATTTCTCTCCCGAATTTTCAGGGAATTGATAAGTAATAAACATTTTGTAATCTCCGTTAGTATTACTTTTTTGACCTTTGCATTATTCTAAATGTTTCTTTATTTCCAACTCTGTGTGGTT
The DNA here is from genome assembly GCF_000334495.1 of Tupaia belangeri chinensis. Classification (NCBI taxonomy): domain Eukaryota; kingdom Metazoa; phylum Chordata; class Mammalia; order Scandentia; family Tupaiidae; genus Tupaia; species Tupaia belangeri. The sequence goes on along the minus strand of NW_006199830.1, from coordinate 331,504 downwards.
TTTCTGTTTAGCTTTTTGTTATTGATTTCTAAGTTGAGTGCGTTGGGGCAGTGAATGTGGTTTTTATTATATCAATCATTCTAAATTTGTTGAAAGTTCCTTCACAGCCGAGTATGTGGTTAATGTTTATAAATGTTCCTTGTGTGCTTGAGAAGTACGTGTTTTCTGTGGTTACTGGGTGTGTTGTTCTATATATGCTCCGTAGATCAATCTTGCTAATGTGTAGTTCAAATCCTTTATATCCTTTCTGATTGATCTATTAATTACTGAGAGTGTTGTGTTAAAATATCCTGCCATGATGGTAGACTTAAATTTTTTTCTAATTCTTCTATTAGTATATTTTGAGTCTATGTTACTACATCTATAGATGTTGCGAATATTTTTCTTTGCTTGTAATTTGATGATATGTTTGATATTTCTATTAGATAAAAATCCTTTTACCTCTTTGCTTATATGTCTGTATTGTCCTATATTATTATGGTCATGCTGTTTTTTTCCTTTAACTATCTCCCTCTCTTTCCCCAGATCAATTATGAATGTCTATGTTTATTATTACTATTATTATTATTTTTATTTTTAAGAGTGATTTTTGCTGTAGGGTGTATGCACTCACTGGAGAGACAGAGAAAGATAGAGTGATGGAAAGGAAGAAATCACCCCCTGGGGAGATGGCCAAGTCACAATCTCTTCTCCTCTAGTGTTCTCTTAGGATTTTGGGCACACATGCACACACTCCTTGCATGAATTTTAAGCCACTGAGTCCAGGACTCAATCCACTGTCAACTATGTGGGAGTGCAGTGATGTAACTATTCCACCATCTACTGACCCCTTTATGAATGCCTGTTTTATATTATTATTGTTTTTAGAGAATTATTTATTTTATTTTATTTGTTTATTATTATTATTCAATTTGACGAGAGAGAAAGAGAGAGAGAGAGAAAGCAAGCTTCCAGGTTTGGGACTTGAACCATGGTAAGTCTTATGGAAATCTGGTACCTTAATCACTACACCATCTGCTGACCCCTGGATGTCTGTTTTAAATCATATATAAATATATTTTAATTTATTTCATATCATGTATCCTTTAAGTATGAAATATTTAGTCTGACTGCCATTTATTTAAATGCTAATATATTTATATGCATATATTTACTTTTCCTTCTATTTATCCCATAATTTTTGTATGATTTCTACACTTACTGATACTGTTTTTTTCAAGATTGGTTATTTTATCGAAAATTTTGGAAGTTATGTGCTATAATGCCAGGGTCCAGCCTTGGCAGGGGTGGGTTGACTCGATGGAGGTGGCATAGGTGAACAGAAGACAAAGGCCTCGGTGCCTTTTTCATGCACGTCCTTTGCTGGACACCCCTCAGAGATCGCTCTCTGAAGAGTGACAACTGCTAGGAATTATCATGCGTTTTTATTGAAAATGTGTTACATGCAAGTAAATGGAAGAGGGGCTATGTGTTTCAATTATCAGCTCTTAAAATTTTAACAATAGGGAACATAGATTCTATTTAGGGTTGGATTAAGGGTGGGTCTAGTGCAGTTCAGCAGTTGTAGGTGGGTCTCCATGGAATGCAGTTTCGAGAAAGCGGTTCCTGTAAGCAGAGATGATTATCAGCTGATGCGGTGCAGCAGCCATCTTGTGATTACCGGGAATGGTGCTGAGAAAAGAAAATCTGAAGTATAGATATTAGTTCTTATGGATCTTTTTTTTTTTAAAATTAGTTGCATTTTTTAGAATTATTTTAACTTTATTATTATTATCATTATTATTTTCCAGTTTGATCAGAGAGACACAGAGAGAGAGAGAGAGAAAGAAAGTGAGAAAGCAAGCCACCCAGGTCTGAGACTTGAACCGTGTGGGAGTCCAGCGCCTTTAACCACCATGCCACTTGCCGGCCCCAGTTCTTATGGATCTTAATAAAGAATGGTACTTATACAGTTTTATAGGGATCTAAAACTTAATTTAAGGAATCCTAATATATTTATCTATTTCACTTGGTGAGGGCGGGGGGGTGTCCTGTGCCAGTTTTAGCCTAATTCTATTTTATGTAAAGAAAAGATTAAGTTTACCTTAAATGTATTTTGAAGGGCCTTCCAAAGGTCAAGATTATTTCTGCCTAGATAGAACTTCAGCCCATCCTCTATTGTGACCATGGAGATAAAGCATTGTAATTAACAGTAGGTGATCAGAGCAAAGGGGAGCGATCAGGGACTTCATGGAAAATTTTATCATATACTCAGGATGTATAAGAGAGCTATGTAATTCTTTTATAGTAGTATATTGGGGAGTCAGAGGGGGGTCGCTTCCCAGCAAGGCTACCAGTTTTCTGGAGCAAATAGCAAGCAGCCTTGCTGACATGCTAATTCGACCTAAGTCTTATTCCTAGGGCTGGGGGTACACAGCAGTGGCCTTGCCAACGTGCTGTCCAGACTTAAGAGGTATAGGTCAAATGGCTCAAGACTGATCCTGGGCCTTACCGGGTCGGACTCCTCCACCATAATTATTGTCTATATATGTTAATGGTAGAATATTTAACAAAGTTCTTTAACTTACTAGAAGGTAAAACTGACAAATATTGTAATTGCTTCCTAAAAATATACAAGAATCTTTGAATACGTTATCTCTAATCTCTGTACTCGACCAACATGTGGTCCAAGTTCTACAAGTCATTATTCTTTTTAATCTGACCAATATTTTCTACATTAATGTATAATTATCTCTGTATTTTATTTCATTATATATTGCTGCTCATTCCTTTCCGAATGTCTCACTTTCGAATTTCCAAATGTGTACCACATTTTCCTACATTTTGTTTTCTATAAAAATCACTCTTTCTTTCCAGTGCTTAAAATAGTTTCCTTGCACATGCATTCTCAGTTGACATTTATCTGCTCAGTAACCTGAATAATTATTCCCAGTCTTCTGACTTTTTATTGTTCCTCTTGAAAAGTCAAATCTCTGTTTACCACTGTTTTCAGAGTTCTCTACACTTGTTATTGGCTGCTATTATAAAGGTTGTCTCTTTTGGGGGATCCCTATAGCTTATCTAGAATAGTTAATGTTGTTTTCATTTATCCTATGTAATTAGGGTTTTATGAATTATAATTGATTTGTACATAGATAGCTAATGTTTTCAGTACCATTTATTAAAAATATTATGATTTCTCCATCTAATTGCCTTAGTGTTTTTTTTGGGGGGATATACTTTAGGTTTTTTTTTTTTTTTAGTTTAAATTTATTTACTTATATTCATTCAGTATACATTATTGCAGCAAACAAAATGAGATTTCCCATCCAGAATACACTGTATATTGGCTCAATCAAGTACATCAACGTATGTTATCATCAACAAATAATTTTTCATTTCTTGTTTCCTGTATATTTTGTTATTTTTGCCATCCTTTATTCCCTATCTCTCACCCTCTACCATGTCTCATCCTCCTCCCACACTGTCTCTGGTATCCATGGTTGCTTTCTATGCCTTCCCCCCCCCATTTTGTTAATTCACTAATGAACTTAATTAATCTAAAATTTTCCAATAGCAAGCACAGCTGATATATATATATATATCTCCATATCCATGAACACAAGTCTGACTTTAGGCATAAACCTCAGTGAGTAGAATGAAAATACTATAAAGTAGCACCTAGCTGGGACTATATAGCTTACTGCAGTCATCAAATATGCATTTTTTTAATTTCAAGAAAAATAGTTTTCGTGTGTTTTTTTTCCTCCTGAAACTTTTTAAAAATTAATTTACATTCATCCCTTAATCATCATCACAGCATACAAAAAGTGGTTTCCCATCCAGAATATACTGCATAGTGGCTTAATCATGTATGTATGTTATCATCAATAATATTACATTTCTTGTTTCACATATATATGTATATGTATATATATATATATATATATATATATGTATATATACCCTTATGTCTGACCCTCTACCCTTTCCCAACCTCTTCTCACATTATCTCTGGTGTCTACAGTTGTAATCCATTCCTTTTGCCCCCACTTTTTAATTGATCACACAATTTCTTAAATAATCTAACTACTTTAAACAGCAAGTTCAGTTGGTAATTTCAAGACAAGCAGTTTTAATTTGTAACGAAATTGCTTAAAACTTAAAGCCTTGAAACAGGTTAGTATTCTGTTCAACTAGTGGGTACATGAACCTAATGATAGCTCAAGACAGGACAAAAACTCTTAAAACAGGACAACAAAGCCTAGAAGAAAAGCAGCAATAGGGCCCCCCCCCTATAGGAAAAACCCCCCCAAAAAAAAAAAAAAAAAAAAAAAAAAAGATTGTTCTGACTATTCAAGTTTCTTTGCCTTTAAATATACACTTCAGAATCTACTTTTCTATAACTATCAAAAGTATGTGAGATTTTTTTTTTTGTAGATCAAACACAAAAGAACTAACGTTTTATCAAATACATCTAAACTTTTTTGTCTTTTTATTATATTGTTTTACGTCCAGTGTAAGAATATTGTAACTCTATATTCTCATTTTCAGTTTCCGGTCTCTTGTCTTATAATTTCATGTTTTACTTTTATGTATGCTCTGAACACATGATATGTAGTTACTATTTCTGATTTAAATGTTCCATTATGTTTTTAACCAATACGATACAAGAAAAATATTTTATCTTCATGTATTCATTTCTAGTGCTTTTCATTGTTTGTTTGTGTTTAATAAAACCCCTACACAAATTCTTTACCTATATCATATTCTGTCAATCTAAAGTTTTTTTTTTTTTTTTTTTTTTGTGTGTGTGTGTGTATGTGTGTGTGTGTGTGTGTTTTCTATTTCTTTTTTCCTGGTGCTGGATTACCTCAGTGTTTCTGTGAGAAAGCCTTTATCTCAATTATAAGGGTATTTTTGTTAGGTATAAAATTATTTAGATAACTTTTGATTGATACTTTAGTGATACTATTCCACTTGCTTTTTACTTCCATAATTTCTGATGATAAGTGTTGTGTATTACTCATCTTTGTTTATCTGTAGATAAATGTCTTCCTTTCTGGCTGCCTTTAAGATTTTCTCACTGTCTTCAGTTTTTAGTAGACTAAATATGATATTCTTAGGTAATCAATTTTAGGTAGCCTTAATTTCAGCAAATCTTAATTTTGTCATACGCTTTCCTTTTTCTTCTTTTGGGAGCGTAATCACATGCATCTTAGGCTTCAATGCTGTAGTACAACTTTAGGATATTCTTTTTTGGTTTCTCTATATTTTTATTTTTAATTTGTGTAATTTTTGACCAGTTTTCAAGTTTATTATTTCCTTGACAACCATAACATAGACACCAAACTTAACATATACAGCAGAAGAAATAAAATTTATGGGTTAAGCCTATCTATGCTTTTTTTTGGGGGGGGGGAAGAGATTTTCACTATAGGGCGTGTGCGCTCGCCAGACAGAGTGAGACAGAGAGACAGAAAGCGAAAAATCAGCCCCCAGTGGGGATGGTCATGCCGCAATCCCCTCTCCTCCATTTCCCTCTTGGGATCTTGGGCACGCACGCACACGCGCCCTGAGTGAGTTTTAAGCCACCGGATCTGGGATGCGAACCGCGGTCGACTACGTGGGAGTCCAGCAACATAGCCATTACGCTAACTGCTGGTTCCCACCTATCCATGCTTTTCATTCTTCTGTTTTCAAAACATATGCATACATGCTAAGTTCAAAATACTCTCGTATTGTAAATATAGCACTAAATTAAACATTCAAAATAACTCACACTTAAAAGCTTAAATTCTACATTTTAAAGGTGTAAATATTTTATATTAAATTTAGTTATATACATATATATACATATATATATATATCATCTGTTTATTCACAGATATGTTTCTATATGTATATGTGCATATAATTAGTTGAGGTTGTTCTATCTCAAATAGAAAGTTATATCTATCTATCTATCTATCTATCTATCTATATATATGCTTAGCTTGATAAAATGAATAAATAAAAAATGCTACAATAAACAATGGAACTTAATGGTGAAAAGTTGGAAGAATTTTCTTTGAGGTTGGCAATGGAACATGAATGATGACTAGTATTTCTTCCACTTGACATCCTATTACACTTTGTAGTCATCACAATAAATCTAGAAAAAGAAGCAAAGTATTCAATAATAAAAGGAGTGAATGGGTGCTTTTTTTACAAAGTTTATCAATTATTCAGCCAGAATCCTCACAAAGTTTACAGGTGAGTCATGAGAATTAATCAAAGAAAATGTTTAGATAAAACATAGTTAATGTTAATAGTCAATTACTGTTCTATACATGTCAATACAAATTTTGGGAAAAAAATTTTAAATCCAGTTTAAAAACAGATTAAAAACACTGAGAAATAAATCTAATAAAAGTATCTAATAAAAGATACAAGAACTGTGTAGAGAAAATTGTATAAGCTTATTTAATAGTAAAAGTGACATGTAATTTTTTTAATTGCTAAAGGGCATGTGTGCTTGCTAGAGTGAGACAGAGACTCAGAGAGGGAGGGAGAAAGCGCTTCCCAATGTGGTATGATCACTGTAATTTCTTCTCCTTCATTTGTTCTTATGGAATTTGGGGCATACATGTGCAGATGTGCAGTGTGTTTTTTCAGGACTCCAGGGCTAGAATTTAAGCTGTAGTCAGCCATGTGGGATCTGGTTCCCTTTTCACTAGCAAAAATAGAAAAAGAAGAGCAAACTATATCCAATGCTGGCAGAAGGAATGATGCATAATAATTAAAATGTATATAAAAAAGATAGAAATGTAATAGTTAGAATCAGTGAAGCAAACCAAAAGAGAATTTAGAAATGAAAGTGGGGATATTATTACTGACATTATATAAATAATGGCTGAAAATTTTCTAAATATACGAAAAATATACATCATAAGTATAATAAGCTCAATGATTCCTAAGCACAAGAAAAATGATGAAAACTAGATAAAGATACAGTTAAATGAATTAAAACCAAAGACAAAGGGAAATCTTTAAAACGACCAGAAAAAGAGACAAATTAAGTAGAGAGAAACATATATACGAAGGATAGCAGATTTCTTGTCTCTAATAATGCAAACCAGAAGAAAGTAAAGCACCACTGAAGGGCTCAAAAAGAAAAAAAAGTCTAATTAGAATTTTATTTACAACAAAAAGATCTCTTAAAAATGATGTGAAATGAAACATTTTAAATATGCAATAGCTGTAAGAATTCATAACCAGCAAATATACACTACATTAATTATAAAGGAAAGTTATAAAAGAAAGTCCTGTAGGTTTTATCTTTTTTGCTAGTTAGATACACTTTTGGTATTTTTTTCAGTAATTATTTTGGGCATATAGATTACAATTTTAACTTTAAAAGTTTACTTTCAAGAGATATTATACTATGTCCTATACAGTGTCATAACATTTAGTAGTCTATTTCTATGTCTCCCTTTTCAAGCCTTTGTTAAAATACTATTACACATTTAATTTTTTTGAGAGATTTTTTTTTTTCTATAGGGTGCATGCACTCACTGGAGAGGTAGAGACAGGGAGACAGAAAGTGAAGAATCACTCCCTGGGGGATGGCCATGATGCAATCCCTTTTCTTCCATTCTCCTCTTGGGATTTTGGTCATGCATACATAAGTGCCCAGTGTGAGTTTCAAGATGCTGGGTCTGGGACTTGAACCATGGTGCCCAAAATTGTAATCTCTCTGCCCATAATAACTACTAAAAAAATACAAAAAGAGTTACATCTAATAAGCAAACAAAGAAGATAAATGTAATCATAAATAATACTTATATATAATTAAATGTAATGGACTAAAAATCATATGAGTCAAATGAAAAACAAGACTATAGATTTGAACTTAACTATATAATAATGCTATTAAATATAAATAGTCTAAACATCCTAATGAAAACAGATTTTATCTTTTGGTAACTAAGTTAATAAGCAGACAAAATTAATAATTATATAAAAGATTTGAACAATACTACCAATCACTTTGAAATAATTAATATTTTTAGAACACTTCATGTAATGAGAGCAAAATACTCATCCTATTCCAAACAACATAAAAAATTAAGGCCTTATTATGAGTGTATCAAAAGTTTCAATAAATTTTTAAACTTAGCAAATTTAAAGTACATACATCATACAAAATGTGTTTTCTACCCAAGTAGAATAAAATCTAAAATTAGTAAAATAAATATCTGAAATATGTGTAAATATTAGGCAATATAAAACTATCCTAAATTATAAAGTAATTCAAGCTGAATAAAAACATATTAAAAAGTTAGATGCAGCTAAAGCAGTATATAGAGGGAAATACATATCACCAAGTGCTTTTATTAGGGGGGAAAAAAAAGGTTTCAAATCAATGACCTCAGCTTCCATCTGAAAAAGTTCAAACAGAACAGTAAAGTATAACCAAATAAAGCATAGAGAGGAATAATAATATTAATAATAATGATCTGAACTGATAAATGTTATCTGCTGATGATAACGAATGCGGTAATGTTTTTGACTTGACCAATATGCACTGTATTCATGCTGGGAAAAACCATATTGTACAGTATAAAGATGTACAGTGATCAATGTAAATTAAAAATAAAAAGATCTGAACTGAAATTAATAAAATACAAAACTTAAAAATTATTGAAAATATAAGCAAAAGCTGATTCTTAAAGTAGATAAATATAATGGTACACATTTAGTCACATATCATGAAAAAATGAAGAGGAAAGTTATTATCAGGAATGAGAAAGGAAATATTATTATCAATTTAATGCAAATAAATTCAACTTAGAAGAAATAGACACATTTCTTAGAAAATGCAAATGATTGACTTATACATGTATTAAATAGTTTAGTTAAAAATCCTTCCCATGTAGTAAACTTCGGGTTCAGATGGCTTCACTGTAAATTGAACCAAACTTTTATGTAAGTACTAATACAAATTCTACAAAATCTTCCAAAATTGAAGTGGGAATACTTACCAAGTGATTCTTTGAGACCATATTACACTGACACCAAAATCAACAATGCACAGTGGAAGAAAACTGCAGACCCATCTTAGATGCAATAATTCTATACAATTTTCTAGTAAATTGAATCAAATAACACAAAAATTATAATACATAAAACGTTGTTTATACAAAATGGATTTATAGCATGGTTGGTTTAACATTTGGGAAAATAAATCAACATATTTTACCACATTAAGAGGCTAAAAACAAAAACAAGATGATCTCCACATGCATGAAAAGAACTAAAATCTAAGATGCATTTCTGATGAACAGAAAAAGAGAACTTTTAAAAATTATGAGTATAAGGAAGCTTCACCGACTTAATGGAGAGTAATTAAGAAAAATCAACAACTAACTTTATAGTTAATGTGATTGCTTTCCACTTAAGATCAGGAACAAGGCAATGTTGCCCACTTTCACTACTTTTATTTAACATAACACTTAGGATTTTAAGTGGAATTGGTTAGGAGAAGAAATAAAAGGCATCCAAATTGCAAAAAGCAAAGTCTTTTTATTTGTGATGACATTAGCACCTATTTAGAAAATCTTATGAAATCTAGAAAATGTTAGTAAAATGTGAGTTTAGGAAAATTTGCAGGAAAGAAGATCAATTTATGAAAATCAACTGTATTTGTACATACTAAGAATGCATAATCAGAAATTGTATGAAAATGTTATTTACAAAAGCATCAAATATAAAATGTTTAGTGATGATTTCTTCTGAAAGCTTGCAGATCTTATACACTGAAAACTACAAACCATTACTGACAAAAATTTTAAAGGGCCTAAATAAATGGAAAGTTATATTGTTTTTTTGGACTGGAAAATTCATTGATGTCAATTTTTTCCAAAATAATCTACTCCATGAAATTCCAATCTAAGTCTCCTACCCTCGGTATGGGATCAAAATGAGGTAAAACTCCCTAACAACATTTGAGTAAATAAAATATGTAAATATATAGTGATTCATGCAGATGCCTTCCAGAACAGTTTCCTAAAAGGCCCATCGGTACATATGCAGGGCCTACCCTGAAAGGGGAAAAGTTATCAAGTGTTTGGCGGTATAAATATTGAAAAGCTTCCTAAAAGGTTAACCCCCTTGCTAGATGTCAAGATGTTCTTTTTGAGATTCGGCTCAAAGCAAATTGCCTGTGAATAGAAGAGGAGTGCAGCCAGACAGAAAACCTCCAAGTGATTTTTTTTTTTTGTCTCTTCGGTGTTGCATATATATAAGTAGAAGCACTTACACCTCTCCCTAAAGCCTTGCTTATGTTACACCCACTTCTGCCTTCAGCTGTGATTTACTCTGAATCCTGCCTCACTTGCTATAAAATGCTGTCTGCCAGTAGCACCTCAGTGAAATCTCCTTTAAGTAAAGCATTCTTGCACCTACGCTGTTGCTCTGAAAGCTGCCATCTGCTCTAATTCAACTCTATTTTAAGCTCTTGAATCACATGACTTAAATCCACATAAGTGTTGATTGTACATGATTGCCTTTATTGATTCCTGCTTGGACAAAACTTATTTCATAGCCTCCATCCAACTTCAGCAAGAATTTTCTAGATTTTTTATTTTTGCTCATTCTCTTTCTCTTGAGCTTAGTACTAAATTGTTCCCTCTTCTTTTATAATGCTATGTCTACAAAGATACTGAGGAATTGAATCACATAATGATTGTCCTGGAAATTGTCTTTCCTCCAACTCTCATGTGTCTGAATACTTCTCTCACTGTCCCACCTCTCTTAATTGAATGACTGCAACATTAGTATTCCTGTATTTTAGTAGTAAATTCACCACATTGACCTTTGGGTATTTCTATCAGACGTAGAGGTGATCTTTTCATTCTTCATGCTTTACAAGTCTGTCCCTCTCTTGTCATTCGTTTTGCTACTTCCCTCCCAGGACAGCATATTTTTAACTGGGTATTTATACAGTCCGTCTTCTAACTAGGTTCTAGATCATTATAGGCACACTGAATTAGAAACTCCTAGGTGAACCCCAAGTACCTCATTTGATTAAGACGTTCCCAGTGATTCTGAATCTCAATTAGTAAAACCAGTATTCCTATCCTGTATTTTTAAGATTTGTATGATCATTGCTTATTACCTCTTTAATAAGGGAGAGGGAGTCTTGAAATAACTATATTCCTCATCCTTTTATTCCTTGACACCTTGCATATGAAAGGTGTTAATAAAGTTAGCGGCAACAGATCAAATTAATTTAGGGCAATCCCACCTCAGTACAATTGCTGGTAATGTCCTCCTTGGAATATATTTTATTCCCAGCTCCCTTTCCTCCATCCATTGAATCATTCACTTACAGCCCATAGCCGAATTCTCACTGTTGTCATCTCTAATTGAACTCTACCTTTGCCAAGCCCCTGCCGTGCCCATCACCTGTGCCAAGCACAGAACTCAACTTAGATCAATTCTTCATAAGTTAGTCATTTCTTTTTCCTTACCCTCCATGTGGAGTATAGTGCTTCTTGCTTCCATTTTTTACTAAATTAGTCTGAACATTCAGACAGTGCTTAAAAATTATTGCTTGTTTTCTTAATGCGCATGGCTATGATTTGCATTTAATTTAATATAATGATCCCTTATCTGAATTTCTGATATTTGTAAAGCATTGCTTCAGGTGTTGTGTTAGTATGAGCACACTCTCTAAAATGTTTAGAAAGGATTCCAGTGCCAAAACAGATGATGTATAAATTAGCCCCCAAAGGATTTTATCATTAACAAAATTATAGCTACCACTGGGAGTTAATCTGTCTGTCTGCTGGAGAGTGTTGCCTTGTCCAAGAGTTCCAAGTAAAGAGCACTTGTGGGAACAAATGCTGCTAAACTACAGTCTAAGGGGACCAGGCAAGTATCTGGGTCAATTTTCATTCTTGGAGCTCAAAAGGAATTTCCTAATCAACTACTGATGATGGTGTTAGAAGCAATCATCTATAGGGTCTAAAGAGCTGCATGCTATTTTGAAAAAATAAAATGAAATAAAACATGGGGCTAGACATTAAGCTCTATGAATAAGGGGTCTTTCTGAGACTTTTAGTTAGGGATTGGTACTAAGATATATTGACCTGAGACTCAGCAGAATTGGAAATTAGTTATCTTCCTACTACTCACTGTGTGACATTGAGTAAATCACTGAATGGTATTGGTCCCCGGTGGCCCTATCTGAAATGGAAAGGGAAACCAGAAATAGATGATCAGGTATAGCGGAGACTATTCTAGCCTTCCTTCTTCTTCTTCTTTTTTTTTTTATTTTCAAATCCCTTCGGTTAAAGATGTAGGTGTCTGAGTCAGGATATTGTGTGATTTGGGGTTTTTCGAAACATGTAGAGTCTCCTTTGTGTGTGTGTGTGGAGGGGGATTTTGAGTGCAGAGAGATGTAAGTGTGGTTCACTAGCAAGTTTCACCACTGGAGAGGTAGTTGTTAAAAATCAAAGATGCTGGTTCCCATGGTTCTGCCTCCATGACTAAACTAGGGACAGAAAATAATAGCAAGCAAAGGCAGACAAAGGCAAGTATTGGAAAGAATTTCTTTTGATTTTGTTACATTAGGTACAAATCCACTCGAATACAATATAATTTATGTCATCCAAAAGCCAAAGAGTTCTGATTGCTAAACTCAGACTATAAACATCCAAATATAGTAGTAAAATATATTTAAGTTATTATAATATCAAGTTCTAGAAATTTAATCACTTAATTACTATGGTTCTCAATGTGCCAGGAAAATGCAAATCATGATTTCTGTAAGACTCTGTGTCTAGGATCATTGCTAAGATTGCAAGAAGACCCATGAAATGGTTTGGGCCACATCCTGCCCTGTAGCCCAGTGGTTAAGCAAGCTGGGTTCCACATGGCTGATTGCTATTCAGATCCCGGCCCCATCAGCTTAAAAAACAAGTAGAGGGTATGCTCATGCCTGTTCAAAATCCCAACATGGTGGAGAAACAGAGAAGAGATTGTGGTGTGACCACATCCCATTGGAGAGTGTTTTCTACCTCTCCCTCTATCTGTCTTTCTGTTATGAGTACACACATCCTCCAGCAATTTAAAAATAAAATGAGAGAGAGAGAGAGAGAGAAGGAGGGAGGAAAATGGTTAGGTCCCTGTATACTTCAAAAATTCAGGTGTTGTAATTAACTTAGTAATGGAAAGAGAATTAATGGATAATGATTCAAATTTATATATATTCATGGAAGAAATATGGGTGGTGATTAAGAGTTTAAAAATGTATTATTCAGGGAACCAGCAGTTAGCGTAATGGCTATGTCGCTGGGCTCCCGTAGTCGACCGCGGTTCGTGTCCCGGACCCGGTGGCTTAAAACTCACGCCGGGCGCTTGTGCGTGCATGCCCAAGATCCTGAGAGGAGAATGGAGGAGAAGGGATTGCGGCGTGACCATCCTCCCTGGGGGGTGATTTCTCGCTTTCTGTCTCTATGTCTCTCTCTGTCTGTCTGGCGAGCGCACGGGCCCTATAGCGAAAATCTCTCCAAAAAAAAAGTGTATTATTCAGTGATATTTGAAGCCTTCCTTTTATCCCACATACTAGCTCTGTTCTCTTACTGTCACTTCATGTATGTGAGCCTTGTTTTCCAATATTCTATAATAGAGTGATTAATACTTTAAGGGATGGGTATAATGATCAGTTAAGAAAATGTGTGAGTGTGTGTGAATTATAAAGCACTATGCCCTTAAAAATAAGGTTTGGGAGCCAGCAGGTGGTTGATGGTTAAGGCAACTGGATCCTACATGACCAACTCTGTGATTTCAGTTCTAGACCTGGAGGCTTGAAAAACACTGCACCTGTGCATATGTGCCCCCAATCCTGAGAGGAAAATGGAGGAAAGTTTGTGACATAGTCATTCCTTTGGGAGACTTCTCACTTTCTGTATTTCTCTCTCTCTTTCTTTCCCCTATGGTGAAAGCTTAAATACATAAATAAATGAATAAGCAATGAGGTTTGGGATATAAATATTATAAAGAAAGATATAAAATTACTTTAATATTAAAACTTAAATTACTTATATTACAATAGCTTTCCAGAGAACAGATGTTAACAAATATTACACTTTTACCTTAACTATATCAATAGTTGTATGTATATATGTATGTGTTTAAGTTAGCTATAGGGCATGTGTGCTCACCAAAGAGAGATAGAGAGGGGGAGGGGGAATGAGAATACACACTTCAATTGTATGTATATATGTATGTGTTTAAGTTAGCTATAGGGCATGTGTGCTCACCAAAGAGAGAGAGAGGGGGGGGGGAATGAGAATAAACACTTCAAGGTGGACAATCATGACACAATCTTTTCTCCTCTCAGGATTTTGGGCATGCACATACATGCACCTGATGTGTTTTTCAAGCAGCAGAGTCTGGGACATGAACCATGTAGGGTCAGCCATGTAGGATCCTCCTATGTTTACCATAATGTCACAAGCTGACCCTATCTTGTATTCTTACAGTATAATCTATTCTTGATCTTTGCATTCCTATATAAATTTTAGAACAAGCCTGTCAAGCTTCATGCAAGATAATATTGGGACTTTGGTACTGCATTGATCTGTAGATTTATAGGGTCAATGCAGATGAAATATTTATAATGTAAATATTCCTATCTGCAAAGATACCTCATCTACTTATTTTGCTTCTTAACATGGAAGAAAAATTTTTCCTCGCATATTTCAAGGCACAAGTCTGTCTTTTCTCTTGGTTATAGTCATTCTTAGACTCAATGTATCATTGCTAAATTGGTATATTTTAGAAATCAGTTTTCCAGAAAAGAATGACTACAATCTTAATTCAGTCTCTTTCGAAATGCAAATAAAAAATAATATTGAAGAAAATACATATCTTAGTTGTCTTTTCATAAACTAAAATAAAAATCTTTATGATGATCTTGGATCTAATTTATTAAATTTTGTTTATAACTTTTAAATTTAGCTAAGACCCATTCCATTTTAGTTATATCTGTTTAGGTGCTTGTTGCCATCATATGGACATGCAACTAACAAGAATGTATTAATTTTTGTTCTAACAATGTTTATAAACTTTCTTTTGAGTCAATAATTTATTATGGGTATTTTGAATTTTCTATTGTGTTCAAATATATTCTGTTCAAACAACTCTAGATGTGTTTGTTTCTTTGCACACCTCATACCTGTTTTCTTATTCTGTCCTAGTCTTTTTGGCATAATATTGGAAAAAAAATTATAGCAGAACAATTTGATTTTTCTTGATTTGAAAGAAAATGCTTTAATCAAATCTTTCACTATAATGTATAAATGAATCAAGTGTTTAGTTAGCACAGAGCCAGAGGGTGTGCAAGGTGTGTGTGCATGTATCAGCATATTTCTTTGAATGGCAACTTCGTTAGGAGCCCAAAAGTAACATCATTTTCATCACAGTCAGACCATATGAAAATAATTTTCTCCTTTTCTATCACGTGCCCACATCACTGCTAACTTTACATTTACACATTCAACAGAAATTCTGGATGATTTTTTCTTTTCCTTTAACATCATATTTTCCTGAATTTCTATACACTTAGGTAGAGTGGAAGGAATTTAGTGGAAAGCAGAAATACTAAAGTCTACATGTATAATGCTATGGAGAACTGAACGTCAATGTGACATGTCATAAAAATTTGCTACATAAAAGGCTGCTGAGGTTTTGCCAAATGATGAGTATAATTTGCCCTCAAATGAAAAGTCAGAGTCTCAAATAAAATAAAACTAGTGACAAGTTAATCGTTAATTAAAGTTCTAGAAGCTTGACTTTAACAAGCAGCTAAATGCTTGTTAAACTCACTAGGGTTTGGTCTACACAAGCCAAGTGATGTGGGGAGGAGATACAGCATCATTCAGTCAGTAAATTAACATATCCTAGAATGGCTTAGAGTGTTCCAGGAATAGTCATTAAGAATTGAAAAGTATATTTGAAGTCACATGGTCCAACCTGTCATCTAACAGGGAAAACTTTCTTTTATAATCATGAGAATCTTAATGGTATTTTTCTTCATCCACTTCTAGCTATAGATAGATGTAACCAATGTTAGATGTACCAGCTCCTATAAATTTAATTTTAAATTGCAAACAAAGCAGAAATAGACCATGTGTGGTTTTGATGCTTCAAAAAGTTAGCATCCTATCCCTTATGAGAGATGTTTATACAACAGCAAGCTAAAAATGAATGAAGTGGGCCAATCAGTGGCATAGTGTATAAGATGATGAATCCTACTTGACTAACTCTGTGTTTTAAGTCCTGGACTCGGTGACTTGAAAAACATGCCAGGCACATGTGCATGTGTGACTAAGATCCTGAAAAGAGGGAGAAATGGAGAAGAAGGGATTCTCGTGTGACCATCTGCATGAGAGAGTACTTTTTCTCTTTACCTT
>NW_006199830.1:222190-315023 GCF_000334495.1 Tupaia belangeri chinensis | reverse complement strand
TTCCCTTTCTCTCTCTCTCTCACTCTCTGGTGAACATACATGCTCTCTGGCAAACTGAAAAAAAAAAAAAAAAGGAACTGAATGAAGCAATAGATGGCAGTGTAGAAAAAGGTAAAAAATAAGGTTACAAGAACTTGGATTGGTACCTAGATCCTAAAGGACAGGCAGATAGTGTGCAGGGGTAGGGGGAGTTTATTATCCCCAAATCAATGCCCCGTTTACTCATCCTGAGTAATTGCTCTGGTATGCATCAGGAAAGAGCATTACACAGAGCTGAGGGAATCATATATCCATGGAAGGTGACATGCGGATTGAACTCAAGCTAAAGACACCAAGTTATGAGAGATAGCCCCTATAAGAGAATATATAAAGAAGATGATTTCACGGACTTCTGAGCTCCAGTTTTTTCATCATTCACTTTCTCATAGGTGTGTGTCCACAGTGGATAACCTGCAGGATGGTTTTCTTTATAGACTCCCATCTTTATCAGCATGAAAAATGTTAACTTTTTCACTGTTTTGGCTCTTTCTGTGGTACACTGTATGGTAAATCAATATCCAATATGTTAAAGTCACATTTTCATCCTAGATAATTCTGTAAATATGGTAATAATTTATGGATCAAATTAATAGGTGAGAAACTGCCAGATTGGTTCCAGAGTGGCAGTATCATTTTCTTAGAAGTATGGGAAGATGTATGGAACTATAAAAAGTCCGAGTGAGGAAATTCTGTGAGGTGTTGGAACTGTTCTGTGTCCTCTTTATGACAGTTGTTACAAGAATCTATGCATGTATTAAAACACATAGAACTATTCATGAAAAAGTGAATGCTACTATAAAATAGTTGTAAAGCTAAGTAAAAGGCATACCAATTTTTATATAAGATAGCCTGCCAATTTTCTTGGGGGGAAAAACACATTTAAAAATGTTCAAATTAGGAATTTTTATTTAAAATTGGGTAAATAAAAATAAATAAATAACTGCTTAAGAAGACATTGTTTTCATGTTCTTGCTCTTTATCTTATACCCAGCTGTTTTTAAAGATCATATTTAAAATTCTTTTATATTCCTTATTAATTCAAATATGCATTTGGACTCTCATTTTAAAAATTAAGTTGGTATTTACATTAGTTCTGGGAGGTATAGATTATTGTACAATTGTGGACAATGCTCCTCCAATTATTCAAAGACAGGAGTGCCAGTTTTTTCATGGGACACTTTCCATGTCTGTGCCATGTCAGCATTTGCCTGAAGATAGATAATAAAGGGAGAGCACATTATAGAAGTCCCTTTTTACCATACACTGTCTGCCTTAAGATTCCTAGAAAATAGTTTGCACATTTAAGCCATTTTTATTGCAGTGGTCTTTGTTGTTAGCACTGTCACCATATTGCAAAACCAGCATGCCACATCTACCCTGTCCCTTTAGTAACGATCCTAATGCAGTACGATAAAAACACATGCTGTGTCATATGTTATATGTTATGTATTCCTAATTGGACATTTGTAAGATGTTTAATAATGACTAAAGCTCCACTGTGTCTAATATATTATGGAATAAAAGTGTCAAAAACCAGTAGCATGCTCTAAAACTTTATTTTTAAAAGAGACAGATCATATAGCTTAGATGCCATTGTTTGTGCCTGATTTGAGTAGCAGTGGGATGTAAGCAGCAGAAGATGAAAATCAGAGAAGTGGGATATTTTCTACCTTTAGAAAGAGAGACTGAATAAAATTGGTTAATCAATTCTCTGCCATCTTTGGAACTCATTTTCTGTTTAAACTGACTTCAAATGGAGTCACATTCATGAGACAAGCCTGTGTCACCCTTTGCTGGCCAGAGAACAGGAAAAAAGATTTTCTTAAAAGATCTAATCTGTGACTCCAAATTGCTGCCACATAAATAATGTCAAAGACAGAGCCTGCTCTATTGGGATAGTTATCCACATGAGTTCTCAGGCTACCCAGAAAGGGCAGACCCCCACCCTCCTCCCCCCCATGAAGAAGCCATGGAGGCAGATCATTAAACCAAAGGATGACATGCAACATTGTCAGTGGCATTAATAAATTTTTCTTAAAAGGTACAAACATAGTAACAGGTACGGAATAAGAAGTAGATGCAATAAAATTAATTATAATAATATATAATATGTATCTTTTTTCTGATTTCCAGAAAAATACATTTCTGGGCCAGCCCATGGTGGTGTAGTTAAGACGGCTGGATACTATATGGCCAATCATGTAGTTTGAGTCCAGACCAGGCATCCTGAAAAACAAGCTGGGAGCCGACACATGTATATTCAAATTTCCAAGAGGAAGGAGAAATAGAGGAGAAGGAACCGTGATAAGACAAGTTCCAATGGGGAGTGCTTTCTCACTTTTCCTCTCGCTCTTTCTCTCTCTCTGTCTCTTTCTCTCTGTCTCTTGCCAGTGAGCACTCACATCTTCTGCCAAATTTTTTTTAAGAAATAAAAATGCATTTCTGTCTTATGATTTGGAATAACTTTGAAGATTTCATTTCTTCATTCATTTGCTAAATGTGCATTGAGTGTTTTCTCTGCTTTAGACATTGTGCTAGGCGTTGGGAAGATACCAGTGAGCTGATTGCACTTGCAACTAGAATTCTCCATTCCTAGAAAACAGCTTAATTCCTAGAATTTGGCCCTCAGTCTCAGACATTTCTTTGGTATGAGCACGTGTATCTATTTGTGCTTTCATGTATCTATAAATCCATTCAAACAATATTTCAGCTTATGTTTACTGTGTAAAACAGAAGCTGATTCTTTTTCTTAAGTGAGGCCCTTCTCCTAGGGCTCTATATGGATTGCATTCCAGTCTCCAGATTGATTCTTGGTATTGATTGATTGATTCCTAAGTGACCATGTATTTCTTTTCATCATCTTTTTTTTTTTTTTTTATAATTACATTCCTTCTCCCAGTTAACATATTTCTGCCACACTAACATTGTGAAAATATTTCATTTACCCATTTTTTCCCCTAACATTTCTGAGTTCAAAGCTTGGATCTGGCCAATACCAAATCTTTACTGAAACTTAATTTGATCTTTAGTTGGATCAAAGAAGTTTATGAGCTGACTCAATGAGGCTTACACAGCTGCTTCACTGGTATCTACCTAGGGATCGAAGTTTCCAACTGAAATGATATATAGTATTCTTTTTGATTCCTGCCATCTCCACCATGAGTAGGTTATGATGACTGAGTATAAGGGAGAGTTCTAGAAATGAATACGTCAAATTATCACTTAACTTTCTCTGTCGTCCTTTCCTCATACTCAAATGCAATGCGATTGTTCAGAGGTTTTTGTCTAAAAATACACTGAAGAAGTTTTCAGACCTAGTAAAATGTGTCATTACCTTATGAAATAAACACTTCCCTGAAACTTTTAGTCAATTAAGCTTTAATAAGCTTTTATATTTAAATGTTCACATTATCTCAAAATTTTTCATTTCAATTGTAAATCTATTATGATGATTCTTTCCTATTTTTCCTATAACTTAGAATTCTGATGAGAAAATTTTTAGGTGAATCCTATTTACTCAAAATCAAGTATATCCATGCTCCATTTCTAAGACCCTTATATCTGAGTACAAAACATGGTATTTCCTTTTTTGTTTTTAATAAAGGGACAACTATTCTCCAGAGGTGATTCCATCAAATACTCCTTTCTGCATGCTATTACAGATTCCCAAGTATAAGAAAGCAAAACAATGAGTGTTTAGGGTTTAATTTTTAATAAAAAAGTTCCTAAACTCAATTAAATTCTTACTGAATCTTGAGTGAAAATGAAATATATTAAACCCCAAGAAGCAGCCGCAAATGTCTAATACGTTGGATAACAAGGATTAGAATGCTGGTTTGGGATCATGTGCCTTCGTTTGGTTATTAGACGTTAAGAATGGGATTTTAGGAAGCTCTCCTAGATGCATTAGTCCCAGTAAAGTACTTACCAGATAATTCATTATAGTCTTTTTGGGGGGAGGGGGAAGGGGTTGTAATTTAGAAGAATGCAATTAAAACTGAACTTGATAATTAATTCTGAACTGGTGAGAACTAGTTCCAGAGATTATGACTATAATGCTGTGTAGTCATTGATATAAATATTCATGAGGTCTCATTGTTTTATGGTTTTCTCAAGCACACAGCTTATCTGAAGAAGTAAAATTAAAGTACCATTATTTAACATTACAATGCAAATAAGAATCAATGAAGAAAAATAGTTAATTCACTAGAGAATATGAATACATGTAGGCACACGTAGAGACTATATCATACATGTATAAATAAAATGTCTTCTGAACATATGCATTAGAAGATTAAGGAGAGAAAAGAGAAAAAGTGATATGGGTAAACAATTTTGGATCTTAATCTGGTCAACACTGGGTGAGTGAAATTCATTGAAATCGACTTAACCTACCACCAAAAATCAATCAACATATAAAACTAATCGTGTGCAGCAGAAGAGAGAATGAGAAAATGGTCTTTCTTATTCTATTTCCATCTTTTACTGAGCCATAATGCTATCATATGTGACCTTGAGGCAGATTCATCTATAACATGAAATTTTCAAGTAATCTGATAGAATAAACAGGGCATGATGAATGGATGAATGGATGGATGCATGGATGGCAACTACAAAGAGAAAAGTAGCCAGAAAGCAACCAGCTTAGAAAATTGAAATGGGTGGGAGGAAGGAGGTGGGAGAAGGGAGTGCAATTCCAGATCATAGTCTTTGATTTGATTTAATTTTATTTAAAAAAATTCCATCTTAATTGGATTCTTATAATTGCTATTTGTTTATATCTTCAAATTTGATTAAGAAAGAATCAGCACAAACAGTATATTCATTGAAAACTTTATACAAATTTGAGGAAGATTTAAGCCTTATATACTGGTATTCTCAGTTCATTTATTGTTAAGCATCACAAAGTCAAATTCGGTATTATGTGATTAAGCTGCATCTGTCTCTGTGCAAGCACTCACCATATTTCTTTAAGTTCAGCAGTCGTTTTGCAAAGAATCTGAAGGATTTTGCACAAAATTAGTGCCTATAATAAAGCAATGCTGATGAAGAGACAGCTTTTTATATCACTGATATATTATAGTTTCTTTCTAATAAATGTCATTGCTAGATATTTCAAAACCTGAAGCAGATTTGCTGACTGTACTGTTTTGAAGCATATTTGCTGTGCCTTATTGCTAAGATGTTCTTTTATAGACATACAGTTTAGAAATTTTATTTGACACTGTTGACTACTAAATTAGCAGCTTTTCAACTTTGCAAGACTTCTGTCATACAATTGAGATAAAAGATAGGATGTATTACTTTTGCATTAATCTTTTCTGGCACAGTCCTGAGGCAATTTGAGATATATTAATTGAGGTCCCAATTTGAGAAAAAAATACAACGAGGTTGTTATTTGTTGTGTTTTTGATTTTGTTTTTCCCCAGATTCGTTTTCTCTCTCTTTCTCTCTCTCTCTCTCATCACATACACACATGAACAAAGCTTATAAAGATTCAAATTATAATTATGTAAATATTTTAATTTTAATTACCTGAATCTGATGGTTTAAAATTAAAAATGTTCTTCTGTTGGACGCTTACTTAAGGAGCCCATTTGGCCTCTGTTAGAGTGCTCCTATGTTCTCTGGGTTGGTACTTTGGCGGCATTCCAATAATACATTTAGGGAAGTTTATTCATTTGGTTAGAGCTCTGAGTTAGTGAAGTACACATGCCATGAGCCAAATTCTAAACTTATCATCTGAAAGTTCTCTTTTCAGTGGACACCAAAAAGAATTAGTTCTCAACTCCAACCACAGATGACAGTGTTAACAGGGGTTTTTGTGTGTGTTTTGAGTCTCTAGTATATAGGGCCTCTTCATGATAGAGGCTGGACCAATCTTCACACCACCACAGCCATGAGCATGTGACCGTTATCCAGTTTTCAGAGTCATTTAACAGATTTAGAGCTTCTTGAATTAAAATGAGAATAAATTAATTTAATCCTAAACTATATCCAGTTGTTTATACTTTAATATTTTTCCTAACTTTTCCCATGATGACCTATGATACATAGACATCAAAATTTAAAAAAAAAAAAAAAAGAAAATTCTCAGACATTTTGGGACTTTGAGGACACACATTTTGAACTAACTAAAATTTTCAGGGTCCCAGAAAGCCATCAAAGTTCATCTGCTAGGCAGTTTAGTGGTGAATTAGACACTCTTGTGAATTCATCTTAAAGGGGGCTTGGTCAGGAAAGCAAGGCTGTGGCTATTTCACCAGTTCTTGAAATGGTCTTTTCATAAAGACTAAAACAAACCAAAATCTGTTTGGAGCAATAACTGCAGCGATATTCAGGAGCATACATATACACACATGTAAACATACATAAGATACCGATCATTTTTATTTTCATCTCGAAATATGAATGGAGACTGGAGGCAAAATAGAACTTCTAAATTCTGTTTAATTTCTCTTTTTCTGCTGAATGGGATTTTCTTTTAACATGGAAAGAAAAAAACATTATAAAGTCTACAGAATTGCTGAAAAATTTTCATAAAAACATCTTGCTACCCTACATAAATTCAAAATGGATGATGAAGATTAATTATATTTCAGGTGCCTTGATTAAAGTTGCAAATGCAGTGCCTAGTGCTCTTTGAAGAATTTTGGAGAATAAAAGATGTGATGGAGGAATGAAATGGCCAAATGGCAGACTATTCTCCAAAGAAGGAAGAGAGTCGTTTTCTCAACTACTTGTGAACTCTGCATCAAACTTCAGAAATGTGCATAAAGGAATATTAAAGATATTAATATTTTGAAAGTATAAAGCATTAAAAAATTCATGTTGGGCCAGCAGGTTGCATGGTGATTAGGGCACCGGATCCCACATGATGGCCCAGCTTCAAGTCCTGGACCCAGGAGGCTTGAAAAACACACCAGGTATGAATGTTTGCATGCCGCAAATCCTGAGATGAGAATGGAAGAGAAGGGATTGCAGCGTGGCCATCCCTCCTGGAGGATGTTTCCTCACTTTCCCTCTCTGTCTCTCATGCTCTTTCTCCAGCAAGCAAACATGCCCTATAGGGAAAAAATGACAACCATATGGCCCAAGGGGCATTCATCAAAGGGGGAGAAAAAGTGAGATACAATTTCGCTCTGCAGGTAGTCTGCAGTTACACGGGTATAACTGCCAATAAGGTAGTTCGACACATATGTATAGGGTCACTGGAGAAGACATATTTTCTATGCAAAAATGTGTCATGACTTTTCCAACAAACCATATTGTAGTCAGATATTGTTCAAAGTCTCTATAGGGAATAATATGAAAGCAGTGAAACAGTTACATAGCTCATTGTTTGCATAAATAGTGGATTATAACATAAATAAATGCTGGTGATGAACAGATTAGTGAAAACACCGAAGAAAGTTTTTAATGGTCTGACATAAGGTATAGTACTGTGTAATTTGCGTGTATAGGTTGGATTGAAATAAAAAATATTGTTGCATGAGAACTTTTGATACCAATTGCAAATATATGGAATCATGTTACGTTTACTTTGCCTATAGAGTGTCACTGCACAGAAGAGACTTTCAAATAGGTCTGAACAATACTGATAACCCAAATATGATTTTTTTTCTTTTTGTGATAGGACACATTTTCACCAGAGACAGAGAGGAAAAAAAAGGACAAATCACTCCTTGGGAGGGATGGCTGTGCCACAATCCTCCTACATTCTCCTCTTGGGATTTAAGCGTGCACACACACACACACACACACACACACACCACACACACACACATACACACACCACACACACACATACACATACGTACCTGGCATGATTTTTTAAGCCACCAGGAATAGGACCCATACCTCAGGGTTGCTTATTTGGGATCTAGCTACCTAAACCTCTGTATCACTTGCTGGCTACTGAGCTTCCCATTTTAAGAGAGACTAGGCAAATAAATAAAATTTCAAAAGAAGGAAATTAAAGTCAAATACCATAGTATGAAGAATATCTGGGAAAATTAGGGGTCTCTATTATTGAAAGTAGAAGATTCTGTTGAGGTGGAAGTGAGTGTGTGTGTGTGTGTGTGTTACTGTGAATTTCAAATATATAAAGTCCGACATGCACAAAAAAGTTGGACTTAAACCATCATTGGTTCCTGTGAAAAAATAGAAGCCAAGGAAGAAAGTGTCTGGGAGACAGACTCAAGTTCTAGGAAGGAAACGTTTTATGGTTAGAGCTTTCCGAAGAGAGAGTGGAGTCTTCAGAGGTACTGAGTCATCTCACTGGAGGGAAGCAAAATTAGGGTTTTCAAGCATCAGATGTGTGATTGGCAGGAATAACCTTTGGGGTTCTTGCCAAACCTGAAATTTGATGACTTTATGACTACAAAATTATCATAAAACTTCACCTCTACTTTTTATTCATTCTGCCCTCTGTTCCTCTTGTCACTGTTGCCTTTCTATTTTGTTTTCAGCAAGCCTTCTGAGAAATCTGTTTGGATTCATTTATTCTAGACATTCAAATTTAATATTTGACCTCTCCGTCAATGGTTACCAGCAGTAAATTATTTCATTTCTGATTTGATTTTATCTCATATTTCCCAAGATACACCCAGGGAACTTTGTTTTCAGACCCACTACCTTAAAAAAAATACATTTATTGTGTCTGGGATAAATAGAGCATTTTAAGAATAGGAGGAACGTGGAGAAATAAAACCGAGCCTCCTACCTCCTGTCCAGATGCTTAGGCCAAATTGTCTAGACAGTGAGATTCTGATTATTTCTGAATGGAATTTCTATTTTCCTCTGAATATCACATCCAAATATAACTTATGATGGTTGATATATTTATTTAAACTTAAAGCTATACATTGGTGTTATCCTCTAATACAGTTCACTTTTGTATGAAACTTAACACAGCGTATTCAGAATTAACCTCTCACAAGTTCTTTTTCCTTCAGTTAGATGAAGTTGCATCTAATGGATACATTGCTCAGTACTCATTTTTAAAAAAGCAAATTTTTGCTCAGGCACATTTCTGAGAGAGAGAGAGAGAGAGAGAGAGAGAGAGAGAGAGAGAGAGAGAGATATCAGAAGTACTATCCGGGGAGGATGGCTATATTGCAAACCCTTCCCCTTCCAGTATTTTAGATATGCATGCATACATGTCTGACATTTTTTCAAGCTGCTAGTTACAGGAATTATACTGCTCAGTGCTCATTCTTACCTTAAGACTTCTGCTGTCACTTGAGATTTTTATTCTGGATTATTTTTATTTGGTGAGATACGTTTTCCTTAAATTTTTTTTTTCAGCATGGTGATACTTGGATGATATAATATGTGAGTTCAAATTTTGTACAGAATCCCAGTGTCTGAATTTCTTCAAAGCTTCAACCACCCACCCCACCCCAGATCAATTTTTATTTATAGCTAGATTTGGGAACCGGTTACAAAACCTCTGACCCATAGCACAGTTACAAATCTCAGGTGCTAACATGCCCACCCAAGAATAATTACCTACTTTCTTCTTTGCTTATCATTTGGGGTGCTGTCAGTAGTCCATTAAAGGCTGAAGATTTAAGTCCAGTGAACACTGATACCTTTCTTTAGGCATGTGTTGAATGTTGCTTGGACTGCGAATTAATCCCTGACCGTGTGTTAATTCTGCCCTTTATAACAATATAGCGAAATCCTTGAGAACAGGAGCAGTGCTCTTCCTCAGTAGTTAGTACAGTGGCTTATGGAGAGTGTGGGTTCTTCAGATTCAGAAAGTTTGTATAGAAGCATATTGAGCATTCTCCTCCTTCACCACATTGCTAGAGAACACAGGGATACCTCTCTTGTCCCAGAAAGAGGAACGATCCAGTTATTCTAAGCTCTTTATTCCTGTCTCCATGCAGTATTCGTACTGGTGGTGTAGTATTTTTTTTTTATGATGACCATATACCTAACTTATTGCCACCTTTGGTGCAAGATTGACAAAACAAATCTTCCATATTCAGTGCTTGGTTGAAAATGTCAGTAGAGAGAGCAGAAGGGGCTTAGCGTGGACAAGTAAGTTTGTGAAATTTCGATTAGATTTACCGAGTGGGATTCTGCTCCTGTTTTAATACTTATGTTTATGTGTTTAAAATTGTTTTATGTTAGGAAATTGTCTGTAATTTGTTCTTGCTGGAGACAGACAGGAAGAGAAAGTAAGAAAGTATTCCATATTGGGGAATGGTCATGCCACAATCCCTTCTCCTCTCAAGATTTTGGGCACACACTCACACACACCTAGTATGTGTTTTAAGCCAGCAGGTCCCAGACTCAAGCTGCACAGTTGTCCATGTGGCATTCAGCTACCTAAACACCATGTCACAAGTTGGCTGAGGAAACTATTTTGTAGTGTTAAATTTACATAGGTAGTAAATATGCAAGATCACCTTGAAAAATTCTAAATCTTATGGGCTTGGCTATAGCCCTTGTGGTCTCTGCCCATGCCCTCATCACTTCAGTATGACCACTACTGCCAGTGGGTATGTATCCTCCCTATCTCTAAGATCTTGGTCAGGACACTAATTCTCCTGCATTCAGGTATCCACAGTGTTTTAGTTTATTTTGTGATGCTTTAACAAAATGCCTGAGACTGAATACTTGATAAAAAACAGAATTATATCTTCTCACGGTTTTGGAGATGGGAAAATCCAAGATCAAGTCAAAGCATTTTGTGTCCAGTAAGGCCCTTCCTGCAGCTCCTCAAGCAGTAGAAGGTCCAGAGGGAAAGCTAGCCAAATGCTGTAGGAAGCCTCCTTTCACAGGGCCTTAATTGTATTGATGAGGAAGAAGCTCTCACGGCAAATCACTTTTTTTTTTTTTTAAGAGCTTTTGTCTTAGGACACATACACTCATTGGAGAGAGACAGAGACAATAAGAGAGAAAGTGAGAAATCACTTCCTGGGGATAGCCATGCCGCAATCCCTTCTCCTCCATTCTCTTCACACATGTGCATGCTTCTGGCATGAGTTTCAAGCTACTGGGTCTGGGACTCAAACTGCAGTCAGCCATGTGGGAGTCCGGCGATGTAACTGCTGTGCCATCTGCTGACTCCACTTAGTTACTTTTATTTTTTAAATTTTTTGAAATAAAAAAAAATAAAATTTTTTAAAATTTAAATTTATTTATTTACATTCATTCACTACACATCATTATAGCATGGAAAATGAGATTTCCCATCCAGAATACACTGTATATTGGCTCAATCAAGGACATCAACATATGTATTATCAAAGTCTCCTAGCTGTTTATTGTTATCACACGGTCAATACCTGAATTTTGGAAGAGGCACTTCAAACCATAGTACATGGGTATAATGTAGATTCTGTGTTCTGTTCCTGTGTCACAGGCTTTTGAGAGATGTGAATGACATAACTAACTTATACAAGTGCTTTGAAAAGTCCATGAAAATGTAATTGCATTGTAACATAAATGAATATTAATAATAACAATTATAAATATGAAATAAAATTAAATATACATAAAATAATAATAAAGTTCAACTCTAATTTAAAAGCCTTGAGGGTAAGCACATTATAGCAAAAATTTGGGAATTCAGTGTCATAAGAAATACATGACTCTTCAAAAAATAGGTACTCAGTGATTATCTGTTTTAATTTCCTTTTTACTATGAAATCTCATTAATGCATTTCTATAATTTCCAGTTTCTAATCTTTGAAGAGACTAGGACAGTATCTAAGAGAAACATAACTTTTTTTTTTGAGAGGTTTTTGCTATAGGGCACGTGCGCTCACCAGACAGACAGAGAGAGACATAGAGACAGAAAGTGAGAAATCACCCCCTGGGGGGATGGTCACACCACAATCCCTTCTCCTCCATTCTCCTCTCCGGATCTTGGGCACTCAAGTACATGCGCCCGGCGTGAGTTTTAAGCCACCGGGTCTAGGACGTGAACCGCGGTCGACTACATAGCCATTACGCTAACTGCTGGTTCCCTAAGAGAAACATAACTTTTATGTATATGCTATATATTAGTTTTCCAGGGCTGTGCATTACGCTGCTCAAATTGGCACAAAAGATTACACAGAATGAATGTCTTAAACAACTTAAACATAATTCTCACAGTTCTGGAGGCCAGAAAGTCCAAGATCAAGGTGGCTGAAGGTAGGTTTCTATTGGAGGCCTCTCCTCTCCTTTTGGTTTGTCAGCAGCAGTTGCCATCTTGCTGAGTCCTGACATGGCCTTTCCTTTGTGCACATGGAGAGAACAAGCTTTTTGGTATCTATGCTCTTAAGGACATTAGTCCTTTTGGATCAGGGCTATACCCTTAAGACCTAATTTAATTCTCATTACTATTTTAGAGGTCTCATCTCCAAATATAGCCACACTGAGAATTAAGGCTTAATTTACAGATGTTATCAATCTCTTCTATGGCCTCTCTTACTGGCCTGTAGACGGCCATCTTCTTTTTGTGTCTTCACCTGGTTTTTGCTCTGAATGTGCCTATGTCCTCATTTCCTTTTTTAAATCAGGACACTAGTCATATTGGAGTAGCGCCAAACCTAACAATTTCAATTTAACTTACCACACTCTATCTCCAAAATACAGTCATGTTCTGAAGTAGTAGGGGGTTAGGACTCCAGTCTATGAACTTTTAAGGGACCCAGTTTGGCTGTAACATATTACAGAACACTTAAGATTTGGAAAGGACTTTTTATGTCTACTTAAACTTATGACTTGCTTTGATCAGCAAATGCTCAATTGATACATCGCCAGAAAATAGCTGTTACCTATTGCATTCAGCTACCTAAACACCATGTCACAAGTTGGCTGAGGAAACTATTTTGTAGTGTTAAATTTACATAGGTAGTAAATATGCAAGATCACCTTGAAAAATTCTAAATCTTATGGGCTTGGCTATAGCCCTTGTGGTCTCTGCCCATGCCCTCATCACTTCAGTATGACCACTACTGCCAGTGGGTATGTATCCTCCCTATCTCTAAGATCTTGGTCAGGACACTAATTCTCCTGCATTCAGGTATCCACAGTGTTTTAGTTTATTTTGTGATGCTTTAACAAAATGCCTGAGACTGAATACTTGATAAAAAACAGAATTATATCTTCTCACGGTTTTGGAGATGGGAAAATCCAAGATCAAGTCAAAGCATTTTGTGTCCAGTAAGGCCCTTCCTGCAGCTCCTCAAGCAGTAGAAGGTCCAGAGGGAAAGCTAGCCAAATGCTGTAGGAAGCCTCCTTTCACAGGGCCTTAATTGTATTGATGAGGAAGAAGCTCTCACGGCAAATCACTTTTTTTTTTTTTTAAGAGCTTTTGTCTTAGGACACATACACTCATTGGAGAGAGACAGAGACAATAAGAGAGAAAGTGAGAAATCACTTCCTGGGGATAGCCATGCCGCAATCCCTTCTCCTCCATTCTCTTCACACATGTGCATGCTTCTGGCATGAGTTTCAAGCTACTGGGTCTGGGACTCAAACTGCAGTCAGCCATGTGGGAGTCCGGCGATGTAACTGCTGTGCCATCTGCTGACTCCACTTAGTTACTTTTATTTTTTAAATTTTTTGAAATAAAAAAAAATAAAATTTTTTAAAATTTAAATTTATTTATTTACATTCATTCACTACACATCATTATAGCATGGAAAATGAGATTTCCCATCCAGAATACACTGTATATTGGCTCAATCAAGGACATCAACATATGTATTATCAAAGTCTCCTAGCTGTTTATTGTTATCACACGGTCAATACCTGAATTTTGGAAGAGGCACTTCAAACCATAGTACATGGGTATAATGTAGATTCTGTGTTCTGTTCCTGTGTCACAGGCTTTTGAGAGATGTGAATGACATAACTAACTTATACAAGTGCTTTGAAAAGTCCATGAAAATGTAATTGCATTGTAACATAAATGAATATTAATAATAACAATTATAAATATGAAATAAAATTAAATATACATAAAATAATAATAAAGTTCAACTCTAATTTAAAAGCCTTGAGGGTAAGCACATTATAGCAAAAATTTGGGAATTCAGTGTCATAAGAAATACATGACTCTTCAAAAAATAGGTACTCAGTGATTATCTGTTTTAATTTCCTTTTTACTATGAAATCTCATTAATGCATTTCTATAATTTCCAGTTTCTAATCTTTGAAGAGACTAGGACAGTATCTAAGAGAAACATAACTTTTTTTTTTGAGAGGTTTTTGCTATAGGGCACGTGCGCTCACCAGACAGACAGAGAGAGACATAGAGACAGAAAGTGAGAAATCACCCCCTGGGGGGATGGTCACACCACAATCCCTTCTCCTCCATTCTCCTCTCCGGATCTTGGGCACTCAAGTACATGCGCCCGGCGTGAGTTTTAAGCCACCGGGTCTAGGACGTGAACCGCGGTCGACTACATAGCCATTACGCTAACTGCTGGTTCCCTAAGAGAAACATAACTTTTATGTATATGCTATATATTAGTTTTCCAGGGCTGTGCATTACGCTGCTCAAATTGGCACAAAAGATTACACAGAATGAATGTCTTAAACAACTTAAACATAATTCTCACAGTTCTGGAGGCCAGAAAGTCCAAGATCAAGGTGGCTGAAGGTAGGTTTCTATTGGAGGCCTCTCCTCTCCTTTTGGTTTGTCAGCAGCAGTTGCCATCTTGCTGAGTCCTGACATGGCCTTTCCTTTGTGCACATGGAGAGAACAAGCTTTTTGGTATCTATGCTCTTAAGGACATTAGTCCTTTTGGATCAGGGCTATACCCTTAAGACCTAATTTAATTCTCATTACTATTTTAGAGGTCTCATCTCCAAATATAGCCACACTGAGAATTAAGGCTTAATTTACAGATGTTATCAATCTCTTCTATGGCCTCTCTTACTGGCCTGTAGACGGCCATCTTCTTTTTGTGTCTTCACCTGGTTTTTGCTCTGAATGTGCCTATGTCCTCATTTCCTTTTTTAAATCAGGACACTAGTCATATTGGAGTAGCGCCAAACCTAACAATTTCAATTTAACTTACCACACTCTATCTCCAAAATACAGTCATGTTCTGAAGTAGTAGGGGGTTAGGACTCCAGTCTATGAACTTTTAAGGGACCCAGTTTGGCTGTAACATATTACAGAACACTTAAGATTTGGAAAGGACTTTTTATGTCTACTTAAACTTATGACTTGCTTTGATCAGCAAATGCTCAATTGATACATCGCCAGAAAATAGCTGTTACCTATTTATTTATAAACTGGGTTTCCAAAGGACAGCCATTTGCTAGGTGAGCTCATGCCCTAGTATTTACTTTAATGTAATAAAACACATTCTCTAAAAATATATCCCCAGTAAGTCCATGAACCTGCTTGGTAAAAGAGCATGTCTTTTAGTGCCCATCTAACCTTCAGTGTGTATAGACATCCTGGAATGAAATTTTCAAAGGATTGTTCAATAATTCACATTAATCACTAATTCACATGACTGTCCCTCTTCAGTTAGTTTAAATCAGTAAAGATGTTTTAAATTCCATCCTCCGCCCCCAACAAAGAGGCTTTGCCTGCCCTTGTGAGTTCATTCAGTCAGACAGAAGCAAAGCTGACTGGCAGCTTTCTAGCCTCTTTCGGTATGCAGAGCTGCCTACACAAGGCCGGTATTATGAAGGTTGAGTTCTGACATTTCAAAGGAACATTGGAAGATTTTGACCTCATCTTCTGGAATTTGAAAGAGAATGATACTGATGAGGCTCTCTTCACCTTACCTCATAGGATTCTCCCCCATCACCACTAACTAGAGGAAATTTTAGTTGTGTACCTTTAAAACAAGATTCACTTCCTTTTCTAATTAACTGTCAAGAATAAACAAAAAATAGTCTCTTCGATTTTAGCTCTCACACATGGGTTTTCTAGCCTGAGGAACAACTTCACATACAAGGTCTCTGCTACTCACCTCTCACCAACATCACCCACAATTAAGACTCATTAAGATTTTCCTCACTTCCTTCTTCCAAGGACAAAAAATAATGCAGCCTATTACCATTTGTTTTATTCTGATAGGGAAACCCATGGGGGGTTCTATACTGAGAATTTCAGAATTTTCTTTTTAAATCATAGGGCTGAGAAATAATGAGCTCTTAGTTTAATTTCCCTTTATCTTTGTGTGTAGGTGGATAATGTTTACTCTGCTGAAATTTTATATCTTTTCACCCAAAGTTCACTTACTTTTCCTAGGCAAGCTGGGTCAACTCTGTAGTTCTGTTTTTTGACCAATATTGGAACAAACGTGTTACCACTTCTCAGAAATACTTCAAGCACCTGGCCTGTGTGCATTAATCTTTCTGAGTGTGTGTTTGAGTGGACACACACAATACATGCACAGGTATATGAAAGAGTGCATATTCACCACCTTCATTCACTGTAAGAGTGTATATTCACCACCTTCATTCACTGTGAGCTAAATTTTTACCAGCCACCAACTAAGACTAAGAAACAGAATAGGCACTTTAAGATCTTCTCTGAACTCCTCCACAACCCCAAGAAATTGAGTGATTATTTGACATAATTAACTCAATCTTCTCCCATTTGAGAGGGAATAAAACTTTCCAAATTAACCTATTTACTTTGAGTGAATTGTCTCACTGACCTTGGGCAAGTGAAATTTAATGCAGCATACCCACCCCTAGGCCTCCTTTTAGATATAATCCACAAAGGTATGCAAACATGACAACATCTATTGTCTCTCTCTCTTTCTCTCTCTCTCTCTCTCACACACACACACACACATATGCACACACCCCACACACAGAATATGGGAACCAAAAACCATACCCTTTCCCCAGGGGGTTCAATTAAATTACTCTTTCATCATTATTCCTCTATTCAAATAACTCTAATAACTCTACATTGGTCATGGGAAGGGCCTTCAAACCTTTGCCATTAGAAACTAATTTTTATATCCCTGACCCATTGAAATTGCTCCCTGACTCTGTGTGCTTAGCAGAAGATCAAACAATAATCTAGAAAAAAGAACAAAGAAACAATGTATTTATTTATTGGTATAGAATTCACAAAATGCATTAAAATGATCTCATTAATGAATGAACTCCCCAGCCATTTCAGTGAGCTATTATTATCTTCATTTATGGTTAAAAAAAATTAAGTATCAGAGTGGTTAAGACTCTTGTCCAAGGCAATACAACAGTAACTCATGATTTGAATATAAAACCCCAACTTTCAAATGTTCAAACATTAATTTTATGACAATTGTACTAGTGAAACCAAAGAACAGGGGTAGAAGTGGATCCCAAGTTAGACAAGATGACAGATTATTAAAATAAATTAGATTAATTAAGAAACACCTTTAAGAGATTCCTTTTTTTGTTGGTTGTTGCTGTTGTCTTTTTGCCATAGGACACACACTATAACAGGAGAGAGGCTGAGGGAGGCAAAGTGTGAAATCACTCTGTAGGGGGATGCCTGCTCTTTCTTCCATTCTCCTCTCAAGATTTTGGACATGCATGTACCTGTGGCACATGGGACTTTCAAGCCACTTGCCTGGAATTCAAACTATGATGCCATGTGGAAGTCCAGCAGCTTCACCACCATGCCACCTGTTGGCCCCTAAAAGATTCTTAATTCCGATATTCTAAACTTTTATTAGTAAGAGCTTTTGTAGGGGTGTTGACCTCTTGGTCCTGCTGTACACACAGCTTCTCCTTCCACTGAGCTGAGAGGCTATCAAACATGAGTCCCTTCCCTCTTCCTCAATGCCTTTTCATTTCTTGACTCCTTTCTCTTGCTTCTTCCCCCTCTCATTTTAGAAGAAGTAATGACCCCATACCTATTTCCTTCTGCTGTTTCACATTTTCTTATATCCTTATTTCTACTATCTAGGAGTGAAGCAGGCCAGCTTGAGTTTTCACAACACTGCAGCCATTTTGAAATTAAGGAAGGCCTGGAGAACAATCTGACCAATTGCTGAGTAATGAAGAATGGTCAAATAAGAAACTAGGAATGAGTATTTGCAGAAAAACAGAATCAGGAAATTGACAGATGAGAGGAATGATTTTTATGTGCTCGTATCTAATTATAAATACTAAGTATACTGCCTCTCATATCATTCATGTGAATAGAAGCAGCCAAACCGAGGAACAGGAGTTCCTCTGGAATTTCACTTTGTTAATGATCTATTCCTTTTGTCTTTCCTTTTCCGTTCCTTTATTCCCTGGGTCATGCAAATATTTAAAAAGTTTCTTAACCCTGTTCCTCCTCAAAACACCATTTGACCTTATTTCTCTTTATAATCTAAATGCTGAAAAGATCTTATATCCACTTTCTCACCCTAAACTACTGTTGAGTCCCTTTGAAATCTGGCTTTTGCTCTTGCACTTTGCTGAAATGACTAGCTGAGCATATACTTCACATTCAACATCAATAACTTTCTCAATACTCATGGTGTTTGTAATAGTTATTGCTTTGGACATACCACCAGCTTTCAGGATTTTGACTCATAGCTCCAAATTCAAGAATAAATGAAAGTCCCAGAAAGAGTTCTTTCAATTAATTATTTTAATATAAATTCAACAATAAATATTATAGAAAATTTTGGTAGCACTTGGTAATCTTAAGGGTTGTGTAGAACCTGTTAGGCACTAATTTCGTTCCTAGGTTTTTATTCTAGAGAAACATTGAACATATGCAACCAGGGATATGCATAATGATTAAAATTGCTAGGTTTTAAGAACTTACATATCTATCAACAGTAAAATAGATGTATATATTATAACATATATACAGAATTGAATGCTATAAAATAGGAAAAAGGAAAGCATTACAATTATAATTAACAAGTATTTGATCTTAGCCATTTTGTAACTAATTAGTTTTAACTGTAGTTTTTTTTTTTTTTTTTTTTTTTGTGTGTGTGTGTGTGTGTAAGTTTTATGGAGGTACAGTATATACATTATACAATTCACCTATTTAAAATCTACAATTTGATGGCACTTATTACATTCAAAGAGTTGTAAAACTATGACCACAATCTACAAATCTAGATTGTTTTCAAAGCCCTATATCCTTTAGCAATAACCCTCTGTCCTATGTAGTGACTAATCTATTTCCTGTCTAAACAGATGCCTATTCTAGACATTTCATAGAAATGGATCTACAAGGTATGTGGCCTTTTGTGGCTTCTTTCACTTATAGTGTTTACGAGTTTGATCCATATTGTAGCATGTATTAGTAATTTCTTTTTTATTGTCAATATAAAGCCATTGTTATTCAAATACCACATTTTTAAAAGTCAGTTTATCACTTAATGACCATTTGAGTTATTTCTGCTTTTTTCTATATGAGAAATGATATTATGAACACTGGTATACAAGTTTTTATGTTGACATATGTTTTTATATCTCTTGGGTGTAGTTGTGAAGTATAATCAATAGCTCATAGGGTAAATTTATATAGACCTTTAAGGAGCTACCAGACTGTTTTCCAAAATGGTTGAGACATTTCACATATCAGCAAGCAATTTATGAGGGTTCTAATTCTCCACATCCTTGATGACACTTGGTGTTATCATTGTGAGAGGAAAAGGTTGAGAGAGAAATTGAGAGAGCATCATCCTCAAGAATTTGAAAACTGAAGATTCTGAGAAAAGTTGCCATTAGCAGTTTTCATTTCCTTTATCCCAACTATGAACTACTGTTTCTCTTGAGTCATTAGTCACTGGAGATTATGGATACTGTAGGTTAAATAGGACCTTGGATTGTGTTACGATCTCACCTGGGGGAACTGATACAAAGATTTCTCTACTTTGAGAAGACCTGGAGCAAAGGTATACCTACAAGCAGGAAATTCTGAGAAAAAAAAAAATAGGTCTTCAGAGATATATGGGCCCCAGTGGACAGGTGTTATTGGTTCTCCCTAACATGGGAAGCCTGAGTCTTCCCAAACTTGGAAGGGAGAAAACAGAGATATATGACAACAGAGGCCTCCTTTCAGTGTCTAAACAGGAGGTGAGTGGCTTTGTAGCTATACAGCAAAACTCATTTGGGACCAGCAGTTAGCATAATGGCTATGTGGCTGAACTCCCATGTAGTCGACCACGGTTCGCATCCTGGACCCGGTGGCTTAAAACATGCTGGGTGCGTGTGCATGCGTGCTGAAGAACCTGAGAGGAGAATGGAGGAGAAGGGATTGTGGTGTGGCCATCCCCCCTGGGGGGGTGATTTCTCGCTTTCTGTCTCTCTGTCTCTCTCTGTCTGTCTGGTGAGCACATGTGCCCTATAGTGAAAAACCTCTTAAAAAAAAAAAAAACTCATTTGCTGTTTATATCTAGGAGATTCAAAAGAATCAGAGAACTATAGAAATCAGATGCATGTTCCAGTATACAAATAAAATCTCACCTAAGAGAGATTTTAGGTAAGATAAGATAAACAAGATAAGGCTAAAATTGAAATAAATACCTAATGAAATAAATCAATCACATTAGATAAAATGCAAATTAAAAAATTAAGTCTCCACTTAATATATACCGAGTGTCCACACTCTGTGACCGAAACTGAGTGACTAAAGGATATGGAAACATAGTAAATGGTTGTGAATACCAGATACAGTGTGGGAAGAGGGTAGGTGAAGGAGTAGAGTCTGAGGAAGGACATCAAGGAGAAAAATAGAGCGGCAAAGCATTAATGGGACAAAGAAATGGGTTATTAACTGTTGAAGATACCTTTATAGCATTATCAACTGCACTGGTGAGAAATGTACACCTGTTGAAATATTCACTCTGCACACTAAATAATGTGATTGAATGTGCAAAAGAACTTGAAATAAATAAAAAGAAAAGTTTAAATAAAAAAAGTTAGGTCTGTAAGGATCTGAGGTTTAGCACAAAATATGTTTCCAGAGTTAAAATATTATTTTCAGCCAAATAATTTAGCATATGAATTACATGATAGGATAACTATTGGTTAAGACCTAACAAGTACAGAAAAAAATTATATACATGATTTTTGATAGAACATACAGAGAACACAGGCATAAATTTCAAACAATAGATCCAGAGAGGGAAACAAATTGAGAGGGGTTAACGATAATTAGGGAAGTAATAGAATAAAATTTCCCTGAGCTGAAGGAAGAACGAAGCCTTAAATAAACTCACAAAATTTCAGTCTGTTGTAAAGAGAAGAAACAAACAAAAAATAAAAATTGAAGAATAACATAACCTTCAACATTCTAATAATAAAAAAAAGTTATAAGCTCATAGGCAAAATAATATTATTTACAAAGAAAAAATAAATCAGATAAACATTGGACTTCTCATCTGCAACCCAGATATGGAACACAGAATGATATCATCTATGGATAAATTTAAAAACCCAATAAATAGGCTAAAATGCATATTTAATGCAGAGAGAATTTCTAAACTAAGGGTTGGAACCAAGGAAATGGTTCAAAATGTAGTATAAAGAGATAAAGACATAAAGAGTATGAAAGAAATGTTAACACAAAATAAAAGAAGCAATTTGTCAGAAAGCCTAAAAAGTTTTAAATCATATAACACAAAGATTGATAACATTTTAAAGAAAAGTGTCATACCATAATCACTTTGAAGATTTTAACGTAAATCTCTCAGAACCTAGAATAATCAAGAAAAACACAAATATTCTTAAAATATGGAATTTTTAAATCAAGAAAAATTTGATGAATAGCACAATTCGATAAAACTATGCATCTATTTCTCTCTCTACACACACACATACATACACACACACACACACACACACACACACACACATATATATATAGGTTTATTCATTCATCCGTAATATACACATATACATACATACCTCCTTTTAATTAATTGTTACGTATGAGATAGTTACGTATGTATGCTAAAGACTATATACAAGTATATACAGTACATATACAATTATATTTCAAACATATTTATGCTCCAAATACATATATATTAGTATATCAAGACCAGAAATAGAGAAATCTCTCAGTAAACACCTAGTAATCAGTAGCATACAAACTATAGTTTCTATGCCATTATGAATTAAAATTATGAATCAATAATGAAGAGAGGGATAAAAATTTCATGAATTTAAAAATTAAAGTGCTACCCTAAATAAGCTATGACTCAAAAATTCAAAATGTTAAAAAATAATCAGCAATGAATTTCATAAAAGCAATACTATATAGTACAACTTCGATACTCATCTAAAGGGATATCAAAAGAAATATATATAGCTTTAGAGAATAATTGGAAAATTAATGGATAATGCTTTAAATTATAGAATTGAAAAAAGGTAAAACATAGTAAACATAATAAACTCAAAGAAAGATAAGAGAAAATGAAAAGATTATGATAGAGGACCAGCAGTGGCATGGTGGTTAAGGCAGCTAAATTCCACATAGCTGATCACATGGTTGAGAATTTCTAAACTAAGGGTTGGAACCAAGGAAATGGTTCAAAATGTAGTATAAAGAGATAAAGACATAAAGAGTATGAAAGAAATGTTAACACAAAATAAAAGAAGCAATTTGTCAGAAAGCCTAAAAAGTTTTAAATCATATAACACAAAGATTGATAACATTTTAAAGAAAAGTGTCATACCATAATCACTTTGAAGATTTTAACGTAAATCTCTCAGAACCTAGAATAATCAAGAAAAACACAAATATTCTTAAAATATGGAATTTTTAAATCAAGAAAAATTTGATGAATAGCACAATTCGATAAAACTATGCATCTATTTCTCTCTCTACACACACACATACACACACACACACACACACACACACACACATATATATATAGGTTTATTCATTCATCCGTAATATACACATATACATACATACCTCCTTTTAATTAATTGTTACGTATGAGATAGTTACGTATGTATGCTAAAGACTATATACAAGTATATACAGTACATATACAATTATATTTCAAACATATTTATGCTCCAAATACATATATATTAGTATATCAAGACCAGAAATAGAGAAATCTCTCAGTAAACACCTAGTAATCAGTAGCATACAAACTATAGTTTCTATGCCATTATGAATTAAAATTATGAATCAATAATGAAGAGAGGGATAAAAATTTCATGAATTTAAAAATTAAAGTGCTACCCTAAATAAGCTATGACTCAAAAATTCAAAATGTTAAAAAATAATCAGCAATGAATTTCATAAAAGCAATACTATATAGTACAACTTCGATACTCATCTAAAGGGATATCAAAAGAAATATATATAGCTTTAGAGAATAATTGGAAAATTAATGGATAATGCTTTAAATTATAGAATTGAAAAAAGGTAAAACATAGTAAACATAATAAACTCAAAGAAAGATAAGAGAAAATGAAAAGATTATGATAGAGGACCAGCAGTGGCATGGTGGTTAAGGCAGCTAAATTCCACATAGCTGATCACATGGTTTGAGTCCTGGACCTGGTGGCTTGAGAAATACTATGGGAAGCAGGTATGTACATGTTCAAAATCCCTAAAGAAGAAATGGAGAGGGAATTACAGCATGACCATTACCCATAGGGGTTGCTTATTCACATTCTTTCTCTCTCTCTTCTCTCTCTCTCTCTCTCTGGCAACTACACATACCCTCTAGAAAATTTAAGTAAATTAATAAGATGAATGTAGAAAACAGTAACACATAAAACAAAGATAAAATATAAAGGATCAATGGAACCAACAAAATCAACAACTGGTTCCTTGTAAAGCTTAATAAATCAGTAAAATTTCTGACAATACTAATTAAAAAATAGAGCACAAGTAATTAATTTTAGTAATAAAAAGAGACTATTAATAGAGATCTGCTACAGACCAACAAAATCGTATGACAGTTCTATAAGTTTACTATAAATTGAAAATTTAGATGAAATGGTCATTTTTTTTCCCAAAACAATATAAGTTACCAAAAGTGACTCAAAAGGTAGAAAATTTGAAATTATCAAAACCATTATAATAGAACTTTCTTGTTTTCCAAAAAACTTGGTGCCAGATGACTTTCCATAAAAATCCATCATATTTTTATGATCCCTGTTTTTTGCACATTTTTGCCAAAGTTATAGAAAGATATCAGCCATTGTCACCTCCTTTTCTGATCTAGTGTAACTTGGTAACAAATCCATAAAAAGCCTGACACACAGTGAAAATTTCAGATAGTTACATATGTATGCTAAAGAGTAATGTTCACAAACCGTATCTGATAATAAATAATTTATGACCAGAAAGCATTTATTTTAGAAATAGTACAGCTGGACATTAGAAATTAAATTAAGAGGGGCTGGCAGGTGGCATGGTGGTTAAGGGATCTGTACTCCCACATGACAGACAGCAGTTCGAGTCCCAGACCTGGTGGCTTGCTTTCTCACTTTACCTCACTTCCTCTCTCTCTCACTCCATCCCTCTCTGGTTAAATTAAAATCAATCAATCTATAAATAAAGTTAAATAATTATTTTTAAAAAGAAATCAGATTAAGATAATTCATTACCTTGACAGATTAAAAATGAAAACATGTTCAGAACAGCTAGCTGGTAGCATGGTACTTGGGGTGACTGGATCCCTCATGGCCAACTAACTACATGTTCAAGTCCTGACTCAGTGGCTTGAGAAACATGTCAGGTACATCTGCATGCATCCCTAAAATCCTGAAAGGAGAAATGGAAGAGAAGGGATTGCAGCATGGCCATCCCCCATAGGGGATAATTTCTCACTTTCTCTTTCTTTCTTGTTCTGTCTCTCTCTGGCAAACACACACACTTCTGGCATATTAAATAAAATAAAATAAAACAATAGGATCATATTAATTAATCAAAATAGAGGCACAAAAAATTCTATGAAATTCAACACTAATTCATAATAAAACCCTAAGCACACTGAAACTATAAAAGAACTTTTTACCAGACAAGGGTCACAGTAAGTAACCACAGCAACCATCATTCTTGATAGTGAAATAGCAAAGGCATTCCTTTCAAATTTTGAAACAATGATAGATAACCTTTAGTACCTTTTCTGCATTGTTCTAAAATTTCTATGTGATGCAGTTGAACTAGAAATGGAAGAATTTATGAGAAAGAAACAAATTATCATAGCTCATGTATAAAGGATGCAATATCAGTTGTTGGTGTTCTAATTATCTGATACACTGTGCTATTTTTAAGTACTAAACTACTGGAAATTTTGGTATATTTTAGTGTTTTATACAAGTTAGAGTATGAATTTTTAACATATCAATATATATCCAGATAGTTATTAAAATTTTGAGCCAAAAATTATCAAAATGGCTCTAACCACAATTGCCCCCTATAAACCATTTAAAGGTCTCTAAACTGTTCTGGGTATCATTGGTTCATAAGGTCACTCATCTGAGTGGTTTTTATCCACTGTGGCTGCCTTTTTGCCTTAACCTTGAAAAACTTTATGGAGGGTTATACTCTTTGGGTAGCTGTTTGTCTCTGGGACTTGGTGGATGTGTGTTCCTGGTTCCTTCTATCCTTGACATCAATAAACTTCTTTCTCATTACTCCTTCCTTTTCTTATTGATGCCACAACTTTTCTCTTTCTTGTTGATTCTCTTCATTTTTTTTACCTAAAAATCATGAAAGGCTTAAGTACCAGGGACACAAAATCCAGAAAGACTTATAGTTTCCTGCTCATTTATATTTTCTTTTCCAAAGGAAAATAGCAGAACTGACCGATGGATCGTATCACTTGAATGACATGGGATGTGACACCAAATAAAGGTGGAATAGAGTAATATCTCAAAATAAAATCAAGCATAGCATAAAATTCATAACCCATTAGATCCCAGGAACTCTCATTTCCAAATACTCTGGTCACCTTCCAGTTACCTGATCTGTATATTTGTTCCTGAAGGCTTTTCTGGAAACTTGGAGGTCATGCTCCAAGGCCAGAAATAAAGGTCAAAAGCGCTGGAGAAATAGTCCCATCCTATCTCAGTAACCTTTAATGACTTGAGAAGTGGTATGAAATTATCCTCAAACAAAATACCAGCATTTCCCAGGCCATCAACCTAGGGCAATAGTTAAGCACTATGTGGAGGGGGCAGTTCCCAAATGGCCGCCAGCTATTTGAATTCTGGGTACTGTGGCTTTGAAGAATGTGCTCTGCATGAGTCTAGGCAGGATCTGACAGGATGAACTGAGATTGAGGATTGTGGTGTCATCAATCACTCTCTCTCTGTCTCTTTTTGGTGTGCACACATACCCTCTGGCATAAAAAATAAATTATATGTGTAATACACACATACAAACATAGACGTTTCTCAAGGGATTTAAGTGATCATAACATTATAAGTGCAGAACCAAGATAAAAGCTCTATTCTCATAGGAAAATATAATTAACTCCTTCACTGAAGAAAGTAACGATGGCAGCTGCTCATTGGCACCAAAATTGATCAGCTGAAGACTGAAAACAAATGTGAGTTTCCACCATAGGAAAGACCTGGAGCTGAGCTGGATTACCGAAATGCTTTTGAAAATTAGTGGATCAAGGTTGATGGACATCAGAACCTAGACAGAAACTCCCCGAATGAGTTTCTTGCAGCCCACCTATTGCTCTGCAGTAAATATGGTGCACCTGAAGATGGATAATTCAAAACATAACAACCATTTATGCTCAAAATCCAGCTACTAGCACTAAAGACAAAACATCCTAACCATCTTGAAAATAATAGAGAAACAAATGCCTGACTCCATGACAATTCAAAAGATGAAGGGATTTCTGTCACATCTTCTCAAAGTTTCCATGTCAGAACTTATGTTGTTGTGTGAAAGTTCTCAGATTTAGGGCAGAGAAAGAAACTAGAAAATTACCTACAATCATTACAGTCTTCTTCTGCAGAAAATGGAGATGACTCATTAGTGTAATGGTAATAACCAACTATTCAACTTCAGAGACTAGACTGTATAACATGACTAGAATTCATAGGAATAAAATGAT
This sequence comes from Tupaia belangeri chinensis, assembly GCF_000334495.1. NCBI lineage: Eukaryota > Metazoa > Chordata > Mammalia > Scandentia > Tupaiidae > Tupaia > Tupaia belangeri. The sequence continues at coordinate 287,991 of NW_006199830.1, read as the reverse complement.
TTATTGGAATAATTCTGTCAAACAAACAAAGATTTTGCTGCTTCCCCTAATGACATTATGGAGATACTAATGTGGAGATGACACAAACATTAGAATTATATGACGAAGATATAAAGTTATTATTAAAACACCTTAAGGGGCCATCAGGTGATGTAGTGGTTGAGGTGCTGATTCCCACATGGGACGACCACATATCTAGTCTCAGATCTGGTGGGTTGAAAATTATGCCAGATGTGTGTGTGTGCACATGCCCAACTCCCAGGAGGAGAACAGAAGAGAAGGGATTGTGGCTTGGCTATCCCCCCCAGGGAGTGATTTCTCACTTTCCCTCTCATTGTCGCTCTCACTGTCTCTCTTCAGTGAACACACACTCCTACGGCAAAAACCTTAAAAACAAATGAAATAAAATAAAAACTCAAGAAGAGGCAAATATTTTGAAAACAAATGGAAGGAAACAAAGCACCAGCACAAAATATAAAGATATATAAAATAGAACCAAATGACAATTATACAATGGAGAATTAAATTAAAAATATTGATGGAAAAAGTCCTCACTGGCCTGATGTAGTAGTAAAATAAAGATGACAGAAGAAATAATTAAAGATAAATCTGTTGAACTTATCCAATTTAAATCCCAGAGAGACAATATGGCAGAGGGTGAGAGGGAGGAAATCAAAGGGGAAAAAAGAAAAAAAGTAAAACAGTTAAGAAATACAAAAATGGAAGATAATAGGTATGATAATATTTGATTGAGAAATTCATTCTGTATTCTGTAATGATATCCAGTTAATAAATGTAAAATAAATAAATAATTAATAATAATAATAAGGTAAAGCCTGAATCCTGTAGGACAATATCAACAGATTTAATGTTTATATCACTGGACTTCCAGAAAGAGAAGAACAAGGGTGTGGGACATTAAAATATTTGATTAAAAGTATTAATGACAAGACATACCAAAATCAAACTGCTGAAAACTAAAGATTAAGAAAAAATATGGAAAGCAGTAAAAGAAAAATAAAACAATTTTTATATGGGGACAAAATTGTTTTCATCTACATTCTCTGAAAGAAATGCTAAAGAAAATTCTTCACAGAGAAGGAAAATAGTACTAGGTGGAAACCTGAACCATCAAAAATAAAGGATGAGGGAAAGAAATGGTAACTATCTCAATAAATATTATGGATTATTCTCCTCCTCAAATATTTCAAAATATGTATTATGGTGGAACATAAAACTGAGAACGTTAATTGATGGGCTGTAAATAAGACAACTATAATGGTTGAGGGAAAGGAAAACCTTTATAGTGGTACACTTTTTACAATCCACCTTCAGTAATAAAACATTGATTTTTAAGAAGACTGTACAAAGTTAATTAGATATCATAATGTCTAGCAGAACATTTAAATACTACAAAGAGATACAGTCAAAAAAGTAGGTAAATAAAAATCGCATTTTCTAAATGTGCAAACAACTTAAGGAAGTAAAAAAATAAGAGACAAAACAGAAAAGTAAAAACAAACAAATAATAAAATTGTGGACATAAATCCAAACATACTAATCTAATAAATACCTTAGTGCCAATAAATTTACTTTTTTTTTTTTTCAATTTACCAGAAGTTGCAAGTGAGAAAGCACTCCACCCCCTCCACACACCCCCCAATCTGGGATGGTCATGCTGCAATCCCTCTCCACCATTTGTTCCTCCTTTTGAAATTTTGGGCATGAATTCAAGCGTGTCCAGTGTGTTTTTCAAGCGACCAGCTCCACAACTTAAACTACGGTGTTTGCCATGTGGGATCTGTTTGCTTTAACCACTACATCATCAGCTGACTGTCAAAGTCAATGATTTAAACACTCTTTTCTAAAGATGATGAATGTCATATTGAATTAAAATATATGAACAAACTGAATTATTTTTACAAGAAATTCTACAAAATTATCATTATATATGTAGATGAAATGTGAAAGGATGAAAAAAGGTAAACAATTGCAATGACAATCAAAAGAATGCCAGAGTAGCTCTATTAATATTTGATGTATAGATTTTAGCGAAGATGATTACTAGGTTGAAAGAGGGAGATTATATTATAAAGAGTAACTTCTACAAAAAGACATAATAACACTAATGTGTATGCACCTAACAGTAAAGTTTCAATATACGTAATGCAAAACTGATGGACATGTATAGAACAACAGAAAATTCTACAATTTTTACTTAAAGACTCCACCATGTGGCTCTGAAAAATATGTAGAACTAGTAGACAGAAATTCATCAGGGATTTAGAAGAAATGAAAAACATTGTCAACCAACTGTGTCTCAGATTTATAAAATGTTTCACACAGCAACATGAAAAAAATAAATTATTTTCAAATGCACAAAATTAATCATATCCTGGCTCATAAAATATATGTTATCTAAGTGTAAAAATTATTGAAATTATGTTTTCTAAACATGGAATTAAATTAGAAATTGAAAGAAAAACACAGGAAACAAAATATCTCAACTCTTGGAAATATTTAATGGGATACATCTAAATTATTCATGGGTCAAACAGTCTCAAGGGAATTAGAAAACACAAACTTAATGAAAATTAAAATATTGCAAATCAAAATATGTGGAAGGCAGCTAGAGCAGTGCTAAGGAAACTATACAGAATTCAATAGTTATAGTAGAAAGAAAGAAATGCATCAATACTATAGACTTCTATTATAGAAATAGAATAAATATAAATAGAAACCAAGCAGAAGAAACAAATAAAAGTTTAATATAGGAACTGATATCAATGGATTTGAAGAACAGTAAAATAGAGAAAAATCAATGACACCAAAAATGGAATCTTTGAGAACATAAATAAAATTGAGAACCCCCTTCTAATACTAAAAAAATAGCAAGCATGGAAATGAAAAATAGTAGAGATTTTTGAAAGGTATTATTACTATAAACATTAAAAAAGGGGCATAGGATATTATAAATAACTCTATGCACATAAATTTAACTACTTAGATAAAGAGAAGTAATTCTTCGAAAACCAAAAACTACTCAAACTCACCCAAGATGAAATACACAAACTAAATATTCTGCAATTACAATAAACTTTAATTCATAGGTAAAATCCTTCTGGTTTAAACTACTTGAGTAAATATCAAGAAGTGGGGTTGTTGGGTCTTATGGTAGGTCTATTTTTAATTTTGAAGAACTTTCACACTTCTGTTTTTTATCATTGTTGCACCAATTTGCATTTCTATGGTATCACTCTTCCACATCCTTGCCAATAGTTGTAATTTTTTAAAAATTATAACCATCATAACAGGAATGAGTTGTTATCTCACTGTGGTTGTAATTTGAGTTTTCCTAATAATTAGTAATGTTGAGCACCTTTTTATATACTTGTTGGCCTTTGTATGCCTTTTCAAAGAATGGTCTCTTTAGGTCCTTAGTCCATTTTTTAATTGGGTTATTTCTTTGCCTATTTTTTTTTTTTTGCTATTGAACTATATGTTTATTAAATATCTTACATATTAACTCTTTATCAGATAGATGGTTTATGACATGCAAAATAAAGAAATTGGACCCTTCTGAGATAAACAAAAATGAACTGAAGATGAATTAAAGACTTAAGTGTAATATCTGAAACCAAAACTCTACTAGAAGAAAGTGTAGGGTAAAATGTCCTTGGCAATGAATTTTTGGATGAGACCAAAGCCACAGGCAACAGAAGTAAAAATAAACAAGTAGGATTACATCAAACTGAAACATTCTGCACAGTGAAGAAAACAATCATAGAATTAAAAGATGACCTACAGAAAAGGTATTCTTTTTTTAAAAAAAAGATGTTTTTCTGGAAACAATGAGATAATCCTAAATGTATACACACATACACAAAGACTTTTATCTATTTAAACAAATATAACACAATATCAGAGATAGATGTGAATATAAAATAGAAAAGTATTAACAATTTTAAGAAGATATATGAAATTCCTTATGACCTTATTTTGGGCAAAATTTTATATGAAAATAATTCATAATATAAAAAGTGACCAATTAAATTTTATGAATATTAAAAACTTTATTAATAAAAGGTATTATTATGGAAATGAGACAAATTTCACTAGTCTCATGCACTGAAAACATTGCTAGGTAAATTAAAAGGATATTAAAGTAGATAAAATAAGTGGAAAGGTATTCCAAGAACAGTCCATGAAAGACTTGGTCGTCTTTACATGGTAGTTCTTCCCAAAGTGGACTATAGATCTAATACAATCCTTATCAATTTTTTCAATTGCTGTTTGGTAATTTTAAAATTTTTATGTAAATATACTGGCCAACATTAACCAAAAGTTTTGAAAAAGTACAAAATAGAAGGGTTTATTTTCCCCAATTTCAAAACTTTCTTTAAAGTTACAGTAAAGATTGAAAAATAGATTCATGGAATTGAAATTTTACAAATAAATCCTTACATTCACACCTATTTGTTTTTGTCAAAGTTAATAAACATAATTGAATAGGGAAAAAATACTGTGTTTTCTATTTGATTGTCTTAACCAGTGGTGCTGGAACAAATAGATATTTACGAATAAACATTGAGAGGTTAATTATAATCCTTACCACACATTACACACAAAATTAAATAAAAATGAATCATACATATAAATCTAAAAGCCACATTATCAAAAAATTAAAAGAAATACAGAAGAAGAGACTTTATGATCTTATTCTTTTTAGGAATAGCTTTCTTACCTACAATACCAATGACGTGTTTTATACAATGAGAACGAATGAACATGAACTCACAAAAATTAAAAATTTTGTGCTTCCCAAAACAATATTAATAAAAGGAAAAGTCAAGCCATAGAAATTTACCTACTTGCAATTTGCATTTCTAATAAATTACAGGGACTCTTTATATATAAAGAACTCTGGAAACTCACTAACAATATTAAAATCCCAATTTAAAATGTTTAAAATATTCAAATAGGCATTCCACCAAAAAAGAGTGATGAATAAATAGTCATTAGTAATTATTGACATGCATAGTCAGACCACAATGAAATAATAGAGTGGTAAATTTAAAAATAAGACAAATATTAGCAAGAATGTGGAAAAAGTAGAACTCTTATACTTCACTGATTCAGATATAAAATAGTACAGCATCTTTTCTTTTTAAAGAATTATTTAATTTTATCATTATTATTATTTTTTAATTTGCTACAGAGCACGTGCTTGAGAGAAAGAGAGGTTGAGAGCGAGAGAGAAAGTGAGAAAGCAAGTCCCTAGTTTCAGGATTCAAACTGTGATCAGCAATGTGAAAACCTAGTACCTTAATCACCACATCACCTGTTGGACCCATGGTATAGTGTCACTTAAGAACAATTTGGTGACTCTTAAAGATGCTAAACATAGTCACGATACAACCCAGCAATTCTGCTCATAGGGGTCTACTCAAGACACTAGGTGTCTATCTCACTTTTGCATGTAAATGTTCATAGCAGCATTGTTCATAATATTCCCCAAATGAAACAATCTAAATGTCCATTAACTAATAATTTGGGAAAATACTGTATATGTATACAATGAAATACTATTTGCAATGAAAAGAATTAAAGTGCTGGAAACATTTGAAATCTCAAAACCTTATCCTAAGTGAAATAATATATATAAAATGACTCCATATTTTATTACACAATTTATATGAAACATCCAGAATAGGCAAATTTATAGAAACAAAATATACCTTTCTTGTCATCTGGTATGGAAGTAAAGATTCAAATTAATGGTAAATGTACAGGAGATCTTTTGACATGTTGAGAGGATTCTAAAACTAGATATGATCATAGTTACTCAGCTATGGAAATTTGTTAAAAATCATCAAATAATAAAATTATAATGAAGTTTATGGTACAGATAACACCTTGATATGAAATATTATTAACTACAAGAAAAATATTTACTTCATATATCTGACAAAGGCTTTTCATTCCAAATATATAAGTATCTGTCTGGACTGGTCCCACATAGAGAATTCAAGCAGCTGTCTCATAAAAAAAAGATGATCAACCCTATTAAAAGATGGGAGAATGAGTTGAATAAACCACTCTCTAAGGAAGATGTATGAATTGGCAAAAAGCATACGAAAAATACTCAATATCCCTCATTATAAGGGAGATGCAGATCAAAGCCACAATGAAATACCACCTAACCCCATTCAGAAGATTAAAAAAAAAATGATAAGTGCTGGTGGGGGTGTGGTGAAAGGGGAACTCTCCTGCACTGCTGGTGGGAATGTAAATTGGTCAAGCTACTATGGAGAAAAATATGGAGCTTTCTCAAAGCTCTACAAATAAAACTACCATATGATCCAGCAATCCCACTCCTTGGTATTAACCCAAAGGATAGAAGAATACTTAGTTGAAAAAAAAGTGCTTGCATATCGATGTATATTGCAGCATTATTCACAATTGCTAAGACATGGAAACAACCCAAATATCCACAAACAGATGAATGAATTGAAAAATTGTGGCACATATACTCTATGAAATACTATTCAGCTATAAAAAAACAACAAGACCCTGGTTTTTAACAGAAAGTGAATATGGAAGATTTACTGCTGAGTGAAGCAAGCCAGGCTGTGAAGGAGAGACATTGTATATCTCCATTTAATATGTACCAATTGTCTGCACTCTATTGCTGAATAACTAGAAGATATTGAAACATAGAAAATGGTTATAAATACCAGATACAGTGTGGGGAGAGTGTGGGTAAAGGAGGAGAAATTGAGGAAGGATATTAAAGAGAAAAATAGAGAAGTAAGACACTTATGGGACAAAGAAATGGGTTATTATCTGTTGAAGATAATGTGTATTAGTATTCTCAACTGGATTGGGGAGAAATTTATACATGTTGGAATATTCACTTTGCAAGCTAAGTGACATATGTGATTGAATGTATAAAAAAAAATCAAAATAAAAAAGTATGAAATAATGCAGTAAATAAATTAAAGATTTGAACAATTTACCAAAGAAGACTTACAACGGGAAATAAAGACATAAAAATTATTAATATAATTATTCTATAGGGAAATACATAATTAAAGACATGACAAGATACCACTACATGTTTACTAAAATAGTTAACAAAAATTTTGACAATACCAAGTGTTGATGAGGATGTAGAATTGCTACAAGTCTCATATATTGTTTGTGGGAATGTAAAATCTAGTACTCCTATTTGCTAGTATTTTGCATAGTTAAAATTGCACACCTTATGACCTAGTAATTCTCCTGGGCATTTACCTTGGTTGAGAGATGAAAATAAACATTTACATTTCATACAGAGACCTGTATGTGCATGTTATTCATCACAGCATTATTAACGATTGCCAGAAACTGTTAACAGTGAAATATCCTTCAAAGACTAAATGAGAAAAAAATTGTGGTCCATCCATAGAGTGAAATAATGTTTAGTCAAAAAAAGGAATAAACTCCTCATATGTGCAATAACTTGGATGTATGTAAAATACATTATGCTATATGAAAGAAGTTTGTATGGTATGGTTCCATTTATATGACTGTCTTAAAAATACAAAACTATAGTGATAACAAGAACAGATTAGTAGTTACAGGTACAAGAAAGTTGTGACTTCCAAGAGACAACACAAGGGAGTTTTTTGACTTTGTGAAGCTTTTATATAAAACTATTGTGGTGGTCATAGTACATGCATTAATAATCTTAAAAGCATACACCAAAACAGTCAATTTACTATATGTTTACTAAGAATATAATAACAGAAGTAAATAATCACGGCACATGATAATTGTAGGGCTAAGATGATAAAGTGCTCTAAGGTCCAAGGAAAACAAAGGGAATTTCAGGAGAAAGATAATGTCTAGTTCTGACTTTCTCTGGTACTTTAATTTTATTCTTAATGGAAAGCAAGAATAGAGACATTCAGAAGCAGTGTAAATCCCCACGAAAGTCCTAATATTCAGAACCTTTTTTCCCCTCTCTTTTGTTACTAGTTAAGACCCCATAATCTAGACTGCTTATTTGCTAATAATAATCTTCTGTATACTATATACCCCACATGAAATCATAAACAAAAATAAACACTGTGTATTGCATTAAAACCCTTTAATATCCTTTTAACGTATTGGCCAATGTGGTAAATTAATATGTGCAGATGACTTAATGACTGGTGCTGGCTTTTTACTCCACAGAGAGAAAATGCCTAAGAGGCTAAAGGGTTGTAATCCTGACCCATCTAATACTCTCAACTTGGAAGAATGTGCTAAAAATAGTCGTTTCTTGGTCCAGAGTATGTGTTTCCAGTTAGTTATCCCATGGCAGTGCTTTGTAAAACAACTTCCTCAGCACTTGCAAAGATCATTTTAGCTTTTATGTGAAATTCCCTCTATGTTCAAATTAGTTCTCTTGCTGTGCTTGGATTTTCATGCTTTCTCTAGTATCTATCTTACCTCCCAGATGAAACACACTTACATACACTTACACTTATATACCCACACTGAGTTCTTATGATGCAGACTCTAATCTTAGGGCAGTGAGCATGACTATTTGAAACCAGTCACCATTTAGTAAATCTACCACATCTAACTAAAGTAGGTAGTCAATACATATTTGTTGAATGCATGAGCAAATGAAGGGATGCAAGAGAGCTTTTCTAAGAGTCCACCTCCCAGGACTTATTCCAGGACAAGCCAATATTTATCTTCCACCCCTTCTACTGCATTGAAGACCTGTATACCTGGTTTAGCACTTAAGTGTATTCTACCAATATCCTCATGTATGGGAATCATATTTTTCACAATGAAATTACAAGTTATTTGAAGGCAGAGAATTTGGTATCTCCCTGAAGTGGGACCTCTTCTTTGTCTTTAATAAATTTCATAATTGTCATTATTATTTGCAACTTGTAAGTAAAGAGACAACACAGTGCCTCATTGAGAGATAGATAAGAGAACACTAGGCCAGTGCCATAGAGATCAAGCACCAGGATACAGAGGTTGCCCCTCCCATTTTATTATTATGCATGGATACTGGTAACCAGTCTTGTTTCTTATTGCTGGAACAGGTAAGTCTGCACTTTAGGTTCTAGTTTCAGCATTCAGGTTCCTGTTTATATTGACCAATAACACCATTCTTCCATGCCTTACATACTGCTTGTATGGTACTTTCTAGTCATGACTCACTAGACACTGTAATGAATCCAAAGCATTTGTTGGTTATACTTGCTCATAATTGAAAGGCTTGAAGTCTTGCATCCACTATCAGAGTATGGTGACTTATCCGCATAACTTATTATCTAGTTTACTGTAGTTCAGAGGTCCCATGTCCCCTCCCCTATTTTTCTGTATGATCTATAGTGTTCTGTTGCTCCCTTAGTCTGGCAGGTCACTAAAGTTCTTATTTTTAACCTCTTCTTATATCTTCTATGGATCCTATAAGAGGCTTAGATACATGCATGGTAGTTTGAATCTAATACTTATTGTTGGATTGTTACTATGTTTGGTTCTTAGTTTGCTATAGGTTTCATGAACTCACTGGTGACAGACAGAGAGACACAGAGAGAGAGAAAGTGAGAATGCCCATGGCACAATCTCTTCTCCATTCTCTTCTTGGGATTTTGGGCACATGTGCACATGTGTCTACAGTTTTTCAAGTTGCTGGGTCCAGGATTTGAACTATGCAGTTGGCCATGTGGAATCCAGCTGCCTTAAATGCCACATCACCTGCTGTCCTGGATCGTTACAATTTTAAGTTCATCATTTCTCTTCTCCTTTTTTCTTTGAGTCCTTAAAATACTTCAAAAAGACTTGGGAAAAAGCAGAGACCCAGCCTCTTCTTTCAGCAAGCCTGTTTTGCAGCATTTCCAGGGCATTTGAGTCTGAAAATCTAGAAGTATGAATGCCAAAGAACACACAATGAAAAGACATTTATGCAAGGTATGGTGTGAGCTATGCAGCTCAAAATGATGTCTTCAAATCCCACTTATTAAAAAAAAAAGGAAAAGAAAAAAAATAAAACACTCTGACCCTGAAGCAACAATTTTCTCTCCAACATAAAGAGTTCTGTGATTAGAACTGTCCTGATTTGCTGAAAATACCTTTTTCAAAGGATTTTGGTGTGCCTCATATTTAAGCATTATTCATGTTATCAGAGAAATTAAATTCCTCAAATCCTATTTAAGGCTGGGCATGGGGGAAGAAGAGCAGGGGGATTTGCCCACTGATGCTAAAGTAGAAAACACAGAGCATGACTTGCAGCTGTTCAGCTCTGTCTTAAACAAGAAAACAAACCTCCTAACCAGTCACTACCAAACACCTTTCCCTTGGTTCCCATGGCAACACCTCTATCCTCTGGTGCCCACAATGTCTCTAATGCCTCCGACTAGTTGGATTCATTGGCACCTGCTCCCCTTGCCAGTGCTTGTCAAAACTTATTAGAATGAGAATCTTTTCTGATAGCACTTGTGGGAGAGGAAAGCAAACATGTTTAGATCACCTGAGATCTCTTTCGGCTCCCAGTGAAGCCAGTATCTTGGGCTTTCCGAGAAGGAGAGTTTTGGCCTGGGATCACTGTGTCCTGCCCACACACATGCTCATGCTAGCATTCAAGCTGAGGCAGTGACACAGCAGGATGGACCCCTCTGAAAGGCTGGCATTGCCCAGGGCCTTTGTTCTTTGCTATGATCCTGGGTTTTGATGCTCTGCAAGGGGAGGAAAGAGTTAGTCCAAAGCACAGGTGTTCTGGTCCTTGAGGTATCATCAGCCAATGGGAGTAGTTGCTGGTGATGTAATATTCTTAGCTTCTCAAGCCTTGAGGACTTTAAGGTGGGGATTTGTGGGGGTTTGAATTTTCTCTGCCCTATATTGAACTAGATTTTTCTCTCCAGCTATTTATGTCCTGTCACTTAAGTTTAGGTTTTCTCAAGAATACGAGGATGCTGCTTTTAAGACAGGATTCAGAGCAGAGCCAGAGAAGCCGGATAAAACAGCAAGTGTGACAGCAAACTTTTTGCCTGTAATCCACTGTTGTGGTTTTATGTGGCTTCCTGAGAGAGAGTTTCAAGTGATCCCTTTCCTCCCCCAACCTGAGCTGACCCCAAACTTGAAGCAGCATAGATCCTTTGACATTTCTTTCGCTCTTCCTTCATCTCTTCCATTCAATCTACCTATTTAAATCTCCATTTCTAGTGTACAGCCAAATGATCCTAAAGCTCTAGGTGACCAACAATCCAAATTTGCCCAGGGCTGAGGGAGTTCCCAGAAACAGCACTTACAGTAGTGAAAACATAAAAGTTCTGGGAAAACCAACTCAATTAATCACTCAAATTAGAGCATAAATCACATATTTGAGGGAAAAAATATAAAAAACATTGGAATAAACTATTGAATAGCAAAGAATCAGGGGAGACTAATGATTTTATTCCTCTTAAAACCTATCATACATATGGGTTCAGCATTGGTTTAGTGGCAATGGAAACAAGCTGAATTTCTGCTCATTAGAAGAATGTATATCCCTTTTTGAAGGTTTGTAGTTCTTACACTTGTGTACACCCTCTTATCTTTTTATTGTGCTTCTTAAAGTAAATTTTACTTTCAAAAGACAATAAGTGAATGTTGAGACATTCATTGATTTCAATGAGGGACCAGAGGAAGGGATTTACATGGCATTTCATAAAAAAATAAAATTAGATATGTTATTTTGCCTAAGATTTTTTTCTAGTTTATGGAGCAGCTAAGTCTCTCACACTTCCATTTCTAGACTTTAAAGAGCCACCACTCCCTTGAAATTACTACAGTAATTTCTTTACTTGTGTGAAATTGGCTTTCTCATTGCTTCTTTCTCCAAACTAATGTAACCCTAATACAATTACATTTAAGAATGTGAAAGACATTATATTTAGGATATGGACTTTATTTGTACTCAGTAAACATAGGATTTGTCAGTTCCTAGACTCAACACTTTTAGAAGAAAGGCAAGAGAATAAAATTCATTTAAAAAATTAAATTTAAGATAATTGTGTATTTGTTGATTGAATAGTAGTAGTAGGAACAGTTTATATATATTTTTTAATGTTTAAATTTTTTTTTTTTGTCAGTGGATATATGCACTTGCCATACAGAGAGAGAGAAAGGAAGCACTCACCCCTTCCCCCTCACACCATGGGGCATAGTCATGCCATAATCCCTTCTCCTCCATGTTTATCTCCTGTCAGGATATTGGTCGTGGAGGGTTTCTCAAGTCACTACATCCAAGACTCAGACCACTTAGTTAGTTGGTCATGTGGGATCCTGCCATCTTAACCACCAGGTCATAGACTGACCCAGAATAGTTTATATTTTTATAGACATACATACACACACACACACACACACACACACACACAATTTGGCTTCACAAGCCCGAACTAACTAGTGATCTGTTTCTAATAGATTTCAGTCATGATTGATACACTGCATTTGTGATCCAGGAACCTAGCTACTGGCCCTCCCTAACAACCAGTTTTCACCAGATCTTATATCCTCAGAGGACTTATAGTTTGTTCTGGAGTTAATACACACTTAGGTGGTGGTTGATGGGTTGTATAAGTCAATATGTGGAGTTAATGTGAGCAGTGGTAGTAAGTAATGATGCTATCAGTGAATAGGATGTCTGATAGTTGAGGAATATAAAAGATTACTGAAGACTGTACAGGTAGAATTCATGGAAATGTCAAACTTAAAGTCTTAATATTTTAGCCTTAAAGTGCTTGTGCTCACCAGAGAGAGACACAGAGAGAAGGAAAGCAAGAAATCATTCCTCAGGGGTGCATGACCATGACACAATTCTTTCTCTTTCATTCTCCTCTCAGAATTTTGAGCATGCATGTACACATGTCTGGTGTGATTCTCAATCCATCTGGGACTTGAACCATGGTTGACCATGTAAGAATCCAACACTTTAAGCACCATGCCACATGCTGACTCCAGAACGTATAATATACTTTAATTTGTAATTGAGAAATATTGTAAGTATATGTTAAATATTTAAATGAAATACATTTTACAATACACATCAGTCTTCTGTTCCATTCTTCCCCACTCCAATTCTAATTTCTAGTCTTTTAGTTATTTCCTCAGCTATTTAATGCTGTTTTCCTAAATAGCAAGTATATACTCTTATATTCTAATTTTAAAAAATCCTTTCCCCTGACTTTCTCCATTATAAGATTTATCACTCATCCTACCACATACATACACAAGAGCAATGATTGCATTTCTGTGTATCATCTTTTTTTTTCCCCTGAGTAAACAGTTGTGTGTGCAATTTTTTTTGTTTTCTATTAATTATCATTAAGCTATCTCTGAGCACTCTGTCAGAAATATAAAACAGCTTTAAGTTCTGTCCCATCAAGAATAACTCAGTAAATAAAATAAAGTGAGACCTCAGAAAGATCTCTTCTAGAAAAATTAAAGTATGAGTTTATGTTGGTGTAAAAATGTTTTGAAATACATGCTTTTATATAACACAAACGTTTGGAAATTCCCTTGTAGCAGTTCCAAATTTTTCTTGGAGACTTTACTCCTGGAAACTTGCGTTCAACTGATGCGCTATCAAAAGGGTTGTTTAAGGAACCAACTTCACAGTTGTCTTTCTGGATTTCTGTTATTACTACCCTAGGAATGTCCTCCATACTTCTTTTGTTGCCAAGATCACAGTATTTCTCTTTCTCTTCTATGTTTGATCATTTTGGTGGAAACATATTCTTTGTTTCTGGGTATATATTAGAATTATCTTGTATAATTTTACAAAAATTCCTGCTAGAATTTTTATATAGATTACATTAAATATATATGTGCATGTATGTATCTATATCTATCTATATCTTTATCATCTATATCTATATCTATATATCATCTATATATATGTATTAGTTGCAAAGTAACTGACATTTTGATAATATTGGTTCTTCTAATTAATAACATGGTAAATTCCCATTATTTAAGTCTTATATAGAAGTGATTTTTCCTCATCAGTGCTTTACAGTCTCCAGAATAAAGATATTTCTTATATATCATAATATTTATACCTGATATTTTATAGCTCATGAGTTTTGAATCAGTAATAAATGTACTGTTTAATTAATTTTAATTTCAATTTGTTCATTGCTGATATGTAGACTAGGAAAAGAAGACATGAAACTATTTCTATTTGCAGGCAACATGATTATGTACATAGAAAACCCAAAAGAATCATTGGAAATACTCCTGGAAATGATAAATAAATGTAGTAAAGTGGCAGGATACAAAATAACATACTAAAATCTATAGCATTTCTATACACAAATAATGAGCAGACTGAGGTAGAACTGAAGAAAACAACTCCATTTGCAATAATAAGAAAAAGTATAAGATACTCAAGAATAAACCTAACCAAAGAAGTCAAAGACTTCTACAAGGAGAACTCTCAAAAACTAAAAGAAGAAATTGAAAATGATACAAAAAAGTGGAAAGAAATTCCATGTTTCTGGATTGGAAGAACTAATATGATCAAAATGTCAATTCTACCCAAACATATATACATATTTAAGGCAATCCCAATCAAATTACCAGAGACATTCTTCACAGATTTAGAAAAAAAAAATAGAATTTGTCTGGAATTACAAAACACCCCTTATTGCCAAAGCAATACTGCACAAGAAGAGTGGAATAGGAGTCATCACACTCCCTGATCCAAGTTGATTATAAACTTGTGATAATCAAAACAGTATGGTATTGGCACAACAACAGGCATTTGGAGCAATGAAATAGAATAGAGAAACCAGAAATAAACCCCAAAACACATAGTGAACTGATTTTTGACAAAGGGCACCAGTCAGTCAGTGAGGAAATGAAAATCTCTTTAACAAACAGTGCTGGAAAAACTGTATCCACCTGCAGATAAATGAAATTGGACCTCTATCTCTTACTACTAACAAAAATCAACTCAAAATGGATCAAATATCTAAACCTATGACCTCAAGCTGTAAAGCTACTGGTAGAAAACACAAAAGAAACTCTTGGAGACACTGAAGTAGGCAAAGACTTCTTAAATAAGACTCCTAAATCACAAGGGATAATCCCATAAATAGACAAGTGGGGTTTCATCATATTAAAAAAAAAACTTCTGGTCAACAAAAGAAATAATAATTAAAGTGAATTGACAACTCCTGGAATGGGAGAACATATTTGCATACTATTCTTCAGATAAGGAACTGATAACCAGAATATACAGGAAACTCAAACAAAATGTAAAAAAATGATCAACCCAATTTAAAGATAGACAAATGAGCTGAACAGACAATTCTCCAAAGACATACAGACAGCCAACAAGCATAAGAAAAAATGCTCAACATTCCTTATTATATGGGAAATGCAAGTCAAAACTACAATGAGATACCACCTAACCCTAGTCAGAATGGCTAAGATTAAAAAAAAAAAATAAGTGCTGAAGAGGCTGTGGAAGAAAGGGAACTCTCCTACACTGTTGGTAGGAATGTGAATTAGTATAACCACTATAGAGGACAATACTGGAGATTCCCCAAAGACCTACAAATAGAACTACCATATGATCCAGAAATTCCACTTCACTGTATCTTCTCAAAGAATAGTAACATACTTAGTCAGAAAATTACTGGCACATCCTGGTTTATTGTGGCATTATTCACAGTTGCTTAGACCTAGAACAAACCCAAATGTCCACAAACTGAAGAATGAATTGAGTAAGTATGGCACATATGCACTACAGAATACTACTCAGGCATTATAAAGCAAGAAGACCCTTGTATTTGATAGAAAGTGGATGATTTACTGCTAAGTAAAGTGAGCCAGACTATGAAAGAGGTATTGTATATCCCCACTCAGTATATACCAAATGTCTGCACTCTATGGCAGAAACTGAAAAAGTGGAAGTTATAAAGTCATGGAGAACAGCTGCAGAAACTAGAGACAGTGTGGAAGAGGGTAAGGTAAGAAATGGGGGGGGGGTGTAAGAGGGAAGGAATCAACAGGATAAAGAAGCAAACCTTTAAGGGGCACAAAAATGGAAACTGATCTGTTGATAATATGTATGGTAATATCTTTGACTGAACCAATACAGTGTTTTCACACTGGATAAACTCATTTGGTATATTACAATGATACACAGTGATGGAATGTAAAATAAATAAGTTAAAAAATAAAAAGCCTACCAGTGGAACAAAAGTTTAGAGCTATACAACTTTTACAAGAGAAAGTTTTTTGGAGAGTTTTCACTAGTATTCATAAATTGGGGGAAATTAAACAAACTTATGCTTATTCACCTCCTGATTCTGAAGGTCCAGGAGACCACCTTTTTAAAAATATTTGTGGATAAGGAATACTCTGGATGATGCTTTTGTGACAACCAAACTCTCCTTCCAGTAGAGAAAAATCTGTTACAGGGTCTATAGATTCAGTTTCAAAGGAAATCTTGAAAGGCAAACTTTGAGGGCCATTCTTTTTCTCTAATGTATACACTTTTATAGAAGGAGACAAACTCATTTGCTCTTAATTATTTTTTGGACTTTTCTAATTTATACATATACAATGTAGTATAAAAATATTTTAAAAATTGGGACCTGCAGTTGGCATAATGGCTATGTCTCTTGACTCCCATGTGGTCAACCACAGTTCGAGTCCTGGACCTGATGCTTTAAACTCATGCCAGGTCCAAGTGTGTGCATGAAATGGAGGAGAAGGGATTGTGGCATGGCCATCCCCACTGGGCGGTGATTTCTTGCTTTCTATTTCTCTGTCTCTGTCTTTCTGGTGAGTGCATGCGTCCTATAGCAAAAACTTCTCCAAAAAAATTTTCTTTAAATTAAGAAAAAATAAAAATAACCTGAAGTACTATAATATAATAAACTACCACTACTGACAAAACAAAACAAAAAACTGACTTTTTAAAAGTTAATTTTGTAATATATGATTTCACTGAATTCATTTATTCTATTAACTTTCTTGTATTTCTTTTGTAATTTTCAGTGTCTAAATACATTTTTTTTTCAATCTCTATTACGATGATTCCTTTACCTTCCTATTACACTGGCCAGGACTTCAGTTAGTATGGTGAATAGGAGTGATAAAAAATGGTGATGAACATTTTGCCTTCTTTCTTCTTTAAGTGATAAAAGTTTAGTCTCTAATCACTTAGTATAGTGCTCCTGGTAGGGATTTGCTTTGCTTCATTTAGATGTTATGTATTATTTGATTTTTCAGTTGGAGGAAATTATTTCAAATAATTTTCTTGGTATTCTTTGTTTTAATTTGAATTTCTGTTTTCTTTTTCTAAAACTCTAAGTAATTACAGTTGAATTTCTAGGATTGGTTTTTTTTTAAACGTTTCTCCCTTTCCTGTTGTGTATTTTTAACAGTTTTATTGAGGTATTATTTAAAAATTATATATTTCACCATTTTTAAGTAGAATGATGTTTAGTAAATTTAGAATTGTATAATCATCATCACAATGTAACATTACAACATTTCCATCACTCCAAAGAGAACCTTCATACTACATTACAGTCAATTTCAACTCCTTCACTTAGACTCAGGTAACCACTAAATGGTTTTTCAATTGTTCCATCACAATTCATGGAAAAAAAGATATTTTCCCCTATTGAATTGCTTTTGTATCTTTGTTAAAAATCACTGACTATACAAGTAAGGATTCATTTATGTACTTTCAACTCTGTTTTATTAATCTATATGTATATTCTTACACCAGCTGTTGCACTGTCTTAGAGTAAGTTTTGAAATCATGAAAGTATGTTTTTAAAGAAATTTTCAGCTATTTTAGGTTTTTCCTGTATTATAGTACTCTTCAAACAAACTGCCACTAAAATTGAACATATATTGAGTCATTAAGTAATTCTCAACAGATTTTAAAAGAATGAATTTATGCAGAACATATTCATTAACCATAATTAAAATTAAGCTATAATAAAAGGTAAGCTATAAGAAACAAAAAATAAGCTATAATAAACAAAAGGTTTAAGAAAAAAATTACCACAGATCATATATAAAATACATGAAACTGAAATAAAAAATCTTTCACTAGAGAGTGAGATACAGAGGGAGACAGAGAGACAAAGCAAGGCAGAGAGACAAGTACCCTTCATAGGGTCTTGCCATGCCACAGTCATCTCTCTATCCTTTCAGCTAGCCAGGATCATGGTGTGTTCAGGTAAACCTAGGATCTGAACCCAAGGCCTTCCTATATGTCTCCAGTATCATGGAGCACCACCTGTGCCATTATGGCCAGATTAAAAACCTTCTAAGTAAAATTTGTGTTATACAACTAAAGTGGTGCTTTGGGTTCATACCTAAAAGGTCATCACTGTATTTAAGATCCTCTAGATTTTCTCCTATATTATTTTTTAGAAATGTTATAATTTAGTATTTCACATTATGATCTATGATCCATAATTCTCAGGAATGACATGTCTGTCTTAATTTTATTTTTGCATGTGAATGTCCAATTGTTCTAGCACCATTTACAAAAAAGACTATCATTTTCCCATCAAAGTGTCTTTGTTCCTTTGTTAAAAAAAAATCTGTTAACTAGATTGATATGAATCTTGTTTCTTTATTCTATTTCACTGATGTGTTTTGTGTATTTATTCATCAGTCCTACACTGTCTTATTTACTATAGCATTACAGTAAGTATTAAAATTGTATTGTACCAATCTTACTTCGCTCTTCTCCAATATTAGAGGGGGGTCTTCTGAGTCTTTTGCCTTTGCCTATCAACTTTAGATCATAAGTAACTTGTTAGGGTTTTGGTTGGGCAATAGATATTTTGCAGGTCATAACATTCTCTCTGAGTCATATGATTTAAACACTTTGAAGCTTAGAGAGTCTTTGTGGAATCCTTTTGTTTCAATCATACCTAGGTGATGTATTCAACTTTCCAGTTGTAGAGAGAATCGTTTCATAAGATTCCCTAAAATGCTACCAGTCAACCAGTATGAAAATATCATGTGTATAAATACTGTGAAGAACTTATAAGCGTTACTTGGGAAGAAATCATTATTCACAAGCCAATTTTCCATAGCTGAAGATTACTTTTAGGAGGTACATAGACTTCAAGGAACCCCAGAGTCTATATCAAAAGGAAAGCTTAGCCTGGCACAACCCCCTCCCTTTTCACTCCCCTCTCTCACTAGGCTCTTTGTGCAGAATTAGATAAAACTTTATTACCTAATATAGGAAAATAAAGATGAGATACGAGAGAGTTCCTATCCCTTGATAGAAAAGAAAACAGTCTTATCCTATAAGGGAATACAAAGTTAAAGAAACAACTGAATTATTGGGAGGAGGATCATAATATTTCACAAAATGCTATTGGCTAAAAAGCAATCTCAGTGTTTATTCTAAAAATTAGGGAGCATGAGGAAGCAGTTCAGAGAGGAGAAGGAACAGGTATTATTATATAGACAGTGATGTCAGGGGAGCATCATTTAGAGAAGTGAAGGTGTGGACTCCATATTAAACACCGGCAGAGGTGTGGACTTGCTTCCTTCAGCTGGAGGGTGATTATTAAGAACAAAAATAGCAGTTCTCACAAGTCCAGTTCTAAGACTGTCAAACCACTCAGTATTCTAAGAGACTATGTTATTGGGATGGTGGACAGAGGGGGGTATCTGTGGAAGCTGAAAGTCTTCCATATGAGGCAATATGGTTTTTGTTTGTTAGTCTGTAATTTTCAAGAGGGCATGTGTGCTCACCAGAGAGACAGAGAAAGAAAGCCAGGGAGAGGGAACCAGCAATTAGTGTAATGGCTATGTCTCTGGACTCCCACATAGTCGACCGCAGTTCGCGTCCTGGACCCGGTGGCTTAAAACTCACGCTGGGCACATGTGCGTGCGTGCCCAAGATCCCGAGAGGAGAATGGAGGAGAAGGGATTGTGGCGTGACCATCCCCCCTGGGGGGTGATTTCTCGCTTTCTGTCTCTATGTCTCTCTCTGTCTGTCTGGTGAGCCCATGCGCCCTATAGCGAAAACCTCTTCAAAAATAAAAAAAAATAAAAGAAAGCCAGGGAGAAAGCACACCTAATGGAGCATGGTCATACTGCATTCCCATTTCCATTTCTTCTTCCTTTTGGGAATTAAGGCACCAATGAGCTCATACCTTGTATGTTTTTCAAGCTGCCATTTTTGAGACTCAAATTGCACTGTCAGACATGTGAGATGCAGCTCCTTTAACCACCAGGCATGACTTGGTTCAACAATATGTTTTAAAACTGTCAAATTCCCACCCCTCCATTTTTCCCCTTAGTAAGACATATTGTTATTGAAATAGTACTAAAATGTACTATACAGTGTTTAAGTTGTAATGATTTAAGTAAGGAGGTACAAAATAATTAGTTGAACTTCTTTTAGTGTGTTATGAGGAGTAGCTGTTAAAGATTTTTGGTGATTAATTATTATTAACGTACTTGTTGACTCACATTGTAATGCAACTGACTTTTCAGGGTGTCTATTGAGGTATGAGCAGTCATTAGTTATGGCACTAAATGGTCCTCGTTTGAGTGCTTGGAGTTTTTGTCCTGTCACATGTCCTGGGAGTATTCACTTTGTTTGTATTCTTAATTCTATCAGTATTATCCAACTGTGTAATTGACTGCTTTTAGCTTCTTTATACTATTTTACCTACTCATTAAATTTATTAACTATCATTTTTTATATATAAATTTATAGAGTGTGAGTTTTTGATAAAAAGGTTTTCAGCTATGGGTCACAATCCATTAATTGATTGGAAGGCATTTGATGCTCAGAACTCACTCTTGCCACTTACAGATCAATTGATAATGTGTATGGTAATATCTTTGACTAGATTAATATATAGTGTGTTCATGCTGGGAAAATTCATTTTGAATGCTATAATGATATACAGTGATTGAATGTAAAAAATAATAAAATAAAATAAGAAAGAAAACAATGGAATGGAACAGAATAGAATAAGATAATTGAAAATATTACTATTCATCTCATGTGGTAAATGCAAATGCTTTGTGAAACCTAATATTTGTATAATAGCAAAAAGTGTAAACTATGAGATATTATTTGAATGAAACTGATAGCAAGAAATAATTGAATGAATTTATGGCATTGACTTTTTGAGATATACCATTTTTTCTCTCTTATTTCTTATAACTTCTCAATTTCTTAGCAGGTACTTGAGGGATAAGAATCAGTTCTCTCCAAGCAAACATCCTCCCTCTTAACATTAACCTCATTAAGAAGAGTCTTATGAAATTACTAGTATCTTTAATTGAGTCACGTTTAAAGAACTACTGTTACTGAAAAATTGAGAATTGGTACAAACCTGACATCTTATTGAGGTGGTAGTTAAGGCAGAACCAGGACTGGGAACAAGTCTAAGAGAAAGAATGGGAAGGACAAGACCCTCTCTTCTGCAGGAAATATTTTAGATAGAAATATGGGTTTTAACTGTTTTTAACTGGAAGAAGCTTGACATTGTTGTGCCAAAAGCAGAGAAATAGCTTCAGAAAAATAGTAGAGCAAAAACCCATGCTTTCAGATAAAGGCATAAGTGGCACCTTTGAACCTGCCTTTGTACCACCTCTAACTCATGACAGAAGAAGTTGGAAGATCTTTGGTAGGGAACCTGTTCTAACCAAGAATTATCAGAAAACAATTATTGCATTTCTCTAAGAACTAAGCATGAGGGCAGAGGTGGCTAGGCAGGGTAGGTTAAAAACAGAAATGGACACTCTCAACTTTTCAGACAAGGCAGATATTTAAATATTTATCAAATAAAATGATAATAATAGTAATGATTATGATTATAATAATAATATTTTTCTGTTTTTACTTCTTTCTAGAACCTCTGGGAGGAAAGACAGGCTCTCCTGTACCTTTTGACATTTCTGTTTATGTGTCTTTATTTTTCTTTGTTTGCTTCTTTCAATCTTAGCAAAATAACAAAACAAACAAAAAGCAGACTCATGCTATTACTTACTGATTGATCGTTAATGCATTACATTAAACTATTTAGGTACCAGTATTATAAAAACACTGAATTCAGTACTTCATAAAAGTAAATACATACCTGGTGTTTGAGAAGTGTTTAATGCAGGGTAGTGTGGGCATTGTGGGGTAGAAGGACAGAGTGTGGCTTTCCATTTCCCTAGTGGCCCAAATATAAGTATATGCAAAACATGGCCCACACATTTTCACAAGACACAACAGAACAGGAGTTTTGTATTTTTTACTTTCATTTTATCTACTAACTATCTATCCTAATATAAAGATCTAGATAAACCTAATTATATAAAAACCATCTAGCGTGGAGCCAACAGGTTACATGGTGGTTTAGGCACTGGACTCCCACATGTTAGACTGTGGTTTGAGTCCTGGACCTGGTGGCTTGCTTTCTCACTTTTCCCTTTTCTCTCTCTGTCTCTCTCTGGTAAGCACACATGCCCCATACCAAGATAAAATAATAAGAGTAATAATAATAAACTGTCAAATTCCCACCCCTCCATTTTTCCCCTTAGTAAGACATATTGTTATTGAAATAGTACTAAAATGTACTATACAGTGTTTAAGTTGTAATGATTTAAGTAAGGAGGTACAAAATAATTAGTTGAACTTCTTTTAGTGTGTTATGAGGAGTAGCTGTTAAAGATTTTTGGTGATTAATTATTATTAACGTACTTGTTGACTCACATTGTAATGCAACTGACTTTTCAGGGTGTCTATTGAGGTATGAGCAGTCATTAGTTATGGCACTAAATGGTCCTCGTTTGAGTGCTTGGAGTTTTTGTCCTGTCACATGTCCTGGGAGTATTCACTTTGTTTGTATTCTTAATTCTATCAGTATTATCCAACTGTGTAATTGACTGCTTTTAGCTTCTTTATACTATTTTACCTACTCATTAAATTTATTAACTATCATTTTTTATATATAAATTTATAGAGTGTGAGTTTTTGATAAAAAGGTTTTCAGCTATGGGTCACAATCCATTAATTGATTGGAAGGCATTTGATGCTCAGAACTCACTCTTGCCACTTACAGATCAATTGATAATGTGTATGGTAATATCTTTGACTAGATTAATATATAGTGTGTTCATGCTGGGAAAATTCATTTTGAATGCTATAATGATATACAGTGATTGAATGTAAAAAATAATAAAATAAAATAAGAAAGAAAACAATGGAATGGAACAGAATAGAATAAGATAATTGAAAATATTACTATTCATCTCATGTGGTAAATGCAAATGCTTTGTGAAACCTAATATTTGTATAATAGCAAAAAGTGTAAACTATGAGATATTATTTGAATGAAACTGATAGCAAGAAATAATTGAATGAATTTATGGCATTGACTTTTTGAGATATACCATTTTTTCTCTCTTATTTCTTATAACTTCTCAATTTCTTAGCAGGTACTTGAGGGATAAGAATCAGTTCTCTCCAAGCAAACATCCTCCCTCTTAACATTAACCTCATTAAGAAGAGTCTTATGAAATTACTAGTATCTTTAATTGAGTCACGTTTAAAGAACTACTGTTACTGAAAAATTGAGAATTGGTACAAACCTGACATCTTATTGAGGTGGTAGTTAAGGCAGAACCAGGACTGGGAACAAGTCTAAGAGAAAGAATGGGAAGGACAAGACCCTCTCTTCTGCAGGAAATATTTTAGATAGAAATATGGGTTTTAACTGTTTTTAACTGGAAGAAGCTTGACATTGTTGTGCCAAAAGCAGAGAAATAGCTTCAGAAAAATAGTAGAGCAAAAACCCATGCTTTCAGATAAAGGCATAAGTGGCACCTTTGAACCTGCCTTTGTACCACCTCTAACTCATGACAGAAGAAGTTGGAAGATCTTTGGTAGGGAACCTGTTCTAACCAAGAATTATCAGAAAACAATTATTGCATTTCTCTAAGAACTAAGCATGAGGGCAGAGGTGGCTAGGCAGGGTAGGTTAAAAACAGAAATGGACACTCTCAACTTTTCAGACAAGGCAGATATTTAAATATTTATCAAATAAAATGATAATAATAGTAATGATTATGATTATAATAATAATATTTTTCTGTTTTTACTTCTTTCTAGAACCTCTGGGAGGAAAGACAGGCTCTCCTGTACCTTTTGACATTTCTGTTTATGTGTCTTTATTTTTCTTTGTTTGCTTCTTTCAATCTTAGCAAAATAACAAAACAAACAAAAAGCAGACTCATGCTATTACTTACTGATTGATCGTTAATGCATTACATTAAACTATTTAGGTACCAGTATTATAAAAACACTGAATTCAGTACTTCATAAAAGTAAATACATACCTGGTGTTTGAGAAGTGTTTAATGCAGGGTAGTGTGGGCATTGTGGGGTAGAAGGACAGAGTGTGGCTTTCCATTTCCCTAGTGGCCCAAATATAAGTATATGCAAAACATGGCCCACACATTTTCACAAGACACAACAGAACAGGAGTTTTGTATTTTTTACTTTCATTTTATCTACTAACTATCTATCCTAATATAAAGATCTAGATAAACCTAATTATATAAAAACCATCTAGCGTGGAGCCAACAGGTTACATGGTGGTTTAGGCACTGGACTCCCACATGTTAGACTGTGGTTTGAGTCCTGGACCTGGTGGCTTGCTTTCTCACTTTTCCCTTTTCTCTCTCTGTCTCTCTCTGGTAAGCACACATGCCCCATACCAAGATAAAATAATAAGAGTAATAATAATAATAATAATAATAAATATTTTAAAAATCTAGCTTGATTGTAAAAAGGGCTATGCTTTCAAAGTCATACTTTTTACATCAACATTTCATGACCCCTTACTTTAAATTCACTTAGAATACGTTCAACAAATGGAAGGCATGGTTTCTTCCATAACTAATATAAAACCTCAAAAAGATTTTCCCAGAAACTTGGCCATCATTAGAATTATTCAAAGACTGAAAACTTCTCTTGAAAGGAGTTCCCAACTGCTTATTTTCTATGTAAACAAATTGCATGTCCTGAAGGTATGACTTGAGTATATAAAATATTAAAATGTTGATACCTGATAGATTCTAAGGGAAATTTAAATTTATAGCAAGAACTTCTTGAAGCAGGGGAAGACCCGTAAGCTTCAATGAGTCTTACATTTAAAATAAGAGAATGTAAGACAAATTAGCCTAGAGGATACTGTGGGCTTGGAATGTATGCCCAGTGTCACCATGGCTGTAGTACTGGATATTCCTTCGCTATTTTAGAGTTGTGGATAATGAGAGCTGTATCTACCAAGCAAGCCATGCAAATACAATTAATTTGAATGGAAAGTGAAAAAAGAGGTAAAGAAGAAGATGAATGGAATATGGATTTGTGATGATAGCATGTCACTATCTGTCCCTTACTGAGTCCATTTAGTACAACAATGATCATGCCAGGTGTTTTATGTGCATTGCCTTATTTAATTTTTGAAATAAAACTCTGATGTAGTTTCTATTTTTATTTCTAAAAAGCAACAGCTATCAGGAGCCCAGGTGAAGATAGGTGTGCTCAGTCTCAAAGTTGTCTAGGGGACCAGCAGTTGTTGTAATGGCTATGTTGCTGGACTCCCATGTAGTCGACCACGATTCGAGTCCCAGACCCGGTGGCTTAAACTCACGCCGGGTGCGTGTGCATGAGTGCCCAAGATCCCGAGAGGAGAATGGAGGAGAAGGGATTGCAGCATGGCCATCACCCCTGGGGGGTGATTTCTCATTTTCTATCTCTCTGTCTCTGTCTGTCTGGTGAGCACACGCACCCTATAGCAAAAAAAAAAAAAAAAAAAATCTCTTCAAAAAAAAAAAAAGAAGAAGAAGAAAGTTATCTATACTGTTTTGTAGCCATAGAAGCAGGCAGCTCTAGGGACAGGGAAGTTCCAAGTGAAGAGTTGCAGGTGGCGAGAGAATTGAAAATGAGTCTTCAATCATCCTGAGGTGTGGTGCTTAAGGCTGGGTCCCACATGGCCGACTTTATGTTTGCATCTTGAACCTTGGGGCTTGAAAAAAATTCCCAGTGCATGTGCTATTGTGCCCAAAATCCTGAGAGGAAAATAGAGGATAAGGGATTGTGGTGTGACCATCTGTGTGCTTTCTCACTTTTCCTTTCTCTCTTCTCTTTCTCTGTCTCTCTCCAGCGAGCACACATGCCTTATAGTAAATAGGAGGAAAAATGGGTCTTCAAAAATATAAGGCATAGAATTCTGTTTTCTATGTAAGCAAAGTTGGAAAGTGCCAGACAGGTTGTCCGACTTCCAGCCAAGGAAGATCTCATTCAGAGTCTTTCACCCAGACATCCAGAACAGGACACAGAAAACTGAAGAAAGAAGCTTGGTAGAAGAAATCCTCATCATGATCAGGTTTATGGGTTGGCTATAACTCCTGAAGCTCATGATACTCAGGAAGTCACACAGTTGATCCAAGTCTCACCTGCGGTTGTACCCTAATATCATCTCACTCTACCTAAGTGCTTGACAACAACTGTAAAGGAGGTATTATTGCTTTACAGTCATCATCATCATTATCAGTCTTAACCAATCAGGCAATTATGGCTTATAGAAGTTGGCCACTTGCCCAAGGTCACTAATAAGAGGCTAGAGTTGTGATCTGACCTCAAGTTGTCTGATACTAGAGAAAGTTCTCTTACCAAACTACTGGCTTACCCAAGTAAAAACATCAGGCTCTATATACACTCTGTAAGTCACTATCTGTAAAGCATCTGTCATATTCCAGTCACTGTTCTGGTTGATATGAATTGGGTGCTCAATAAATATTGATTCATTAAATGAGTGAGTGAATGAATGAATGTACTGTTATATTTGCTGATGCTTAACTGAGAAGACATTAATATGATGTTATGGCGTTTTAGATAAACTATTCTTCTAGAGACCACCAGTGTAAGATCATATCCTTGGAGTAGAAGCAGAATTCCCCTCAGGAAGTTTGTCAATGTTGGCAATGTTCTATCAATTGCCCTAACTCAGGCTCTGTCTTGAATTAGAGCATGATGGATAGTGAGGCAGCATTTTGCCGGAAGAAAAACAGAACTCCTTCCTTTATTCCAGCCCCTTGGTTGTTAGGTCTAGACATGGTAGCAGAGACGCTCATAACGCTTGAAGCATTAAAAAGAATTGTTCCTGACACATAGCTGTGGATCCTATGGATAGGTATCCACCTCTGGGCTCCATGAGTCTTTGCATTCTGTTTTTCTGCATAAACCATTTTTAGGACTTGACTTCCATTCCATTATTATTGAACATTAAGTAAAATCTTATTAAAGGTAACAACCTACTCTTAGCTATGTTGAAAGTGGATCAATTTATTTTCCAGGAAGAAACAAACAACAAAAACAAAAACAAGACATCCCTCATAGGCAAGAATAGAGGTTGCAATGTTTCCTTAGTTCTCAGTGGAATGAAGATCTCATTGAGAAGCACAGAGGAGGGCAATGTCACAACTCTCTTATGAGCATGTGAGGACAGAGAGAACTAGTGAATTATTTCTAAGTATACATGACCAGCACTCAATAGGACCCATATATTGAACTGGCAAGCATGTGTTGAGAGGTGGGAAGTTTAGGGCTAGGAGAGTTGAGTGAACTTAATCTCGTAGAAGTATGTTTTCATTTAGTTTGAGGGACACTTGCTGATGTATATGGAGCAATCACAATCTCATGAATTTAATAGTTTTTATCTGAACACTCAGACATAAGCTCTGGTAGGCAAAAGACCCAGACTCTCACCAGGGAATGGCCAGGTTAGGTCAGTGGGTCTCCATTGCTCTCTTTGGAGCTTGTGCTAATGATGTAATGATAGCCCCATGTGTGCCACATGCCCACTGGAAGCTATAGCCTTAGGCTGCTTTCTCATTTTGACACCAACCAAACTCAATGCTTTAGTTTACATTAAATAGGCATATAGGAATCCAAAGAAGGTATAAAGCTCTTACAAGGGTAATCTTAATTCCTTCTCATTTGTATGTGAAAGAGGTGTTTACAAACTATAAAAAATGTGACACACTCACAATGATACTGAGCAAAATGATCTGTAAAATATTTTCCTGGCCTATTAATCCATTTCTGCACTATTTCAGATCAATTGATATGGAAATTCATCCACAGAGGGAAGCAGTAAGAAGGGTGGAAAAAAGAGTGAGAAATTGGTCATGAATATGTGAATTCACCAGTTACTGGGAGTGGGAAAGAAAGCAAGGACAAGCCAGAAAGTGGTGCTGCAGAACCAGTGAACAGAGCTGGATGTCACAGGAATAATCTGCTGAAGGAAGAACCAGTCAACAGATCTTGCATCTCCTTTGCCCAGGCCACCATTTGCATACCTTAGAAATCTGTATTGGGGAGAACAGGACATGAACTTTTTCTAAACTCTGCTAAAGCTCAGCGCAGGCCACCAGAAGCATTAATGACTTTTCCCCAGTGCAGTGGTTCTTCTTGAGAAGTCAAAATGGAAATCAAAACTGTGAAAACATAGTTCAAATGCACATTTTTTAGTGTCTATTTAAATTAGGAGTCAGGGAGCCTCATCGTCCTTAGTTCAGGATCTTTAATGTGCTGTGGACAGATTCAGCATCAGGATGTTGGGGGGTGCCTGTGATCTGACCCAAACACTCCATTATTTTTTCTTCCTTATTATTTTGTCTCCCTGTACCCCAGGAAGTCAGGGGAGCAGCTTTCCTCACTGAGGAAGAAAAATGGAAGCACACAACTCACAGGTACTCACTCTCTGCCAAATGGATAGCGAATGAGGAAAGACTCAAACTCAGTCTCCAGGGGGTGACCACGCTCCAGTGCAGTCTCATTTTCAGTGCTGGCCACAAGAGTAAAAGGATACCTGAGGTTGCTTCATGTCTCCTAAGCATATAACCTGGGCCAGTCTCCCTGGGGTGGAACATCTTAAACGGAATTCATGCGTTTCGGTGGGGTCGGGAGATTTTCACAGGGAAGTGTGACTTTCACTTCTGACAAGCAACGACATTGCTTGATCAGCACGTAATTCTTAGGAAAAAAACATTTGGCTGAGCTAAATGGAAAAGCATCAGGCACAGACAGATTAAATTTTCCTTTAAATAAACATGGCCTTTCAAAAAGGCAAGAAAAACGTTTAGAGCAAAACATGCCAGGCATGAAAATTTCAGATGAAATATCTACCCACCCTGAGCAAGAACGAGAAGCACTACTTTCTTAAACTGATGAGAGTGGTGTAAATGTGTTTGTGCTTACAGGCAGAAGTGTGGCCATCAAATGCCAAATTCTGGACTGCTCAGGACTCTGAGTGTCCATATGCAGTGATTACTTAATTAAATGACTAGTATTTGGGATACATGATGTTTGTCGAGCCTTCTACTTTACGACGGCAGAGAAGCTACTCCCCCTAAAAACAACAGCCATTTCTTCCTATTAAATGCAAAGGCTATGTTTAAATTCATTTATATTGCATCATAAAATAGTGTTGATCATTTTGCTTCTTAAAACTTCATAATACTCTTTAAAGATTTTCTCGCAAGAATGTCTCCACCATTGTCTTTCTGTTCCCATTACGTGTCTTTGTTTTTCTGTCCAAACCTAGTTCTTTCCATCTCAGTGGTCCAAATGAAACAGCCAAGAAGAACCTTTATTTTTCATTTCCATTGCTAATAATAATCAAATTTAAACAAGTTTCCATTTTATTGAAAATGTAAAATGCATATATATATATATATATACATGATGCATATATTGGTTCAATAATTGTTTGTTAAATAACAAATTATTATGTGTTAGCCATGTATCTGTATATTAGAGATACTGGAGTGAAAAAGATGATGTTCTCTTGGAGTTTCCTCTGAGACAAATGGTAAATAAGCAAGATGATAGCACATGTAGGTATCTTACAAAGATAATAAAATAAGGTATGATAAAGAGTGATTTGCTTTTTCTATTCACACAGAGTGACATTTAAGTTGAGACTTAGGTGATGTGAAGACAAACTACAAAATATCTGTTGAAAACTAGTCTAAGCTAGAGAAACAGCAGGTATAAAGGCCTTGGAAATGAGGAATAGTCCATATACTTAAGATGGACCAAAGGGGTTTTGGCTGTAACATCGAAGGACAGTGGTTTCAAAGCCTAACCTTATGAGAATAGAGTCTAGCAGATTGTTACAAAAAGAGTTTTGATTAATTTTAACAGCAAAGGAAAGTTATTTAGGAGTCTGGGAAGTACGGTAACATAAATATTCATTATATTTTAAAGTGTATACAAAATGAACCATAAACATGATGGTGGATTGGATTGGGTAATCACTGTGGAGAGGAGTTACATTCTCTAAATATTAGGAAGTTCCAGTAGACACAACTTGTTGATTAATTAGATATGTAAAGTGAGGCAAATTGAGAAATTGGGGATGAGGTCTAGGCTTCTGAACTGAATAGCAGACAGCCAGGGGGACCATTTACCCTACTCCCTCATTGTCATCCTTTTCCTAGATCTCTTCATGGTCTGGTATCTTGTTCACCAAACTGAAGCCCTGATCTTTTAAAATCCATCATCTATGCAGCTGCCAGGGTGAATCATAGAGAAAACCACATGCTCTTATACCTTCCAATTACTCCCTTTTATTCAGACATGGCAAGCTTCTTCACACAATGATCCATGATGCGGTAGGCAGAATTCTAAGATAGGTCTCAAACATCTATGCCTGTTGCACTGGGCCTATATGAGTCCCTCCATTTGAATGTGCCTATAAATAGGATGGATATTATTCCTGTAATTAAGTTATGCTATATGCCAATGGGAGAGTGTGTGGTTGGGCCTGACTTAATTGGGTGAACGTTCTTAAAAAAGAACTGTTTTTTACTGATGTCAGAGACTTCTGACCTTGAAAAAGTAAGCCATCAAAAATTTTAGAGCTCGCAGAAAGTGAATTCTGCAAATGACCATGTAAGCTTGTCAGAGAACCCCAAAACTCAGATGAGACACAGTCCCATAAGACACCTTAATTATAGCCTTGTAAAACTATAAGTTGAGTTGCCAAGTAAACATACCTGGATTCTTGACTTGTAGAAATTTTAAGAAAATTCATATTATGTCGTTCCAAGTCACTGAGTTTGTGGTGATTTGTTATAGCAACTATTGGAAACTAATGCAATGGCCTTTTATGTCTGGACTCTCTTGACTTCGAATCTTATCGGTCATCTTAACTAGATTCAAACTTTCTATTACAACAGCTATAAGTGTTGTATCTAGCTATCTTTTATTCCCTTTAGTAATATTGACCTCTCTTTTCAGAAATTTCTTTACCATTTCATCTCTACCTAGAAATGCCATTTGAGACAGCTCAGTTCATGGTTCATCTTCATATATTTATTTATTCTTTCAACATGTATTTATTGTGCATATGCTTTGCAGCAGAGGAGTTAGAGTAATAAAGAGACTCTGCTTTTATTTGCATTATATTCCAATGGAAGAGAAAAATTTTTAAACAAATAAATGTTTAAATTTTAATTAGAATAATAGAAAGATCATTCAAAATAATAGTAATAGCTTCTTCACAAAGCCTTTGAGATTGATCTCTACTTGTTCCACCATTTTCATCTGCTTTCTGTATATTGCAAATAAACTCATGGTAGGAATGGCCTTTTATTCATCTCTATGTACCATGTATCTAGATCACTTTGCATTTGCACAGTGATGCCCATTAAAAAAGGTGAATGTAGAATCTGTCAGTTTCTGTGGGCCACTAGGAAAGCCAGAGGAAAATATTTCAAAACCAAAGTAAAACCAAACACCTCAGCTTCATCAGTTCTTGAATCAAGGAGGATCTGGATTGAGGATTTAATATCCAATAGAGTGGGGCTTTAATTAGCCAGCTGCTCTAAGCATATTTTACAACATCCCTGAACACGTGTTCAGTGTGACCCAGTGGTTTCCCAGATTCCCAGAATGAGTCATAAATCTGTCTTACTTGACTTCAGATTGTGTATTTTCTAGTTTCTTGTTAGTCTATTTCAGCTCTCTGGGGTTTACTCATCACCTAGTTACTTCTAATTCCATTCTCCACTTGTAATTTCAATTGCATAGATTCCTATTACAATAGGTTATTGTCAATTTTGAGGCCCTTTCAGCAATTTTGACTACTCTTCTTAAGTTGAAATATACATTTCCTCTGTTTTGATTCTTGGTGGGTGACAGGTACCAATTCTCCAGCTCCTTTGTGCCTGGAGTACACTCTCATGGCCCAAGTTCTACCGATCAGACTCAAAGGCTGGATTTTGAATTGCAAGAGAATGATTTAAAGAAGCAGATGCCATGGAGAGTCCTTTTGGGAGATAATAATAGTAGCTATATCCAATTTTCGTGGATAGCAGTAGCTAAGATTTTAGCAGAGCATCCAGGTCTGGCATCAACAAAGTCTGCAAGACACGTAAGACAAGAACTATTAGGTTCTTGTCGCTGGAATCAGTTATGCAATATATAGTTCAGTGTTTGTCTGGTCTGTATGGTCTGGAGATGATGTGAGCTACTAACATAATCAATTGGCATCCATGTGTTTGGTCTCTACCATCACCCACTATTTACCTGGCCATCGCCTCTACTTCCTGCCATACACATGCACATACGGACACACATATGAGTGTACACACACAGAGGGCAGGTGCTTAGAATTTGAGTGAAGGTCTAAAGAGTGTTAGCATTTATCCAGTTCCTTTGGGTTGAATTATTTCATTCATCTTATCCACTCTTCTGTTGGTCTCCTTCAGCTTCTAACCCAAACAATTGTGTTCCTTCCTCAATATGCTTAATAGTTAAGGCCTTGCTGGTTGAATAGTATTATCCTACAAATATCTCAAATGGAGAACTAAGGAGATAACTCTGGACAGTGGTTTCTCTTGAGGAACAGTTAAAAATTTGTCTATTGCCACATGTTTCTCCAGAAATCTCACTCACTGTGGTGGCTTCATTAGCAACTACTGAACAAATCTGCTACCAAGGAAACTACATTCTTTTTGATACCCAATGCCAGAGCCTAATCAAAAATTGTAGCAGATAATAAAGACAGTGTGAAAGGAGGGTGGGAAATGGGAGAGAGTAAGAGAGAGGGAATCAAGGGGAAAAAGAAAGAAACAAAACATTTAAGGAATACAAAATGGAAAATTATCTGTTGGTGTTAAAATGCATGGTGATATTTTTGACTGAACCAAAATAAAAGTGTATTCATGAAGAGAAAATTCATTTGTATGCTGGAATGATACACAATGATTGAATGTAAAAAATAAAGAAAATAGAAAAAAATTTGAAGCAGAAAGGAAGTTCTAAAACAGCTATTTTTTTCCTACACCATAATCTTAGCATGCTCATTATATTGGTAGGTGAGTTTATTCATACAATAACCTACATGAATGGGAGGCACCAAGCAGAATAAGATGGAGGTGGAGTCTATTAGTGTAAATAATATTGAGTCTTACTATTTTTGAAAAAAAAAAAAAAAAGATAAGCCTGTCGTCAACAGGATGACTGAGTACCTGACAGACACAGAACTCCATGCAAATGGGGAAATAGTACACTCTGAGAATCTCTGAAAGCACCAGGATTCATTGCCCAACAGCCATACTACTATATTAAACAAACTTCTCAATGTTTCCAGGGTTTTTTTTTTTTTTTTTTTACCCCCCACTCCCCACCCCCCCGCCACAAGGGGGAGCGCAATGCTGCAATCTCTTCTCCTCCATTCTTCTCTTGGGATCTTGGGCACGCATGAGTGTGAG
Organism: Tupaia belangeri chinensis; assembly: GCF_000334495.1. NCBI lineage: Eukaryota > Metazoa > Chordata > Mammalia > Scandentia > Tupaiidae > Tupaia > Tupaia belangeri. Next base: position 254,157 of record NW_006199830.1, on the reverse strand, counting down.
TTCAAGCCACCGGGTCCAGGACTCAAACCGTGGTCGACTACATGGGAGTCCAGCGACACAGCCATTACACCAACTGCTGGTCCCTCCAGATCTTTTTAACATTATTATCATCACCTGTCTTTGAATTTTGCACACTCACACAAATTAATTCAAGACTTCAAGTGAAATGATGAAACTTGTTACTTAGTTCAGTTATCAAACTAAGTTTATCTCTCCTGGTAGTTTCATGGCTGAGGGAAACAGTGAGGTGTGAAAAGGCCAGTTCTTGCATTTGGAGTTAAATCTGAACTAGTGTTGGTTCTGCCAAATTTCAACTCTGGGACTTGGGGCAAGTCACTCCCCAAGCTTGAATATCTTTCTTGTAAAATAAGAATCTCAGTCCACACCCGGTGAGGGATGTGAGGATATGTCTAGCGCATACACATTTGTCATGGTCTGTCAATCATTGTTTGCAGAATCTATTGTTGCAGAATTTATGGCCAGCCCTATTATGAAGTATTGAGTTCTAGAAACCAATTGCGTGGAAGAGAGACAGCATTAGGAATATATTAACTGAATGACTCCCTTTCTTACTTCTCTCTTCAGCCATGGCAGACATGATACTGTCAGCATCTGTGTCCCCACATAAACAGCTGTCTATATGAAACAAGGCAGGAGGCTCATATTAAATAATGAAGATAGAATACATTAATTACACCATGGTAAGTAACTATCATATAAAATATGACCATTATATTATTGTTATTACTTTTACTACATTATTCATGCTGACATAAATATAACAGCCCACTAGTCATCAGTGTCATACTGTTTTTATAGAGAAGGAAAATGGAGCTCAAAGCATTTAATGGCCTAATGGCCAAACCTCTAAAACACAAGAATAATGGTTGGCAATGCATGAAAAGAGGTCAGCAGGTTTGCCAATAGGACAGCTTAATGACTGAGCTCAGCTCCATTTTAATTTTGACTTCCTATCCCACAGATGCCTTCCTAGCCTGTCAGCTTGTAACTGGGCAGAACAGGTTGCAACATATGGAAGAAAGAATACAGGGGCCCATGATAGGTTACCCTGGCCCAGAATATCAAATATGGCATTCCAATTGCACCATTGGAGCTTCATTTGTTTGATTCTTGAAAACAAGGTTTAACTCTGTATTAACCCTTCACATGCCAAACCTCTGAGTTCAGTGAAGAGCAATTTAGCCAACAATATTTCATAAGAAGGAGGTAAGATAGTTCCTGGTTTTATATCAATATAAAATGCAGAAAACACAGAGACACTTTCCAGACACAATTTCTGGAGTCAATTTTAGGCTTATTGAATTGAAATCCTTACTCTTTTAAGTGAGGTATACTACCCTTTGTTAGGTCCAAGTGTACATAGGAGAATGAGTTTATAAAGAGAAAGGAAAAAAATGTGTAAGGCAAAGACAAGTATTTTGAATTCATAATTCCCCAAGGCCTTCCTTATAGATTTACCGAACTGGATGGGCTTGTTGCCTAGTTGTCTATTCACTCTCCCTTCACATCCCTGGCATGAGAACGACAAGAAAAGTTAAAAACAAAAGCAAAAACAAAACCCCCCAAAGCATAAACCTTTTAAAAATATCAGGAAGGGATTAAAATTCACCCCAATAAGAACTTAGAAAATGCACAGTACAATGTATAAAAATATCTAGATGGGGCTGAATTTTTGACCCTGTGGATGATGATTCTAACCTTATTTGTATATGGAACAAGATCACTGTGTACAAAGTGGAGACTGGGTACATTATTTTCAGATTTTCCTAATACTTTTACTAATACAGGTCTTTGTACCTCCTCCCACAACAAATAAAGTCACCATTATTTTGTCTTGGTGCCCATCTCTGTTAAATTTTCAACTTCTCTGAAAAGTTCAGAAGTCACAGTGAAAGTCTTGAACAGAATTCTCACTAGGTGCCCAGAAAAACAGACCTCATACTGGTGACTCAACTAAAGATTTTTCTGATCAGGTGAATTGATACAGGAAAAATCCTTTGTAGCAAAGGACTATTAGGTGTAAAACATTATTATCACATTATTATCACATTTTGGATGGGGAAATTCATTTGGTATGCAATAATGATGCACAGTGCTTAAATGTATAAAAATTATTTAAAAATTAGGGCCGGCAGGTGGCACAGTGGTTGGGGTGCTGGATTCCCACATGGCTGACCACAGGTTAAGTCCCAGACTTGGTGGCTTGCTTTCTCACTTTCCCTTTCTCTCTTTCTTTGGTTAAATTAAAAAAAAAGAATAATAATAACAACAAATAAAAGAAATAATCCTTTAAAAAATGTTTAAGAAATCAAAAACCCAGAACATGGTGATCACTGGCCTATCCAGCAACCTATTTACCCAATAAAACTCAAATTCCATTAAAAATAATAAAAAAGACAGGAGCTGCAGGTTGATCTTACCATGCTTATTTTTGATTTAGAAACATCCATTGATGTTTTATTTCACCATAACTACAAAAAATTCACAGACAGCATTAATATTTTCTAGTTTTCTTTAAACTTATCCTTTAAAATACTACAGTCATGAACTGCATACTATTTCTATCAACCAGGGATCACTTACACTATGGTGAGTTCAGAAGAAGCAAAGGCTCTCCCACACAACCAAGGTATGCAGTGGGCTCCATCCAGGTTTGTGTAAGTACACTCTATGATGCTCCACATTTCTCAGAACAAATCTGTCATTAAGTGATGTATGACTATACTTACATTACTAAGGATTCTTATCGAACTTATTATGGATGATGTTAAGAATAGGGAAAAAACGAAAGGACAGTATCTTGAACTTCTGAGTACTCATGAACCAGTTTTAACAATTTCCAACATGTAACCAAGTTTATTTCCATCCCCTGCCGCTCAACACACACTGAATTTATTAAAGAAAAGCTCAAATATTATGTCATTATACAATGTGTATTACATTATTGCATCCTTAAATATATCAATATATGTCTTTAAAATGTAAGGACCCTTTCTCCATATGTTTTTAACATAGCCATAGTAGATGACAACATTTCAAATGAGCCCTTAGAAAATAATTTCTTATTGGGGAAATACCTTGATTAAGAGTTCAGTGACTAGCCAGTGCACTTAGAATAAAATCTCAGCTTTAAAATCACAATCCTCCCATTGTCTGTATACATTTGTTCACACTATTTAATCCATCATGCTGCCAGGCCTCCTGCTGCCTTTCTGTCTTGACCCTATTTTGCAAGGACTTGTCCACTCTAACCTCTTGAGTTCTACATGTCATTGGAGCTTCCAGTGATTATGTTTTAAGTCCTTGTTGCATCTATGCTACTTTTAGAAGCTTTTATTACAGGAATTAAAAGCATGTGCTTTGGAGTCTTACAAAGCTGGGTCTGGGAATTTTTCATGACTTAGTTTTTAGTTAAATGTTCTTGGAAAGGTCTTCTTTAACCCTCACATCTTTTAAGTATTTGTATTTTTTATGTTTAATTTGTATCATTACATAGATTAAGTACACATATGTGTGTGTATATAATATATGTGTAAATATAATAAACATTTATATGTGTAATACATATGCACACACATGTATTCACACAGAGAACAATCATGTTATTATTATTGCTGTTGTTACAACCTGTATTCCATATTATATTCTACTTTGTGATACCTGTTATTTTTCATTACTTAACTCTCACATTGTTAGTTATCTTCCAGCTTACTTCTAGACATCAACTTCTTGAGCTAGAGTGTCTGACTTTCCCATAGTGACTGACTTCATAAGGCAATTTCACGAAGACATTTCTGGAAGACAGCTGTCCATTGTGCTGATAGGTAGAGATAGCCAGGAGTTTGCCCTCTCTCCATATGCCCTAGGATGCTATGTTAATTGGAGAGCCTCTCTCCTCTATTCAAGCTCCCTATAAGGCTTGCTGATTGTGTGTGTGTGTGTGTGTGTGTGTGTGTGTGTGTGTGGTATAGAACACTTTAAAATGAATTTGTAGATTTCTCCCAGAAGGGAAAATCTTTTATGAAGAAAAACAGGTGATGGGACAACTGGAAAAAACAGTCTTTTCTAACTGAAGTGAGTTTCCAGACAGCTGATCCTACCAAAGGGCTGGCTGTCTTTATTCTGGAAATGTCATCCTTCTTTAGTCTGTAAATATCATGCTATAGAACACCTTAGCACTGGCTTTAGGAATAGATGGAGCCTAGGATGCACAGGCAGTTTACTGTCAACCAAAGGACAATACTTTTTTTCTCGGATTTAATAAAAAAGGGAGTTGGCTGTGGAGGTTGCTCTGCAGGAAGGACATGCAATATCCCTTCTGCCATCACACTGTGGCTCCTTGAATAAAATGATGAAAGAGTGACTTTGTCTTCCAAACGCCAGCCTTAGTTGAGTACATTCACTTTTTCCCTATCAAACGTGTGAATTCTTGGAATATGTCTGTGGTCTCCCTTTTAAATCTATACTCATAAGGTCTGTCAAGCACTATGCAGGCCCTTTTACCTTGTAATAAATCCCAAGTCCAGGCAATATCCTCTATTTGAGCTTTTCGTGGTCTAAGACTCCACTGAGTAAAGATGTAGTTCAGGTAACTAAAACTTTGTAAAAAATAAATTTCCCCATAAATGTAAAGATTATCTTTCTTGCTGTGAAGCATTCCTTACTGTGAATTACATAATCAGATTTCTCTGCATTTATTACCTAGCTGAGAGCAGAAAATGACAATTTCTTTGTGAAGGGGGAAGCAATTTTTGATATGTGGATCAATTCTAGTGAGAAGAGGGCTGATATGTTAGAATTTGTGTAGCTAAGACAGTAGAGAAAGCAGCTAGTGGTTGTGGGTGGAGGGACCATTTAGGAGGGAATAAAGAGCATAGCAGATGATCGGAGGGAATCAGAGAAAGAAGTGGAAAATATGAAGGATAAACTTCATCCACTTGGAAATTTTGCTGTTACAGCACATACAGAGGCATCTAGAAAGTGGTGGTTTGGAGTTCAGAATCTGGAGACAAACGACCTGTGAACTAATCCTTGCCGCCCTACTTACCAGCTCTGTGACTTTGAACAATTTGCTTAGCTTCCTTAAGCTTCAGTTTCCTTATCTGTAAAATAAGGATGAAAAACTGTTCATAGGTCACAAGGCTACACTGAGGATTAAAAGAGATAATACATGTTAAACATTTAGCATCGTGTCTGGCCGCATTACATACCCATGAAATGCACAGTATCATTAAATGTATTTTTTCTAAAAGTAAAAAAATCATGATTTCTATCAGAAATTCTTCTGACTTATAAACTATTCATAATATGAGATCTTATCATCCAAGGTTCCCTTTTGAGGGCCAAGAGTAAAAAAATCTAATGCTTAATTTAAAACTTTGCACTTATTTTGATGAATTTCCCTAGGCTAACAAGTAATGGAACATTCAATACTTTATAGAAACTGTTGTAAGTCTTTACATACGTTCACATATTCAATCTTTGTCCTTTTTTTTGGAGAGATTTTCACTATAGGGCGCGTGCGCTCGCCAGACAGACAGAGAGAGACATAGAGACAGAAAGCGAGAAATCGCCCCCCAGGGAGGATGGTCACGCTGCAATCCCTTCTCCTCCATTCTCCTCTCAGGATCCTGGGCATGCACGCACACGCACCCGGCGTGAGTTTTAAGCCACCGGGTCCGGGACTCGAACCGCGGTCAACTACGTGGGAGTCCAGCGACATAGCCATTAAGCTAACTGCTGGTTCCTCATATTCAATCTTTGTAATAGCCCATTTCGCAGGTGAGGAATTCAAGGCACAGAAAGTCCAAACGACTTGGCCTCTCAGTTATTGTGGTATAACCACTGTTGGACTTCAGGTCATGTGATTCCCAGGGCCTGTTTTCTTAGGCTATAAGGCCTAGAGAGATGAGTGACTTGGTGAAAACCATATAGCAAGGGAAAAGCAGGACTGATAACAAATTCAGTTACCGTTTTTCTCTTCTAAATAGTATTATTTCCTAATTATCTTACGTCTTTCCTTCATAAAGGCTGCTTAGCTTAGTGTAGGAGGTAGGAGTACACTAAGAATACAGTCTTGGATTCCAACCAGGTTCCCCCCACTCATTACCTATGTGGCTTAGAATAGGGACTAAATAGTGACTTAATATCATAAAATTTAGTTTTATCATTTGCTACCTATCAGTCCTTAGAACAGCATTTTGAAGTATTGTAAGATCAGATGAAATAGTGGAAAATACTTCAAAAACTAGAAAACATTAAATTGTAATGAAATATTCTTATTATCAATGTTACTTCCCTTATTTTGAGAGAAAGCGATTTTTGCTATAGGGTGTAAGTGCTCCCTGAAGAGACAGAGAGAGAGAGAGAGAGAGAGCGAGCATGAGAAATCACTCCCCCGGGGGGGAAGATGGCCACACCACAATCCTGTCTCCTCCATTTCCTCTTGGGAATTCGGTTTTGCATGCACACATGAATTCCTCGAACCAGTGATTTGAACTGTGGGCAACTAAGTGGGAATTCAATGATGTAACCATTATTCCATCTACTGGTAAAAGATAAATTTCTGAGTATAATTTTTCTCTGATGCCTTTTGTTTTTTTAACTACTAAGTTCCAGACTTAGTCTTTGACAATTTGATACAGTTGTTCTTGGATGTGCTTCTAGAATCTAATTTTTAAACTTCCCAGATATTTTTCATTAAACCAGTTTATGAACCTCCCATTAATACCAGAAAATTTAGCTCTGGCTCAGAGACTATGTTGAGTATTTTCCTCATATATTTCCCTAAGGCTGGGATTTATCTTCTGTAATATAGAGTTCCTGAGCAGAGATTATATTTTCTCTTTTTCCCTTATAAAACTTACACAGTCTAGATCAGGAATGGGTAGTATAGTTGATTGAATTGTATGTATTGATTTTATTGAAACCCATTACAAGCATATCTGTGACACACTTGTGTAAAAAAAATTTAGAAGAATCAGTTAAAGTTCTAAAGAGAATACTTTATTGACACTGAAGAATTACCTTCCTGAATGGCACCCCCAAGGCACAGATATAGATTAAATGACCTTTTAAGGTAATGACCCTTTAGAAAGGTTATTCTTGATTCAAAGGCCAAGTCTAGACAAGCAAATCATTTTGCAGAAAATAAAATAGCTGAATCCAGCCAGTGAACTGAATATTTAGTGAACTATCCTTTAAATGAAGTAATATTCTCAGTGTTTCATTAGGGGTTTTAAACCTAGTTCAGTATTACAGAGCTACTGTGTCATGGGCCACAGATGGTTCAGCCAAACCTGTGATAGAATCCCAGCATCATGGCCTAATATTTTGTATAGCCTTTAGGAGAATTTCTACTTTCTCACTATGTTTTCTTATCTGTACAACTGAGGGGTTCATAATTAAATGAGGTAATAAGCACATATAAAAAACATGTGCCAGCACATGGTAAGTGGGATAAATGGTAGATATATTATTTTTAGACATAACTAATGCACCCAGAACTATCCATTTTATCCATTCACCTTGATGATTGGAAGAAATTAATGCAGTTGCTGAAGCAGCAGAGGAGTACATAAAACACTGGAAAAAGCTGACTTAATACATGTGATTTAATTCCAGAATGTGTTTCTGAAAATCCCCTGACTTCTTTGTGAATATCTGTTATCTCTCTGTTTAAAAACAAGGTGCACAACACTTCTTGTAGCATTTTGGCTGCTTGTTTTAGAAGGAGACATTGATAAATTGGAGAGGATCCAAAAATGATAAAAGGATTAGGGGATATGACCTACAGAGAGAGATTATTAAAAGAGCTTCATACATCCAGCCAGAAGCAATGATGACAGTGGGTGGGGAATATGATAACTGAACATAAATACTGTGAATAAGTAAGAAATAAGGGACAGGCAAAAAAAATTACTTATGATGATTAGAAGATGGACAAACAAGGATCGATGGGCTTAAACCAGAAAAACAAGGACTTGTACAAAGTACTCATAGCAAAAAAGAAATTCATTGGAGAGGTCAGTTAGCACGTTGTTTTATTCAACTGAGAGGTGATTCTCTCTGTAGCTCTTTAAATGATACCTCCAAAGACCAATTCTTTCATAGAGTCCATCCCTATGGATGAGAAAATATGTTGTCTGGCTGCCTGCTTATAGGGTATGTACAAGTCTCCAAGTGGGAAGACCATGGCACAATTACTCTCCATATTTTTTTCTTCTCTAGTGGAATTTAGTGAATTAGTGGCCTCTAAAATGATGTCTATTTTTAAAATCTCAGAACCTATAAATATGACCTTATTTTAAAAAAGAATCATTGCAAAAGAGTCATTACATTGTAGATCTTAAGGATCTTGAGGTAAGGAGACCATGCTGGGCTAACCAGGTGCACCCTGAATTTAGTAAAAAGTATCCTCAAAGATACAGAAGAGAATACATAAAAATGGGAAGAGTAGGAAGCAATGTGACCATGGAGATGGAAATGAAAGTAACATAGCTCAGGACACCCAGAGTCACCAAAAGCTGAAAGAAGTAAGCGAGAATATCTAAATTTTCAGAGGGGATTTGACTCTGTTAACTTCTTGATTACAAACTAATGGTCTCCTAAACAGTGAAAGAATAAATTCATGTTGTTTTAAGCCACCACACGTGTGGTAATTTGTTAAGGAAGACCTAGGAAGCTGATAGACCCAGTAAAAGAGTTACTTCTAAAAAAATAGAATCCCTAAAAATTTTGAACATCAACCACCAAAGAAACAAATGATTAATGCATGAAAAACAAGTCGTATATGGTTCATTATGGTTCAAATATTGAGATTCAATGAACTGTGTCTTTAAATTAATAGTGTACTGTATGTAGATGGAGCTAGAGAAATGCTGGTGCAGTGTGGAGTTCTGAGAGTATATCTTAGTCAAGGGCCAGCCATAGAAGCCCACTAAGTCAACAACCATGGTATCTAGAATTAGGCTCAGAGTCACAATGGCAAGAAAAATTTACCTCAGTGAACACATGAACCACAGAGACCAGAAACCTGAGACAGATGATGGCTGGATTTCTTAAGAGAGATTAAGCTAGTGTTCAAAACAGGTTTCCAACCCATAAAAAGGGGCTGTAAATGTGAGGGTGGGGCCAACTGTGCAGAAGAACCTACAACACTTGGCAGCTCAGAACCAGGACATTTCAGAGGGTAAACAGCCACACGAGTAGCTGGATGAAAGCTTTCCAAATAAGATTGAACTTTGTAAGTACTTTCTTACTTAATAGCAATCAGCCTGGACAACTTGATCTAGAGTTTACCCTTTAGTTATGAAGCTAGTGAATATAGGAAATCAAAGTGAGAAGTACGATGGGCCTACTGGTAACAATAGGCACAGGACACTGGACCAAAAAGTCTAACCCTATTGTAAAGAATAGGTTAACATTCACTTCACATTTAACAAGTGCCCATGATTGGGTGTTGCAGCACAGTAATTAGTCAGAATTATGCCAAAACAAATCTCAAAGAGACTAATTTCAAAGAGAGAAAGACATATTTTACTGAACTATTCAACAGATATCAATGTCAAGGCAACATTACAAGCATTTGACAAATACATATGTCAGGAGAGATTGAAGAAAAAAAAAGAAAAAAGGAAAAATAAAGCAAAACAAAACACTAGTGGTCAGAGTGCCTTCATATTTCCAGGAAATAGATTATCTAAAAACACACATTCATTTATCTTGAGAGGTTAAGTTGTTTGCTAAATCTTTCAGGATATTTTGATTTTTACAGAGACATCTGAAGAAGGTGTGATTAACACAAAGGAATACATAATTCATAATGGGATTCAGGCATCAGAGACAAATGATCATTTGGAACTTTTCTGGAAATACACACTTTTTTGGTCTAAATTACTTCAAAAATTTATATTAAAATTTAAAGAGCTGGCTATAATTAAGAACACTGAAAAGGGATAGGTTGTTCCCACAGATATCTAAAAGCATGAAGGTGGGCCAACATGATGGTGAGGTGATATGGTGGTATGGTGGTATGGTGGTTGAGGTGGCTGGATCCTACATAGCCAACAGTTTGAGTTCCAGACCTAGCTACTTAAAAGGCACAGCTGATGCATGTGTGTGCATGTGCCCAGGGCTCTGAGAAGGCAGTGGAGGAGAAGGCATTGTGGTGTGGTCATTTACCCCTTCTTTTTCATTTTCCCTCTACCTCTATTTGTCTCTCTCTGATGAGCACACCTACCCTATAGCACTGGGAAAAATAAAAGCAAAAACAACACCACCATTATAGTTGCATGTGAGGGAGGGCAGAGGGAAGGCAAAGTGATCAGGGAAGCCTTGTGCATGAAGGCCTCAACGGTGTTTGTGAGCAATCTCTATGTGAGGTCCTTCCTGGCAGTCAGGCAAAAAAACTGACTCTATTTTATCTTCCTCTAAGAAGACTTTGTGTTGCAATGGGTTTTATTTCAGAACCACGTTGCAATCTACTGTACTTAGGAAGGAAGATGAGGAATGAAATGGACAAATTAGTGTCTCTGGGTTTGGTCCTTCACATAAATTTATAAAATAGGACTGACTGCATAATGCAACAGCAGTGTGCTGCTCAAGAGAAGCTGGATTTCATGCTGCTCAAGAGAAGCTGGATTCCACAAGGCAACCACAGTTTGAATCCCTGGCTGAGTCTGTCTGAAACATACCAGGTATGTGCGTGAGTGGCCAAGATCCCACAGCCTGGAGGGTTGGAGAACTTTAGCATGATCAGGCGCTGTGGAAAATGCCTCTCTCTCTCTCTCTGTCTCTGTGTGTGTGTGTGTCTCTCTCTCATACTCTTATGCACATGTGTTCTCTCATGTATCATGTATCAAGCACAGTGTGGCTGTCACTATTCTACAATCTCTGAGCATGGTATTTTATTTGGCTCTATGGTATGATTAATGCAACTAGTTTTATTCTCATTTGCAGGTGAGAAAAGTGAAGTTTTGAGAGGTAAGTCATTTTTTCATGTTTCTATACCAAAGCAAAAAATGTCAGATTTGAACCACCTCTAACTAATTCCACTGCCTATGCAGTTCTACGTAAAGATCACAAGAGGAGTCAGTTAGGTATGAAATTCACCTATATGAGAGGTCTTCAAAAGTTTGTGGAAAATGCATATTATGGGAAAAAAATCTATGCATGACTTTTTTTTTTTTTTTTGGCACCGAAATAAACTTTTACTGTGATTCCACTTTCCCCAAAACTTCTTCAATTCTCCTGGTAGTCCTGCCATTTACAAAGGGTATTAGAAAGGCTTTTGCCTCATTGACTTCCCATTACAGTTGTGGGAGAGAACAGAAATGCTATGGGACCAGCAGATAGCGTAATGTTTACATCGCTGGATTCCCACATAATCAATCACAGTTTGAGTCCTGGACTTGGTGGCTTAAAATCATGTTGGGTGTATGTGTGTGAGTGTCCCAAATCCCTAGAGGATAATGGAGGAAAAGGGATTGTTTTAAGGCTCTCCTTCCCGATTTCTTACTTTCTTTTTCTTTGTCTCTCTCTGTCTCTCCGGTGAGTGCTCACACCCTATAACAAAAATCTCTTTCTAAAAAATGAAAAAAGAACAAAGATGAAATGCTATGGTCAATGGTATAGGTTTATACATTCCAATGAAGACCAGGGCCCTGCCTGGGCAGGGTAATAGCAAGCTACACAGGAGGCAGCACCTACCGCCTTGAGAACTTACAGGTATGAACAGTGAATAAAGAACTCTTTTAATACATCTTTGAAAGCAATGAGGTAGAGTTCGAATAAAATCAAAAGGGCCAATTTATTCAGGTTCTTTATTTCTCAAATACACTGCTCCCTAGAGCATGCAGTGAGACTCTTCGTATAACTGGATTTTGCTTATATGGTCATGAAGGGTCACGAGGTCTTCACCATGCATCTCTTTTGTCCTAAGAAATTGCCAAGCTACCACTTGCCATGCTACCAGTGGCGATACAACGTGTTGTTAGTATTGTTCCTGAATAAAATATAAATAGCACAATTAATTTGCTGACCTTGAAAGGAAAAGGCCCTAAACTCATACCAATAAAATATTGGTTCCTGATGGTCTGTTATTGTCTGTTACATCATGAGGCTTGTAGTCAAGTGATAGAAGTATGCAGTTAAGACTCACCCCCTTTGGAAATTTCAGGCTATGTGACTACATAATAAATGGCAGACAGTTGCCAAATAAGTAAATCTCCCCCAATAAATGCTTTAGTAACTCAAAGATAGAGTGATATAGGCAGTGAGATTATATTATTAAGATTAAATCTATCATCTCATACCTGCTGTGTGATTTTAGGTAAGTTAATCTTTCTGTTTCTAAAATTTCTCTCTGTAAAATGTAAAAAAAAAAAAATCTGATTTACAGAAGTGTTAGAAATCTTAAGATACTGTATATAGGCCAACCCACTACCTGGTGGTTAAAGAGGCTAGACCCCATATGAACAACAACTTGGTTCAAGGCCCTGATTCAAAGGCTTGGGAAACACTTTGAGTATGTATGTGTGCATGCCCAAAATGCTGTCAGGAGGGAGAGAGAGAGAGGAGAAGGGATTACAACAAGACCATGCCTCATGAAGGTGATTTATTGCTTTCCTTCTCACTCACTTTGTCTTTTTCTGGTGAGCACAGACACCCCCTAACATAAATTGAAATAAAAAGATCTGTATACAGTGAAAGTAGTACCATTCCTTGTAGATGGTAAGTGTATAGTTGTTGCTGACAGTAAGAGGGATCTTGGCATCTCAAGTGTCACTTCTATAAAGCCTGTCTCCATTCTACAACTATTGTAGAGCTGAAAGAAGACTCATGGTGACCCCTAGCCTAGGGTACTCATTCTTAAAAATCACAAATTCCTAGCCTTTTATTATTTCATAAAATGTTGTATTATTGAAACAGTCAAACACCATGTTGAACTTATCTTGAGAAGATTATGTTTTGGAACAATCACCAGAAGACCCCAAATATCAAGTTATTTTCAGATGTGGGGATATGATCACATGTATCAGCCTCCCTGCCTATGATCAACAGTTGGTTTACAGCTGGTTCTTGATGCTTTGGGAAATAATCTGTGACCATGAGGGGCACTAATCTGGGAATGAAAGTCCAGTTTTTGTGCTATTCTCAAAGATCTGTGACCAATGAATGACCAGAGCACGGATACAGTTATCTGTCCAGAAAGACAGTCCCTCGGGCTTGGGTGGGACCTTGGGCTCATGTGATCATGAAACCTGTACCGGCTTTTCTCTCAGGCAGTCATCAGGCCTGAGCATAAAGACCTCAGGGTTGGGACATGCGCTACAGGACACATGACCCAGCTCCTGCTTTGGACAGTTTTGTTAGAAATTTGAAGTAACACAAGTGGCATCTCCTTCTAATTCCACCACACAGCTCTGGTCCGTGTTTCTTGTTTTCATGTATATGAAGCTATCCATTTTCGACTTTCCTAGGACACTCTTTACTCTTTCTTTATGTTAAAAATGACAGTTTCTTTCTTTGTTCTCATAATGAAGCAGGCTAGTTCTTTTGAATCTTAGTCTGATCTGACCCTGTTGAAGTTTTCTTTTAGAGCATGACATGAAGAAGTAAGTTTCACACATAGAAGTATGTTTGGCCAGGACATGAATAGTAGTAAGCCCTTTTCTAAAATATTCCTTTTCTGGATGGGCTCCATGGTGCAACAATAATGTTCTGCTGAAGGGAAGCCAGATTCTATGTGGTGATTGCAGTTCAAATTCTCTTCCTGGTCAGCCTGAAACACCCTGGACACATGCTTCAGTGCCCAAGATCCAATGGGCGAGAGAACTGGAGGAAGGGGGTTATGGTGGGACCTAAACTCTGCGGAAGGTGCTCTTCTCTCTCTCCTCCTCTCTCTCCCTCTCTTTGTGCATGTATGCATGCCCAGAACTTGTGTGTGAATGAATAACATATCACATTTCTGTTAATTTGTGCATAATCAAGAATTATAAAATTTTAGTCTAGCAGTTTCAAAGTGTATTGTTTGCTCATAATCTAGGAATGATAAATTATTTCCTCTCTTACCTCATCCATATTGTACATATCACTCTCTACTAATATTTCTAAAAATTTAAAAACAAACTTTATATGGAAGAACCTTAAAATACCAGGTGTCATTACTGAGAGCTTCTAACAAGACTCATTTCTAGATTCTAAACCTTTTGAGACTAGTAGTTCACAGCAGATTAACAAACTACTAACTGGGCAGAGACCATGCAACATACCAGGCACATTCATTCATATTCCCTTATACTTCCTTACAATAAAGGATAAAACTGGGCCTTGGACACATCGGATGACTTATATTGTAAGAGTCAAAGCCAGAAATAAGTGTATCTTCTGCTCCAATCCCTCTTTTTCATTAATTTTTAATTTTGTTCAATTTTGACATATTTAAAACAAAAGAATAGTCATTTGTCTACATGTTTGTATTATACATACTGTGTCCTAAAATTCCACTTTTGAATTGAATTGAATTCACTTTTCTTTTTCAGGATCAATCCCATTTGGCCATTGTGTATTTTTCTTTTTTTGTATTGTTAGATTTGATTTACCACTTTTTTTTTTGAGAAATTTTGTGCTTCAATTTATTTATTTATTTATTTATTTTTTGTTTGTTTTTAAATTAATTAATTTATTTATTTTCATTTCATTTTCTTCCATACATTCAATCACATTATTATTTGCCTTACAAAATAGATATTTCAACAAAGGAACATTTCTCCTTAAGACTGTTGATAAAACTACGAAATATCTTCAACAGATAATACCACACCTCTTTGTGCCATTAATGCTTTGCCTCCCTGTCCATCTCCCAAATGTCCTTCCTCAGACCCTCCTCTTTCACACTCACTATACCTGGTATTTACATCTATACACGATGTTTCTATATCCGTTAGACAATTAGTTTCAGTCATAGAGTGTGCTTCTATTTATAAGGGTTGTTGGTCTGTAGTTTTCTCTCTGACCGTCTTTTTATGGTTTTGTAATCAGGGTAATGTAGGTCATAAGTAAGTTGGAAATTGTCCCTCTTTTTCTATTTTTCAAAAAAAGGGTGTGTTGACCTTATGAAATTTCTTGAAATGTCTTCTAGAAATCACCTATAAAATGATATAGGCCTAGAAATTTAATTTTCAGAAATATTTCAACTCTGAACTCAGTATGTTTAGTAGTAATAGTACTATTGAGGTTATATATTTCATTTGAATGGGTTTTGGCAGTTTATGGTATCTAATGTATTCTCCATTTTATCAAAGGTATTGAATGTATTTGTGCAAATTATTTACGGTATGGATGTTCTTATTTTCATATTTAATAATGACTTGGATTTTGTCCAGGTTTTATAGTTCCTTAGGAGGTGATACAGGATACAATGTATTTACTCCATCTTACTTGGAGCCAGAACACAAATTTGCTGGTTTTATTGTACAAGTTATTTTTAACTATAATATTATATTTTCTGCTTGATACTTCCATTTCTGATGCTATTGAAAACCTAAAGCTATAACATACTTAGAATTTCTGTCATTTTGTCTTTATAAAATTTAAAATATAGGTCAGGTACACATAATTCATAATTACTTAATCCAGAAAGTCCCTTTTCACTTTTTAATTTTTTTTATGAACCCATGATCCTCCTGCCTTAGGCTTCCAAAACTGGAACTGTAGGCATCTACATCAATACCCCGTTTTTGGAGGTAGAGTGGAAATCAAACCCAAGCCTTTCATATGGCTTCAACCTTCGGAACAACAGTATCCAGAGTACGCTACTACCACTGGTTAAAGCATTTTTTTTTTTTTTTTATAAAATTTAAGCTGTGACATTGAGGAGGAGGTACAAGTCAATTTTAAATATAAATAACATTTCATACTTTTTATGAATCATTTTGAAAAATGGTAGATAATCAACTAAATGAATGTTTATGAAGTTCATATATTATATTTGGATGCTATATGTTAAACATGTATTTTTACATTTACAGATAATCAGATAAGTTGGAAATTTTAATGTGGTACTTACAGCTGTACTAATATTTTTATTCTTGATTATTGTAGATTTTAGTTATTAGTTGTATATATGTCTGGGTTTGCATACAGGTATGTGCAATATTTTTCAAAATTAGCCTTTGTATATTGAGTGACTTCTATGACAGACTAGGATAAATAATAGGTCATAATAAACTAGGTGTCCACTAGCTCACTGAAATCTTGCAATAACTCAGTACTCAATTAAAAAATACTTCGTTTATATTTTATAGACAAAGTAGCTAACATAATTAAGAAAAATGACATAATTTAGCCAAAGGTACATAAGTGGAAAGACTATACAATTTATCTACTACGTTGTTTGTATGTAGATATGTATGTATATAAAATACGTGTGTATTTATACATATATACAATGACTGTGTGAATACATATGTATCATTTATATCTACTTATCTGTTTATATCATATTAAAGTATTTTTCATCTGTCTCATATTATAGTTGAAACCTGATCAGACAAAACTAATGGTTAAAAGCTGATTTATAGATTTAAATTACTATTATGTATAAATTCTAAAAGTAAAATAAAAAAACAGAGTCCTTTTTTATTTTTATGCAATAGTTCTTTAAGTTGTTATGATTTTTTGTTCTAAATTTTGTATAATATGTATTTTCTATTTATTTTCATTATAAATTTGCACAGTTTAATTTTTGGCATTCATCTAATTTTAACTTCTTCTGTTTTTAAATTTCCCTTTATATAAGCAATAGAAAACTAGAAAACTAAATTTAATAACTTAAAAATTTAAACTCATACTGTAGTTTTTAAATAGTATACTTAGGGATGGGCAGGTAGTGTAGTTAAGGTGTTGGACTCCCACATGGTCGACTGCAGTTTGAGTCCTGGACCTGGTGTCTTGATACTAAAGCCAGGTGTGTGTGTGTGTGTGTGTGCCCAAAGTCCTGAGAGGAGAATGCCAAAATTCTTGGGAGGAGAATGGAGGAGAAGGGATTGTAGTGAGGTCATCCCCCTAGAGGGTGATTTCTTGCTTTCTGTTTCTCTCTCTCTGTCTTTCTAGCAAGCACATGTGCCCTATAGCAAAAATCACTTCCAATAAGCAAATAAATAAATAGTATACTTACTATTTTTACATTTAGACAGATTTTTGCTTGTTTTGAACTTAATTCTGCTACTTCTTCATTATTTGTTTCTCCTTTCAGGCACACATGGCTATTATTGCTCCAAGTGTGGATGTTCTCCTTTTTTAGATTAGTTTTTATGCTAGGCCAAGAGCTTCTCTTTCCAATTCTATCTGCGTCTTCATGGGTCCATATTGCTAACTCTCACCAAATACTGGATGAATTAATAAGTGTTATTTTTGAGCCAAGTTGGTTAAAAACTAGGCTTTTTTTTTTTCCTTCATGTTGCCCTCTCATTGGCTGAATACATAATAATTTGAAGTGCTAGTGGTTTGCATGGTTTGCATAGTTACCAGATGAAGGGAACCTGGATTTCTGAATCAAATAGAGAAGCTACCCACTAAAAATCCACAATGTGCACTGGTAGAGTGCAATGCCATGATGCTGAAGCCACATGAAAGAGTAAAGTCTTGTGTTGACATGTGCATGCTGGTGTGTGCATGCTTGCAGTTCTCACTGGCTGGGAAGGCCAGGTGGATGATCGTCTTGTGAAACCCTACTTAGGGTGCCTGTGGTACTCTCTCTCTTTCTTTCTTATGGTAAAAGAAAATACTTTTTAAAAATCTACATTGGATTCACATGTAAATCAACAGTAAAGTTCTACTGCATTGCCACTAAAACTTTAGGACATGTTTGTCATGATTACTTACATTATCTTCACTACAAAAAAATGTTGCTTTGAAGCAGAATGCTGCTATAACAAAATCCTAAAATATATGACATTGTCATAGCTGTCATATGGCAGATAGCAGGGCAGAATGTTGTTCTTGATACTATTTTCCAAACAACTAACTTTCTCTTCTACTCTTTCTAGTCTCCATTACATCAGTTCATTTTTATTTAAATACCTAGATTTTTCATTTCTAAGCTTATAAATTGTTTTTCCCCATATCTCTGATCTCATTTTCTTTTTGCATGTCTAGTTTTATATATATATATATATTTTTTTTTTTAATAAATGAAGAGAATGTCTTCATCATCTTTTGAACATCCTTGGCGCATTAAAAGCAGATTAACAGCAGATTAAAAATCAGAAATATTAGTCAAAGTATAAAAATACATTTAATCTGGCATATTTAAAACACATTTAATTTAGAATATCTGGAATTAATAGTTTTCTAATTTTAATTATACCAGCTGACATTATTAGATTAATTATTTTGTCTTTAGAATTTTAATTAGCATGCTCATTTTTCTTTTACTTGAAACCAGCAAATTTTATTTTATTTTATTTCAAGTTCTTTTATACATTCAATCACATCATTTAGTTTGCAAAGTGAATATTCCAACATGTTTACATTTCTCCCCAGTCTTGTTGATAATACTATAAAGTTATCTTCAATAGATAAAACCCCATTTCTTTGTTTCATTAATGCTTTGCTTCTCTATTTTTTCCTTAATGTCTTCCTCAGACTCTACTTTTTCACCCACACTCTTCCCACACTATATTTGGTATTCACAGCCATTTACTGTGTTTCTATATTTTTTAGTCATTCGGTTTTGGTCATCAAGTGCAGAAACTCAGTATATATTAAGTAGGGACATACAATGTCTCTCCTTCATAGCCTGGCTTGCTTCACTCAGCAGTAAATCTTCCATATACACCCACTTTCTGTCAAAATCCAGGGTCTTGTTGTTTTTTATGACTGAATAGTATTGCATAGAGTATATGTGCCACAGTTTTTCAATCCATTCATCATTCATGGACATTTTGGTTGGTTCCATGTCTTAGCAATTGTGAATAATGCCACAAATTAAGATGAAGGTTTTGATTTCAAGATTTGTGTTATATACTCACTCTCTGACAAGAAGTTTATAGTTTTTAGTTATATTGACACCTTAGGATCCTCACCTTGGTTTAGGTATTCTACAGCTATTTTCATGGTTTTTCTTTGCATGAAAGGTGATTATATTGCAGATCTACTTGCAGAGTCAATGATCAGCTCACTTAAGTACAACACCACGCGGCTGCTCCTTTTTCTAAACTTACTAGAGCTATAGTTTCCTGAAAAATAATAATTTCATCAAGCGATTTGAGAAGTAATAATTTAATATGTATGTGTGCAAGAAAACACTAACACAGACCTAGATTCTAGCACTAAGAACAGAAAGATGAATCTTAAGTGCAATACTTCTAGTTATTTAGTATCATGGTAGCTGAGTTCTTGAGCACTATAGCTTGTTACAGTCATGAGATCCAACAAGTCTTAAGGGACAGTTGGCTAGTAGCTTTTTGTTTTTCTTTTCATGGATTATCTTTTTATAGATCCCTTAGTATTGTGTATTGAGGAGGACTGCCAAAGAATGAACTTCAAATGTGAGTATCATGAATGAAAATGTTTTTCATCCTGTACACATTCCTAATAGACTTTGGATTAAAAGCTAGTTTTAGGAAATATATTATCAGTATCTTCTCAGTGGTCCAGCTAGTTCAAATATTCATGAATAATGTCCTCTCACCACCCACAGCATATTGAGCCACCTTGAATGTTGCCTCTCTCACTTTCTGCATCACTTCCTTTGTTAAAAAGCAAAGCCTTTTGTTTTCCTTACTGAGACCCCCTGATTCTGACTCACTCAAATATTTTAATTGCCTTACATTTTTAGAGAGACTTTTTTCATTCCCCACAACATTCCATTGCTGACAGAAAGGTTGACAAGGCAGCTGACACAGTGGCTATTACTTTGAGCAGTTTCTAAACAATATCATTTTGCTGCTCTTCTGCTTTCAGTGAAATTATAGGGTGCTTTCTTCTTTGTGGAACAATGGAGCTCAGCTCCCACACCAGGGGTCCTGAACAGATTCCATACCAACCTTTTGAGCTTCACTATTAATAAAATTATCACTGAAGACGTCAACTCAGGCACTAACGGTATCACTATATTGGTTGATCTTGGCATGCACTAAGAGAAAGGAGGAATGGAGTTTTAAAACCTGGTCTGGTGTATAACGGATGTGAGCATGTGTGTGTATGGGGTACGATACACACACACATATATATATATATATGTATATACACACACATATGCACATGTATATTATACACACACCTATAAACCTATGCATGTATATATGTATGTGTGTATAATCTCTTGCTAATTTGAGATTCCATTCTAAATAAAAAAGAGCAATATTTATAGAAATACATGGTGACAGATCAGCTGTGAACTGAACTGGGGGCTGTTAAATTCTTATTACTTTCATCCACCTGACAAATACAATGAACTGCTATAAAGCTGTTGAAAATTCTGATGATTCCTGCAAATAGCAAAATCATCATGTGAAAAATGGGAGAAGTTTGGTGAACATCTAGGACTGGAATCACAGAACATGGGGAATAAATAAGTTTTCTTTACCCCTTGAATCTGTGAGGCTATTTGAAGTGTTGGCATTTTTAGTTGCTGTCACCGCTCAGTGCCAATTCAAACCACTCTAATTTTCTTTCTATTGCCAGTCTACAGAGAAAACAATCTCTAACATTCCCTAATCCTGAGACTCCCATTAGTAACTCTCCCAAGACTCTACCTAATGTAAAAGATCAGTGTATATACCTATAGACCAGCATCTCCAACATGGAGCACATACATCTAAGATGATATTGCAAGACAATCCATTAAGCAGTGTAAGGAAACTCTAAGTTTCCTGTACTAATTTATCTTATTCTTGTCTGTCTTTATGTTTATAAAATTTTTAATGTTTATGATACATTAGTACAATTTAATATAATATCATAATAAGCAATAAATAATATATGGATGTTATATATTATATCATGCAATAAATGAAAGTGTTATAATATTCAGTATTATTATTTACCACCCATTTTTTTTCTTTAATTTTTAAATTTAAATTTCTTTTAGATATTCAATCACATTACTTAGCTTGCAAAGTGAATATTCCAACATGTGTACATTTCTCACCAGTCCAGTGAACAATACTATAAATTATCTTCAATAGATAATAACCCATTTCTTTGTCCCATAAATGACTTATCACTCTATTTTTCTCCTTAATGTCTTTCCTCCTACTCTACTCCTTCACCCACCCTCTTGTCATGCTGTATCTGGTATTCACAATCATTTACTGTGTTTCTTTATCCTTTACTCATTCAGTTTCAGCCACAGAGTGAGGACACTCAGAATATATATAGTGGAGATATATAAGTATATGATTGATTATTTTTTTTAAATGATAGGAATATACAATTCTACAATTCTTTTTTTTTTTTAGAGGTTTTTTTCTATAGGGCATGTGTGCTTGCCAGAGAGATAGGAAGGGAGAAATCATCCCGCAGGATGGATGGCCATGCCGCAATCCCTCCTCCTCCATTCTCCTCTCGGGATCTTGGGCACGCATGCACATGCGCCCGGCGTGAGTTTAAGCCACCGGGTCCGGGATATGAACTGCGGTTTACTACATGGGAGTCCAGCAACATAGCCATTACGCTAACTGCTGGTTCCCAGGAATATACAATTCTAAGAATGTAAAAACACCATTCTAGAGCAGGTCCTTCAAAGTTTCATATGCACACAAACATTGTCGGGATTTCGTAAAATACTATTGAGATTCTGCAGGTCTGAGATGGGGTTAGAAAATCTGCATTTCTGGGAACCAGCAGTTAGCGTAATGGCTATGTCGCTGGACTCCCATGTAGTCGGCCACGGTTCGCGTCCCGGACCCATGGGCTTAAAACTCACGCCAGGCGCGTGTGCGTGCGTGCCCAAGATCCCGAGAGGAGAATGGAGGAGAAAGGATTGCGGTGTGACCATCCCCCGTGGGGGGTGATTTCTCGCTTTCTGTCTCTCTGACTCTGTCTGTCTGGCGAGCGCCACGCCCTATAGCGTAAACCTTTCAAAAAAAAAGAAAAGAAAAAAAAAAAGAAAATCTGCATTTCTAACAAGCTCTTAGGTGATGCTGGAAATGCTGATCCTTGGGTGCCATTTAGAATAGTAAGGTATGAGTATGATTTTATGGCCTGCTGAAATTACCCCTTTTCTGAACTATTAATACCTCTGGAAAAGTAGAGATATTCAGACATTTCCCTTATTAAAGCTGCCCTTTGGAAGATAAAGATATTACTATTTATTTGTTTGCTTTGTCTATTTTAATTTACATTCTTCTACATAGGTAGAGATGTGTAAGTATGTTGACATTGGGATCTTCTGGAAACAAACTCTGAGACAAAGATTTTTATATGACGAATTTACAGGGGCATGCTCACAGGTGATACAGTTGTGAGGAATGTACTTTAATTGTTTATTAGATATGCCCTGTCTCCAGAAAGGGAGGGTATCTTGTGTAACATGATTCTATTTTTTGTTTTCTTTTATTTGTTAGAGGACACATGTGCTTGCCAGAGAGCGAGAGGAAAAGGAGAAAGCACCCCCACCCTGGGACATAGTCACACCACAATCCCTTTTCCTCCACCTCTTTAGTCCTTTAGGGATTTTAGGGATTTTGATCATCAACACACATGCATCTAATATGTTTTTCAAGCCACCGGGTATGGAACTCAAAAAACATGGTCAAAATGTAGGAATCCATTTCCCTTAACCACAAAGCTATGGGCTGGCCCAAAGTTGTTCTCTTGAGCCTAGAGAAATTCCAGGGGAGGGACTAAGCTGACAGCTGTCAACAACCAACGTTGAAAGCAGCCTCTGTCCTGAAGGAAGGGATCTGGGCAGCACACCACAACAACCACTACAATTTACCCTAATTAATCCCTTGTTACTGTTGGGTATACTTTGAGTAATATGCTCTATACAATAAGCTACTCCAGGATTCTAACAGACTCCTTTCCTGTGGAAATATAATGTTTAGTGGGGTGAACTGGAGTTCCCATTACTGTTGCTTTTAGGACTGCAACTGATACTCATAAAAATTAAGCCAAGTGATACCAAGAAGTATTCAACTGAATGACTTGAGTACCAAACACATTCTTCTGTCTGTATTATATAAAACAGTCCTACATCTTCCCAATGATCAGAGTCAATTGACTGTGTCTTTCCTTGCCTGCTGGTCTACAGGACCAATGAATGTGAAGTGATAGGTGGGGATTATAGCATATAGTTTAAAAGGATTCATGCTTTTTGTCTTGTTAAAAGCTCTGAGAACCTGGACTTCTAATCTTACAGAGTCCAAAAATTTCAATATAGAAGGCACAACATTCTTAAGTGAGTCACTGAAACTGATGGCAATTGAAGTCCTTCCTACCTTCACTCCTGGGATCCCCAGATCCAATATTATACTTTTTGGGATTCTTGATGTGTCCTTGAAAGTTAAACCTTTTCCTCTCAGGGTATTATCATCAATGTGGTCTCTCAGTTACAACTTTAACGGGTCATTTCCTTGTACTACAAACTACTACTCCTCCATGGCAGGGAATGTAGATAACCAGTAGATCCCATGCATGATTGTGTGTATACTAAAATATTTCCTTTGTTATAAAGAAGTTCTATTGGTTTAATAGAGTGTTATGCAGTATATTATCTCATGTTATTGTGTTAAATTCATATCTGGATGCTCCAGATATGAGTGTTGGACAAGATTACTTGGCAAGAAAAGCAAATCCATACCCTAAAACATCTCTTTTAAAAAAAAAAATTTAATTTAATTTATAATTATTATTTTTAAATTTGCTATAGGGCACAGTTGCTCACTAGACAGACACAGAGAACATGAGAAAATAAGTCACCAGGTCCAGCACTAGAATCGTGGTCAGCCAAATGTGAGTCCATTATATCACCTGCTGGCCCCTACCTGAGAACATCTTAATTCCAGTATTCCAGGGACCATTCCTGGAGATTAAAGAATGTAGAATGCAGAATTGTATAGTGGATGAATTAACTTTTATTCAGACATAACAAAGACATTAGGATAGTTCTATGAAAGCTCTTGACATGAAACAGTCTCAGAATTCTCCCACATTGGGATAAGGGACCCAGGGTGTTGTATATATATCTATGTGGTCATTTGATATGAGCTATTCTTTGGCTATGACCTTGGTAAAAGTGACTCTCATCAGGTCAAGACAATTCCCACAAAGAAAATCTTCCAAGTCAATCTATTTCCAACATTCCCACAACCTAGAAGAAAGAGGACTTCAGTACTTTTTTAAAGCTTTTGCTGCAGGGTGCGTGCACTCACCAGAAAGAGAGAGAGAGAGAGAGAGAGAGAGAAAGAAAAAGTGAGAAAATCATTCCTTAGAGAGGATGGCCATTCCACAAGCCTTTCTTCTCCATTCTCATAGAATTTTGAGCATGTATGTACATGTGCCTACTCTCTAGGTTCAGGACTCAAACCGTGGTCAACCATGTGGGAATTTCATACCTTAACCCCACTATGCCTCCTGCTGGCCTGTTCTTTTTTTTTTTTTTTTTTTTAATGAATGTGGATAATTTTTTTTTTTTTTTTTTAGTTGAGGTTGTCATATACATTGCCAATACAGAATAAAAGGGAAGAAAATAAAACAACATTAGATTTCTGGAGGCCAAAAACCTTAAGACAAAGATCAGAGTGACTGAGGAAAGAAAATGTACAAGGATAAAGACTTCATTAGCAGAGCCAGCAGGTGGCATGGAAGTTAATGGCACTTGACTCCCACATAGTCGAGCATGGTTCAAGTCCCAGACCTGGCGACTTGCCTTCTCACTTTCCCTCTCTCTTTCCCATTCTGTCCCTCTCTGATCAAATTAAAATAAATAAATGAAGTTTAATAAAATAATCCTTTTTTAAATTTATTTTTTATTTTATTTTTAAAATTTTTTTCATTTCATTTTCTTTTATACATTTAATCACATTATTATTTTTCTTATGAAATGGATATTTCAACAGATTAACATTTCTCCCTAGTACAGTTGATAAAACAACAAAATATCATCAACAGATAATACCACATTTCTTTGCGCCGTTAATGCTATAAAATAATTCTAAAATTTAAAAAAAAAAGATTTCACTAACTTTCGCCAGTTGGAAACCCAACTTGTCCTATCACTTCCAAACCTTCTCAAGGGTCATCTTTGTGTATTCACTGGCATTCCTTTTGTGCAATGTACATCTGTCAGTGGACAGAGAGCATGGGACAGCACCGTAGAGAGATGCCAAGACACAGTGACACTAAGTCTTACACAGTCTACCATCTACTATCTAGTTTTAGGAATTACACTGGTTGGAAAAAAAAATGAACTAATGGAAATATGAGCTTCAAAAGCAAAGGTTTTAGTAACACGTGGTGATTAGTAACAGTGCCTATTCTTGGACTCACATCTCTCTCTGGCTGTCAGTTAATTTTCACTTGGACATTCACTGATTAGAGCTTAAGTTGTGTCCCCTTCTTAGGAATTTCTGCAAAACTAAAAGTGTCTCTGTTTTATCTTCCTGCAACTCTCACTGTACATTCACACATGACCTCATAGCAATTCTATGTAGTATGTATTATTTTTTTCCAGGCATATTGAGTAATATGTTATACACAGGAATAACATCCTATTCTTGCCTCTAACCATCTGTGTGATCTTGTTTACATGATACAGCCTCTCTTAATCTTAGTTTTCTCATCCATAATGTGATCAAAAATAGAATTCAAATTATGAAAATAAAGATTTAACCACAATGATACCTGTCCAATCACTTGTACATACAAATTTGTAACCATTATTTAATATCATTTTTAGTTTTAAAGTTTTGATTTTGTTTTTAATGCACTGGCTGGAGAATGAAATATATAAGGTTGTTAAAACTGTGCATGTGTCAATGGAGAATAAATAAATCTAGCACAATTATGTGAATCAAGTGCATGAGTATTTCTAAGAATATTTCATTATAATTATTTCAGCTGCTCATAAACATTATTTTCACCTCTTATTTTATTTTTTCTATATTTCAAGAAGCTACAGTTTACAGAGTGCTGAACACCAGATAAGTGGTTCCTTTCTCTGTCTCATTCTCAGCACTGCCACTGTGTAAAAGACATTTAACATTTCATGTTTCAATTTCTTTATCCACAAACCAGAGGCCATCATCCTGACCTGCATCATCAAAAAGCAATTTCTATTAGCAAATTAATGACTGTTGAGGCAGCTATCAATGCTGAGTATCGTTCATATTAGATTGGACTTCAATTGCCAAACAGAAAGTGAACCATTCCAGGAAGCTCCTTTGGGAACAAGAGTTTAAGTTTTTTTCTTTCTGGCTGCTAAGGAAAAGTACTGGTCAAAAAGAAGAGGGAAAGGCAAGGGGGAGGAGAAGGGCAGGGAGGAGAGGAGATAAAACAGTTCAAGGTTGTATTTTCCTGACTTCATTCCTGCAATGTCGGCCTCACCCTTTATGACAAGGTCTGGGGAAGATGTAGTTTATGATGTGCTTCAAGTGTGATAAAGAAGCTGAGAGGTGAGCCCGCGAAGGGTTAGGTGTCCTTGAGGACCGGATGGGCTTGAGTACTCTGTGAGGATGGATGTTATTAAATTGAATTATTATTATTAGCACTTAGACAATGTGGAGAGGAAAAGGAGGAGAAAGGAAAGACAGCTAAATTAAAACTGCATATGGGTCAGGTTGTGAGAGAATTCTGAGGGCTGCAGCTGACCTGTAAATATGGCCTGAACTACTTGGTAGGGGGCTGATTGTGCTTCAGGCAGTCTTTAATTCTATGGAGAATGGGTTTTACCAGGAATTTCATTCAGAAAAATGCAGAGGTAAGCTCATGCTTCTTTTGTGATTTCACTAAGAAATGAAGCTATAACTACACAAGGATCTATGAGATCTGCTCTTTGAATAACTTTGCCGATCAAAATGGATTCCTCTCTCTGGTCCCCCCATATTTGCCCATATTATTCCTTCTTCTGTAGTACATTCAATCTTTTATCTTGATTCTTTTTTTTTTTTTCAGTTTTCACCATGAGGTACATATGCTTGCTAGAGAGAGACAGAGAAAGGGAAAATGAGAATCCCTTCCTTCCCCAGGAATGTCCATGCCACAATCCCTTTTCTTATATTCTCCTCTTGGGATTTTAGCTATGCATGTGCACACAACTGGTTTATCAGGCTGCTGGATCTGGGACTCAAATTGTGGTTATTCACGTGGGAGTCCAGCACTTTAACCAAATCACTTGGTGCCATGCCTTTATTCTTTTACTTCTTTGTGTGTGTGTGTGTGTGTGTGTGTGTTTCTTTTTTAATCTGAATCATATTATCCCCACATTTCACAGGTTAGTTTTGGAATAAAAGTCTCATTTTCATTGGTGGGAGTTAACATTTATGAAGCACTTAGCATGTGACTGGCACTGAGCTAAGCACTTAGCATTTATTATCTCAGTGTATGCTCACATGTGCATGATGAGGAAGATGTCCCTGTTTCATATTAGAGATCTTCTCTTTGAAAATATAGTTTGACCCTAGGGCACACTGTGTGTTGTCAAAATGGGACACAATTCTGATTCTTCATGACTCCAACTCTCATGATTCTGATTTTTTCTGGACTTTGTGAAGTATAGTAAGGTAACTCTAACCCATACTGACTTGTAGTACTACCAACTGTTGTTTTCCTTTCAATTCACCCATGACGAAAATCAAAGAAATGTAGCAAATTGGGAGGGATCACTAGAAATTTCCACGTTCTAGGGAGGGAACAGGTGCTACAGAGACACAGGTGGTATTTTGATTTTCTTCTCCAGAGGTCACCAAAGGAAAGGGATTTCTAGCAAGAAGTGGGTAAGTTATACAAAGGTGTAATAAAGAAAAAGTAAGTATTGGATAGTGTGATTACTACCCTGAGAAGAACTACTATCCTGCAGACCTTCTTACAGCTGGTTTTAATGAACACAGAAAAATATCAGTAAACTGCTAATGAAAGAGAGCTTGCGTGAAGGAAAGAGGTTTGTGTATAGACAAGAAAATTCTGAGTAATTACTCCACAAAAATATAAGACAACCTATTTATAACATCACTCATGTGTTGTGGGCAGTCTCTGATACCTTTGTTTCTGTTCTTTTATTATTTAATCTAATAGTTATAATCACCTATTAAAAGTTCCCCTCTTCTAAAATACTTGTTTGTTTTGTTCTCTTTCTTTCTTTCTTTTTTCATTATTTATTTATTTGACTTGCATAGTGGGAACACATTCTCTCCCTCCTAGGATTTTCTCTTAACTTAGCCTTTCTCTTCTCAAGTATCTAGTTCTCTTCCAGGTCTATAAAGGCTGGTGTGCTTGGCCCCCTTTTTATTTTTCATTGACTCCCCCTTCTCATTCCCATCCACTCTCCCTGGTAATTTAGGTCGTGCAGAAGACTGAATCTCAGATGTAGAAGACAGAACCAGTAACCTAGATATATTCACCAAAAAAGATAGAAAATAACCCCCCAAAATGCGAATAATATATGAATAATACTAGATACCATTAGACGCTCAAACATCTGGATAATCAATATCCCAGAAGGTGAAGAAACAAATCAGGTCATTGATAATCTTTTTCATGAAATCCTGGAAGAAAACTTTCTAAACCTATAGAGTCATTCAAATATCTAGACCCAAAAAATACAAAGGACCCCACCTAGAATCAACCCAAGAAGATCTCCAAGTCACATCATAGCCAGATTGACCAAAACTACAGAGATAAGATACTAAAATTGGCAACAGAAAAATGTCAAGTTACTTTCAAAGGATATCCCATCACACTAACTTTGGACCTCTCCTGGAAACAATGTGAACAAGGAAAAAATGGGAAAATACATTCAAAGTGTTAAGTGAAAAACAATTTCAACCAAAACTATATATCCGTCAAGATTATTCTTCGTTTGGGAAGAAAAGATAAAAACATTCTCATATAAACAGAACCTGAAAGAATTTACCAAGACAAGAACAGCTCTTCGAGAAGTTCTGATGGGAGTTTTTTCCTATACCAGGAAAATAAGACAGACAAATAAGAACAGAAATGATCAACTGAACTGGGGAAAAATTTAAACGTGTTGGAATATTCACTTTGCAAGCTAAATAATGTGATTGAATGTATAAAAGAATTTGAAATAAAAAAAAGGAAAAGAAAAAAAGAAAAGAAGAAAAAACAAATAGGAAAAAGGCGAACTTAATGGTTTGGAAAGTTCTTAAATATCAATAATAATGTGGAACGTTAATAGAAAGGTAAAATCACAGTAACACTGCTAATTCAAGAAAAGAGATTACAGGAGACTGAACTGGTGAAATAGAATTCTATGACTTTTTTTCTAAAACATTACTGATTTTATTCTATGCTTTAATCTTCAAGATTTAAGGATTTTTGTTTTCTTTTGAGTTGTTGGGTTCAGCAATTTGTTTTAAAAAGAATGTATTAAATTGAAACAAACTTTTCTCCCTTCTTGAACCCATTGTAATTGAAAAATATTTCTGAGCATTCTTATTTTGTGGCAGAATGTTATTTGCATACGTTCAGTAATATAATAGTATTTGTTGCCTTGCATCAAAGGTTGAATTCTTATGGGATTTTGTGCAAATAACAGACCAAATTGAGATGAACCTAATTTTCTTTTGTTTTTGCAAATGAGTTAGTTAATACCTCTCTTTAGTAAAAGGGGGAATGGAGAAAGAAAAAAAATGTTTCAGAAAAAAATTACAGTGAACTTGTCATTAGATTCCAGTTTTGTCTCTACTTTAAGATGCTTTATGAATCAATAAAATGTTTCAAAAAAAGTTTAGTATGGAAGGGAGGGAGGGGAAAAGGGAAAAAAAACAGGTAAAAGTATGCTTAATTGACAAAAAATGAGAAGCTATTGGCTGATGATAATGTATATAGTAGTATCTTGTCTTGACTGACATTCATGGTATTTGTGTTGAAAAAAGAGATTACAGGAGACTGAACTGGTGAAATAGAATCCTGTGACTGTATACTGTAAAGACATTTGAGAAAATGTAAAAATAAGTAAATAAAATAAATAAAAAAGAATCAAATAGTTTTTCTTGCTTTCTCTCTTTTACACAACCCATCATGACCCTTCCTTCTACAAGCCTCAACTATTGTTTCTCTAAAACTTTTCTCAAATTCATTCACTCCCTCTTCACTATCACTGTAATTCAGAGATTAGTGATTTTTTTTAAGAGTTTTTTGCTACAGGGCACGTGTGCTCGCCAGACAGAGAGAGAGAGAGACAGAGAGATAGAAAGTGAGAAATCACCCCCCAGGGGGGATGGCCACGCTGCAATCCCTTCTCCTCCATTCTCCTCTCGGGATCTTGGGCACACATGCACACGTGCCCGGTGTGAGTTTAAGCTACTGGATCCAGGGTGAACCGCGGGTTGACTACGTGGGAGTCCAGCGACATAGCCATTATGCCAACTGCTGGTCCCCGAGATTAGTGATCTTTACCTTGATTCTCTAAATGAATGCCAACTGGCGTGCTCCTTTTCCACATGTCCGTGTACAAGTCATCCTCCAAAGGCTTGCAGATAGGCTTCTTAAGAGTAAACTAGATAATGCTGCTCATTTGTTCAAATCATTCACAAAGTGTGTCACCCCTTTTTGGCAAATATGCAACCCCTGGAATGGCCCACCAGGTTCTCCAAGTGCTGATCCTTATTTCTAACCACTCTGTACCTTCCAACGAGGACTCAGTCACTTTGGTCCTTTTTCTCTTTCCTCCATTGTCTAAATTTTTTTCTCATATTAGGCCTTTCTCATGTCTATCTCCTCTGCCTCGAATGCTTTTTCCCATGATCTTTATGGGTTTTTTATGTCCTTTTGTACTACTGCATTTTAAGTGTCACCTCCTGGTCAATCTAAAGTAGCTTCCTCGTACTATAATGTCGTCCTATTTTTATTATCTAAATAGAGTACATCTTTTCTTTCTCTTTTCATGATTATTTTCTTTCTATTTCTTGCTTTTTGACCAGAAGGCTAATTTATGAAAACAAACCTTATTAGTTTTAATAATTCTGGTGAATAGACAAAAGCATTAAAAACAAACAAAAAGAACAGGAAGATTGTTCCTTTATGCTGATGTACTGAATATTTATTACCCCAAGAATGAATTTGAAATTTGACATAAGAAAGTAAATGCAGTGATTAAAGTATTGCTAGAATGTACCGAGGCCAGAGTAGATGATCAGAAAATAATAAACAAAGATTCTTCCTGAAAAAAATTTTTTTTTAAAAAAGAAAAACTTTTAAAATAAAAGACATCAGAAAATAGCGCAGTATTCAAGGAAACTATTGTACACTAAAATAGAAATCTTCAAACTTATCCAAGGTATTACAGTATAAAGAACATTGCTGATTAAGTATAAAACAAAAATGAAGTGGTATCACTGTAAGGAGATACTATGGAAAGTCACTCAACAAAAAGAATGGTTATGGTTATAGTTTTTCTAATATAAATCACAAAGATGGTACACAAGGATGTTAAAGTGTAAGAAATGGAAGGCAGAGGGGTTTTCAGATATTCTTGGACTTCTCAGCAAAAGATAGTACAATCTTTGGTACTGTTTATGAAAGAAACCTGAGCATTATACTTGACAATTTTTCTTCCTTGAAATTCAAATCAAATTCATCATTCAGTCATATTTGTAACCTGAATAAAAACCAAGCTACTAAATGGTCTAATCTCAGCATAGCCTTTTATTAAAAACTATTAGTCAACCTAAACCTCTACTAAAATTTCTCAAAACCAGGAGGATTAATAAAACATAAAGTCACATAATTTTTTCCCATCCTGTCCAGGTGCATGG